>NC_090441.1:151764653-152087987 GCF_031143425.1 Pleurodeles waltl | reverse complement strand
ATTCCAAACTCCCAAACAGACCAGATTTGTTAACATAGAACAAAGGTCAAATCAGGCACCCAAACCTTAATGCTCTCAATCTAGCAATTTGGCTCCTGAAGTTATAGAATTTGGTTAACTTAAACTTCCATCAGAATGTATGGAAGTAATTAAACAAGCATGTAAACCTACGAATAGACAATGTAGGGCAAACAAATGGAAAGGATTTGTCTACTATTGTCAAGCTAAAAACACTGATCCACTTACAGCATCTATACAAGATATTGTATGCTATTTACTTCATTTGCAGAAATCAAATTTAGCTTTCTCATCCATCAAAATCCACCTTACTGCAATATCTGCCTATTTACAAACTATTCAACACTTCTCTATTCAGAGTTCATGTTATTAAAGCGTTCATGGAAGGATTCAAATGCAATATTCCACCCAGAACACCACCTATTCCGTCTTGGAATTTAAATATTGTACTTACTAGACTCCTGGGTCCACCTTTTGAACCCATGCACTCTTGCCAAATTCAGTTTTTGCCATGGAAGGTTGCTTTTCTTGTAGCTATTACTTCTTTACGAAGAGTTAGTGAAATACAAGTGTTCACTCTTGAGGAACCTTTTTTCCAAGTACACAAACATAGTTATACTTAGAACAAATCCAAGATTTCTACCAAAAGTAGTATCTCCTTTTCACATCAACCAAACAGTGAAATTGCCAGTCTTCTTTCCACAGCCAGACTCTGCGGCAGAAAGAGCTCTTCATTCTCTAGATCTTAAAGAGCTCTTATGTACTTTATAGACCGAACAGAACTAAAGAATTTAGAAAAACAAAACAACTTCTTGTTGCTTTTTAACAGCCATGTAAAGGCAATCCTATATCAAAACAAGAATTAGCAAGATGGATTGTTCAATGCATACATACATACATGCTATTTCAAAGCAATTAGACAACTTTTGATCACTGCCAGAGCACATTCTACAAGAAAGAAAGGTGCGTCAATGGCATTGTTTTGGAAACATACCAATAGCTGATATATGTAAAGCAGCCACATGATGATCAACTCATACATTTACAAAACACTACTGTTTGTTTATTTGCAGCAGCAAGCTACTGTAGGTTAAGCTGTTTTAAGAACACTATTTCAAACAACTTCAACTCCTACAGGCTAGCCACTGCTATTTTTGGGAGGACTAACTGCTTTGTGGTCTATGCCTAGCATGTGTATCTGCAGCTACACATGCCATCGAACGGAAAATGTCACTTACCCAGTGTACATCTGTTCGTGGCATGTAGTGCTGCAGATTCATATGCATCCTCCCCGTCCCCGGAAGCCTGTAGTTGTTCATGTTTAACATTTGTACATATGTAGATACACTTGCATGGACATCTCTTTGTATTCTTATACTCTCACTCCTTCCTTCACCCTTTGCGGGAAAACAGTCTTAACAATGGAGTTGATGCCCATGCGCACTGTAACCGAGAGGAGGGGGTCACTCTATCTGGTGACTCCGAAAATACTTCTTCGAAGAAAAACAACTTGTAACACTCCGAGCCCAACACTAGATGTCGTAAGCTATGCATAGCATGTGAATCTGCAGCACTACATGCCATGAACAGATATACACTGGGTAAGTGACATTATATATATATATATGTGTGTGTGTGTGTGTGTGTGTGTGTGTGTGTGTGTGTGTGTGTATACACAGAAATTGAAAATATGTGTTCGATGGCATGTGTAGCTGTAGATACACATGCTGTGCACTGTTCCTGCCATCTAGTGCTGGGCTCAGAGTGTTACAAGTTGTTTTTCTTCGAAGAAGTCTTTTCGAGTCACGGGACCAAGTGACTCCTCCTTTTCGGCTCCATTGCGCATGGGCATCGACTCCATCTTAGATTGTTTTCTTTCCGCCATCGGGTTCGGACGTGTTCCCCTTCGCTCCGGCTATTAGATTCGGAAATATTCATTAATCACCGAAAAAGTGTTGGTATTGTTTCGATCGCGAACTAGCTTCCATCGACACCTCCGCACCGGCGAAACACACTTTCGGTTGCCCTTCGGGGCACCTGCACCCATCTGGGCCTGGTCGGCCCGACCGCGAGAAGCGTCGAAGCCTCATGGACCGGACCCCATTCCAATTCTGCCCTCTGTGCCATGCCAAGTATCCCTACCCAGATCAACACTGGGTCTGTAATCTGTGTTTGTCACCGGACCATCGAAAGGATACTTGTGAGTCCTGCAGGTCCTTCTGTTCGAAGAAGACCTTGAGGGATCGAAGGGCAAGACGACTGCAAATAGCGTAGAAGAGTTCCGAGCACCTCGACGTCGAGGAAGAGGAGATGGCCATCTCCATCCAAAGATCCGATTCGGACGACTCCGACGCAGACCGACCACCCACAGCAGGACAGTAGGTGAGTACGCCTGCCCTGACCCAAGCCCAGAGTCAGTCTAAGACAAAACAAAAGGCCTCGGATGGCACTGCCGGAAGGCCATGGCTTAACCCTCAAGAGATCAAACGGTGACCAAGCAACACCTTCGGCACCGAAAAAGGCCACATCCACGCCGAAGTCTTCGGAGACTAGCTGAGACACCGTGTCCAAGAAAACTAGACATCGACTCGTGGAGTAGAAACCTCGAATGAGTCTTTCGGAACCGAGGCCTATTATCAGCATGGGCATTTTGGTGCCGAAAAAAGCCTCGTATACTGAAGAACATGGACTTTCAAAGCACATGAAAGACACAGATTCGAGGAGGAACTTCACCAAATGGAGGAGTTTGATTAAACACAGGCAAGGATACACATCCATAAGGATACTGGAAAAATCCAAGCCGCACCTCCTCAAATTTAAAAGGAAACTGGCTTTCCAAGGACGTTCAGACACTGAGCAGCCAAAGGCTAAAGTGCCCAGAGAACATTCTCCGCCATGCCAGTTTTCCCCAGCACATTCTCCTCCGCATTCTCCTCAAAGAACGGTTTCTCCTCTTGCCACACCAACTGCACAGTCACCCACACACACTGTGCAGTCGCAACAAGATACAGACCCATGGGACCTTTATGATGACCCTGTGTCGGACAATAGCCCGGAGTGCTATCCTTCTAAACCCTCTCCACCCGAAGATAGCACCTCCTACACACAGGTCTTGGCTAGGGAAGCTGCATTCCACAATGTGAGCATGCACACAGAACCATTAGAGGACGACTTTCTTTTTAATACCTTGTCCTCAACGCATGCTTCTTACCAAAGTCTGCTTATGCTCCCAGGCATGCTTAAACATGCCCAACAGATTTTTCAGGAGCCTGTGAAGGGAAGACCCATAACATCAAGAGTGGAAAAGAAATACAAGCCACCACCGTCCGACCCAGTATTCATCACCCAGCAGCTGCCCCCAGACTCTGTAGTGGTCAGCGTAGCGAGGAAGAGAGCCAACTCGCAGTCATCTGGAGATGCACCACCTCCAGATAAGGAGAGTAAGAAGTTTGACGCGGCAGGAAAGAGGGTAGCATTCCAAGCTGCCAATCAGTGGCGCATAGCGAACTCTCAGGCCCTCCTCGCAAGATATGACCGAGCTGATTGGGACGAGATGAGCGACATTATCCAACATCTCCCCAAGGAATTCCAGAAAAGAGCTCAGCAAGTGGTAGAGGAGGGACAGGCTATAACTTATAATCAAATAAGATCTGCATTAGATTCTGCCGATACTGCCGCAAGAACAGTGAACACTGCAGTGACAATTAGACACCATGCATGGCTTAGATCCTCTGGTTTCAAACCAGAGATTTAAGAGGCTGTCCTCAACATGCCATTCAACCAGCAACAGCTATTTGGCACACAAGTGGACACAGCCATTGAAAAGATGAAAAAGGACACAGATACAGCTAAAGCGATGGGAGCGCTTTACTCATCCCAATACAGAGGGACATTCAGAAAACCGCAGTATAGGAGAGGTTTTAGATCAGTCATCAGAACCATCCACCTCTCAAACAAAACCCTCATACCAATCACAGTATCAGAGCGGGGGGTTTCGCGGGTCCTTCAGAGGACAATTCCCAAGGTCCAGGGGAAAATTCCAAAGCACAAAGCAGGCCATTAACACCAACATGGTTACTGCATAGAATTTACACATTTTCCTCCAGATATTCCCCCAAAAGCACAAAAACTATAGTCCCAACATCTAACTTTGTTACAAACAGAGGTGCAAGCACTTTTAACAAAACAGGCCATAGAACTAGTACCTCATCTACAAAAAGGAACAGGGGTCTATTCCCTGTACTTCCTTATTCCCAAAAAGGACAAAACACTAAGACCAATATTAGATCTTAAGACCCTCAACCTATACATTAAATCAGAACACTATCACATGGTGACACTACAAGATGTAGTCCCATTACTAAAACAGGGAGAATACCTGGCAACACTGGACTTAAAAGATGCGTATTTTCATATACCCATCCATCCATTTCACAGAAAATACCTCAGGTTTGTTATACAAGGAAAACATTACCAAGTCAAGGTATTACCCTTCGGGATAACAGCCCCCAAAGTATTTACAAAATGCCTTGCCGTGGTAGCAGCATACATAAGGAGAGACAACACATGCATGACTTCCCATATCTCGACGATTGGCTAATAAAGGCCAACACTCGACAGCAGTGTCAAAATCACACACGTTACGTTATAGATACCCTACGCATACACCAGGGTTTTCTATAAATTACCAAAAATCACACTTGCAACCATACCAAACTCAGCAATACTTGGGAGCTACACTCAAAAAGCGATTGCAAGTCCAAGCCCACAAAGGGTACAGTCATTCCACACCATGGTACCAAAAATACAACCAATTAAACATTACACAGTCCGATTTGTGATGAGACTCCTAAGCATGATGACATCATGCATCGCAATTGTCCTAAACGCACGGTTACACATGCGGCCCTTACAGCAGTGCCTTGCAAAACAATGGTCACAGGCACAGGGTCACATCCAAGATCTAGTGTTGATAGACCGCCAAACACCCTATTCACTTCAGTGGTGGAACCCCATAAATTTAAACAAAGGGCGGCCTTTTCAAAACCCTGTGCCTCACGCCATTCTCACAACAGATGCATCAGTGATTGTTGATCACAGTATACAAGGACAGTGGGACAACCAGCAAAAACAGCTACACATAAACCACTTAGAGCTACTAGCAGTTTTTCTAGCACTAAAAGCTTTTCAACCTCTTCTAGTTCACAAACACATTCTTGTCAAAACAGACAATATGACAACAATGTACTACTTAAACAGGGGGGAACGCACTCATCACAACTTTGCCTCCTAGCACAAAAAATTGGCATTGGACTATTAACAATAATATTCGCCAAATAGCGCAATACTTCCCAGGCATTCACAATCAATTAGCGGAAAATCTCAGTCGATCACCAGCAAACTCACGAGTGGGAAATACATCCCCAGGTACTACAAAGCTACTTTCTCCAGTGGGGGACACCAGACATAGATCTGTTCGCCACAAACCAAAACGCAAAATGCCAAAACTTTGCGTCCAGGTACCCAAACCCTCAGTCCAAGGGCAATGCTCTATGGATCAATTGGTCAGAGATATTTGCTTACGCTTTTCCCCCTCTCCCACTCATTCCTTTTCTAGTCAACAAACTGCGTCAAAACAAACTCAAACTAATACTCATAGCACCAACGTGGGCATGCCAACCGTGGTACACAACACTGTTACTCCTCTCAGTAGTACCTCACATCAAACTCCCAAACAGACCAGACCTGTTAACGCAACGCAAACAACAGATCAGACACCCCAATCCAGCAATGCTCAATGTAGCAATCTGGCTCCTGAAGTCTTAGAGTTTGGCTATCTAAATATTCCAAACGAGTGTATGGAAGTCATTAAACAGGCAAGAAAACCTACCACCAGGCATTGCTATGCTAATAAATGGAAAAGATTTGTTTTCTACTGCCAAGTAAAACACATCACACCGTTGGCTGCGTCCATACAGGACATCGTAGGCTATTTACTACACCTACAAAAAGCAAATCTTGCCTTTTCATCCTTCAAAATAAACCTCACTGCAATTTCGGCTTACTTGCAAATTAAACACACAAAATCACTATTTAGAATACCAGTCATTAAAGCGTTCATGGGGAGGACTAAAGCGGATCAATGGACAGTTAAATGCATACAAGCGTGTTACCTAAAAGCTAAAAGAGAACTACTCCTTACACCAAAGGCACACTCCGCTAGAAAAAAAGGAGCAACAATGGCCTTTCTAGGTAACATACCAATGACGGAGATTTGTAAGGCAGCCACTTGGTCCACACCTCATACTTTTACCAAACACTACTGTGTAGATGTGTTAGCAACACAACAAGCCACAGTAGGACAGGCTGTACTAAGAACATTATTTCAAACAACTTCAACTCCTACAGGCTGACCACCGCTTTCGGGAGGATTACTGCTTTGTAGTCTATGCAAAGCATGTGTATCTGCAGCTACACATGCCACAGAACGGAAAATGTCACTTACCCAGTGTACATCTGTTTGTGGCATGTTCCGCTGCAGATTCACATGCGCCCTCCCCAGGAGCCTGTAGCAGTTTAAGTTGCAATTAGAAACTGTATATATGTAAATAAACATTCCTTTACCTCAAACTATGTACATACATATCTATTCCATTGCATGGACATCTTTACTATTCTCATTCTACCACTCCTACCTCACCCTCTGCGGGAAAACAATCTAAGATGGAGTCGATGCCCATGCGCAATGGAGCCGAAAGGGAGGAGTCCCTCGGTCCCGTGACTCGAAAATACTTCTTCGAAGAAAAATAACTTGTAACACTCCGAGCCCCACACTAGATGGCAAGAACAGTGCACAGCATGTGAATCTGCAGCGGAACAGGCCACGAACAGATGTACACTGCATACGTGACATTTTCCATCCAATGGCATGTGTGGCTGTAGAAACACATGCTTTGCATACTCCTGCCATCTTGTTTTGGGTCCTGAGTGTTGCAAGATGTTTTTCTTCAAAGAAGCGTTTTTGAGTCACATGATCAAGTGACTTCTTGGTGATACTGCTCATGGGCATAGAGTCCTTTGTTGGATTGTTTTGTCTCTGCTGTCGAGTTCAGTTGTGTGCATCTTTGCTCCTTCTTTGGTTTGCTCTGGTTAGAAACTGCCCTCCTGTCTTTCATTTATTAGACGGTATTGTTCTCTTTATTGCAAAATTCCACCTTTGTGTTTGTTCTTTCTGATCGTCTGGTCAAGTACCATCCGAGTGCCTTTCGGGCGACTTTGCCAGTTTTTGGGCCCACCTCCACGCAGTGCCTAAGTAAATGCGGAGCTGATGGAACAGACTTTCATTTCTGTCCTCGGTGGCATTCAAAATTCCCCCACACTGACTAGCATCAGGTGTCTCTGCGATCACCAAGAAACTGCCTGTAAGGGCCTTCATAACAAAGAAGACCCTTCGGGACTGAAGAGCTCGTGAGTTGGAAATGGCGTACAAGTCCCCAGAAGACACCCCACCCAACTTTAGAAATAGGCATGCACAGGAGAAGCCCGAACAAGGGGAGGCCTTCTCCATTGAAGACTCTAACTCTCAGTCGGACATTGAGAGCCGCAAGGTGACATCAGCGCAGGCTGGTAGTACTGTGACCTCTCCTGCCCACCCAAAGACTGTTAAAAAGCCCCATATAAGGTTGCTGGACTGCCACCAGGCCATGACCGGTTTTGAAAAACTGCTTTTGCTGCCCCTCCCTCCGGCTTGGCTTCGAAACCATCCAGGACCACAATTTCATCATGGTCCTCGACCTCCAACTCCTCGGTCCTTGCTATTTCCAGCAAACCCTTGGCACTGAGTGCCTTGGCTCAGAGCTGACCAGCCTCAACAGCTGCCTCTGTAATGACAAAGGGTCACATACCGTAACCATCGATGCCGAAAACAATGAAGCGAAGTCCTTCGGAACATACAGACGCAAGTCAGTCCTACACTATGCCCTCTCCAATTGATCCTATAGTGGAAACTATGAACGCTAAAGAGCACTGCCTTCAAATCCACTAAGGTACAGGGCATATTATTACTACCCACATCCTGTTCAAGAGGAAGTTATCTTTCCAAGAGGCTTTGGACACTTCACCTCCACAATAAAAAGGCCTCTAAAGGCCAAGGCTACCACTACTTCGCCTAAGCGTTTTTTCCTCCTCCTGAACCACCTTCATCACTACCTCAACTCCCTGCTTCTCCTCCACCTCCTTCCCCCTTCTCGTTCTCCTGCCTCTCCTACTGCCTAAGACCTCGCTTCGGGGCTCACCGTTATTTATAGTGGAAGATTTGGGTGGAACACATCACAACCCAGATGCATTGGATTCATATGACCCCTATCACATGATAAAAACTGACCCAGATATGTACCCTGCAAGAACCTCCACACCAGAGGACTCTACTAGTCATCAACATGTGAGAACAAGGGCAGCTGCCTTTCATAATGTACAGCTCCATAGGAATGCAGTAGAAAAGGATTTTCTGTTTGACACCTTAACTACCACACAAGGATACTCCGCTCCTTCCGATGCTTCCTGGTATGACTGCTCAAGAATTATCACCCCTAGAGTGGACAAAATGTATAAACCTGCTCCTTCAGATCCACTATATATCAGGTCCCACCAAATTCAATAGTGGCCACTATCGCAAGAAAGTGAGCCAGTAGCCAGGCCACATGGGACTCTCCTCCACCAGACAAGGAGAGAAAAGGCTGGATGCAGCAGGGAAGAGTTACTGCACAAGCAGCAAACCATTGGTGCATTGCCAATTCACAGGCCTTGTTGTCAAGGTATGATCAGACTCACTGGGACGAAATGGAGGAGCTCCTCCAATCTTCCCAGGATAAACACCACAAACAAGGCAGCAGACTGTTACAGAAGGACAATCTCCAATAATTCTATTTGCTGTACCCTGGATGATGTAGACACAGCTGCGCACAGTATAAACACTAGCATACTGTTAGGGAGACATACCTGGCTTAGATGTTCTGGCTTTAAGTGAAAGGTGCGACAAGCGGTGTTCAACTTGCCCTTCAACAAGGAACACCTTTTCGGTCCTCGAGTGAACTCCACGCCTGAAGCTGCAAAAAGAATATTACACTGCAGAAGCCAAGGGCGTCCTTCAGTCTGTCACATACAGGCACTGTTCGCACCCTACATTTAGTGGTGGTTACAAAGCCACAAACTCAAAACCATCTACCTCCTAAACTAGACAGCCCTCAACCTCATATTCTTGAGGCTTCTTCAGAGGAACCTATAGAGACACCAACTGAGGCAGAGGCAAGATCACTACTACCTGTAGCTCTTCCTCAACATCTAAACAATGACTACCTACATCTCCCTGAGCACCACACCACACCTGTAGGGGGAAGACTTAAAAATGTCCATACACAATGGATAAGCATAACCGACCAATGGAGCCTTTCCATTATCCAACATGGTTGTCTGGTGCTCCTTACCACATCTCCCAACAGGATATCCCATGAACCTCTCCCCCTTCTCAAACAGGAGGTACAGTCCGTGCTTCTCATAGGCACCATAGATCCTGTTCCATTACAAAACCAGGGAACAGGAGCATACTACCTATGCTTTCTCATCCCAAAAAAGGATGGAACTCGCAGGCCTGTTTTGGGTCTCAGACCATTAAACCACTACATTCTCTCAGAACACTTTCACATGGTTACACTTCAAGATGTTATTCCCCTTCTTCAACAAGGTGACTTTGACGGCTTAGACTTCAGACGTCTACTTCCATATCCCCATCCGCCCTGCACATTGGAAATATCTAAGGTTCATAGTTGCAGGAAAACATTATCAATTCAAAATCCTGCCTTTCGGAGTCACGACTGCTCTGAGTGTCCACAAAGTGCTTAGCTGTAGTTGCTGCACATCTCAAAAGACAAAATATACACGTTTCCTTATCTAGACAACTGGCTCATCAAAGCCAGTACACTACAGCAGTGTCAATCTTACACTCAAATCACAATAAACCTGCTTAACACGTTGTAGGAAGTTGGCTCTCTATATACTATCTCAAATTGAGAAATAGTGTGCACAGTCCAAGGGTTCCCCTTAGAGGTAATAGAGTGGCAAAATTAGATAATTCTAATGCTGTATTTTGTGGTAGTGTGGTCGAGCAGTAGGCTTATCAGAGGGTAGTGTTAAGCATTTTTTGTACACACGCAGGCAATAAATGAGGAACACACACTCAGACTTACTCCAGGCCAATAGGTTTTTATATAGAAAAATATATTTTCTTAATTTATTTTATAACCCCAAGATTCAAGATTGGACTCCACACAGGTAAGCAAGGAACTTTGAATTAGAACAGTAACGTACATATACAGTTTTAGTTAAAATGGCAATTAGCTATTTTAAAAGTGGACACAGTGCAAAAATCAACAGTTCCTGGGGGAGGTAAGTATTGGTTAGTTTTTCAGGTAAGTAAGGCACTTAAGTCTAAGTTCCTGGGCATAGGCAGCCCACCGTTGGGGGGGGTTCAAGGCAACCCCAAAGTCACTGCAACAGCAACACAGGGCCGGTCAGGTGCAGAGGTCAAAGGAGGGCCCAAAACACACAGGCACCTATGAAGTACAGGCGTGCTCCGGTTCCAGTCTGCCAACAGGTAAAGTACATGCGTCTTCGGATGGCAGACATATGGGGTGTTTTGTAGAGCACCTGGGGGGACACAAGTAGGCACACAAAACACAGTCAGCGGCACAGGGGCGGCTGGGTGCAGTGTGCAAAGCAGGTGTCGGGTTTTCAATGGGAATCAATGGAGGGACCCCGGGGGTCACTCTAGTGGTGCAGGTAGGGCACAGGGGGGCTTCCCAGGCCAGCCACCGACTGGGCTAGGCAGAGGGTCGCCTGGTGGTCACTCATGCACTGGAGTTCGGTTCCTTCTGGTCCTGGGGGCTGCGTACAAGGTGAGCACATGATTGGTCTCAGCTAGCTCTATCTCCCATTGTCCTATCACCTGCTGCAGCAATTACGGCAAAGGTGTGATGGCGAAAAAGAAGTGGTGACAGGGGCAGCCCTGCCGCATTCCCCTCTCTAGCCTCAAAGGTTCCAACACCACACACCCAGACAGCACACAAGCATGGGGTTCGTCTACAGAAGAATAATCCGGTCAATAAAATCCTGGCCCAGGCCCACCATCTTCAGCACATATCAATGGTATGTGCAATTGAGGGAATCAAATGCCTGATCTATATCCAGCAGTGCAAGCCCATATTAACCAGTGTAAAGTTTTCTGAAGTTTCGGGGCATGATATACAGGTGTTAAACTACGTAGGGTGTGCAAGGTACTAGGTCGTGGAATAAACCCTGATCGGTTTGTATGTATTAGCATAGTCCTGTGTGGTAATAGTCTGGCCGCCAGCATAGCACTAGGGATTTTTACATCCAAATTTAATAGCAATATGGGACGGTAGGCCTTGGCAGATTCGGGGTCCAAACCCTCATCACCACCAATGCCTCTTGCATCAGACTGGGGAGAGAACCTTTAGATAGAGCCTTCTCATAAACCTCCAATAACCTCTCAGATAGGACTGGAGGAATTCAGCTGGGAGACCATTCCTACCTGGTATTCATCCATGTTTAAGATTTTTAAATGCGGTGATCCAGGAGTCCAAAGATTTCCTTGGTCTAAGGAAATGCATCGTAGGCTTATCTAAGACCTCAGGCTGAGGTTGTATCTGCTCAGTATATATTCCTCTAAGGTGGTCACAAAACACTCCATTAATTGCTTGTTGCATTTAGATCCTGACCCCTCCAGTGGTACGTAATGAGAGGATAACTTTGTCAGGAGACTCCCTGCATATCAAGCGGGCCTCCATCTTATTCCCCCATCTCTATGCAATCATTGCCTATAGTTTTTATAGTCATGCTTCTCCAATCTACACCAAGTCGCTAACAGGTCAGCTTGCATGTTGCACCAGTCATTTAGCTTGCTCGGACCCGCTGGAAGAATTTTGTCTAATTTTCCTAAATCTTGCTCCCAGGTGGCTATATTTTGTTCTAGCTGTTGCCGTACCCCATAGGACGTCATGAGTCATGAAACTCCAATTATGACCACTTCATCACCTCCCAGTCAAAGGCTTTAGAACTCACCGATCCCCAGTTCTCTACAAAGTAGTTCATCAGTGTATCTCGTACCATCTGAACAAATGGCGGATCAGCAAGAGCCTCCAGTCTAAGTCTCCATAACAGTATCTGCGCCCCCCACCCCCCCCACCCCCTCCCCCTCCAAGGTCAGCAGCAGCAGGGAATGGTGGGAAATATAACGTGTCAGGTAAAAAAACATCAGTGACGTGTGGGGCCAGATCGTAGGAGAGGAAGCAATAGTCTAGGCGACTAAGTGTTCGTCGCCAGTGTATAACCGGAGTTAGTCCCGAAGGAATGCCATCGATTTCTGCAGCGGGTGCCCCACCTAGAGAACTATTTTATCAGACTGTGTATCCGAACTCTAGTTATTCAGCGGTCTCTGCAGTCGGTTCCGAACCATCGACTATTGGCCGAAGAGGATGGAAGTCGTGCGTCCCACAGCAAACGCCCAGACTTCTTTCCGGTGAAAGCAACAAGCAGATGGAAGAGTTTTGAGCTGTATAATCTTTGGAGAAGAAGCCTGGTTACAACTATGGTCATAATATCTGACATTTCTGGCGAAGTGAGAATTCTATCTACGCTTCGGAATACCTATTAACCTATACTGGATTCATAGAGCAGAAGTACGCTTTCCGTTTTCTGAACTTGATGTAGATCCTTTCCTTGGCTGCAGGTTATTCATTGATTGTGAAGGATTATAAAATAGATGAAGCCTGCAGTTCTGTGTATCATAAAATTCTCAAGGAACTTCCCTGATGAAGGCGGCCCCCCCAAATTAGAGGACTTCTGCCGAAACGCGCGTAGGCATTGTTCCTACTTCTGTTGGTGCAGAGGATTTATGTTTTGACTATTATTATATAAGATTAAGTGAGAATTGCTCTGCAAATGATAGGATTCTGTCACTTTGAGTTTTACGGCTACGCCGCATGAAGAAATTTTTATAATGAATGGTAATCAAATATCTTTGTGAATTTTAAAAGTCATATGTTTTATGTTTTGTTATCACTTTTTGTGTTGTCTTGTTTTCTGTTGCACCTGGTCTTTGTGAGTGGTTGTTCCATATTTGTATATCTGTTTTTATTGTGTTATTGTGTTTATGGTATACTTATATATGAGTCAGGCTTCTATTTGTTTAAAAAAAAATAAGTTTTGTATGTTATTTATAAGAATTAAGACATTCCGTTTTATTTTTGTACATACACATTTAATAAATATTGTCTCTGAATTTATCTTTGAGTTTTTGTTTTGTATTTATTTAGATAGATTGAATATTAACTGTAGCTCGTTTTCTTCTTGTTTGTACTCAAGTATAACAGGAGTAAGTTCATTTTTCAGGTTGTCGGTCAGTTTCCGCCAGCCTGCCACAACCAGACAAGTTTCTGGCCACATGGGGAGAGTGCCTTTGTCACTCTGTGGCCAGGAACGAAGCCTGTACTGGGTGGAGGTGCTTCTCACCTCCCCCTGCAAGAACTGTAACCTGGCAGTGAGCCTCAAAGCCTCATGCCTTTTGGTACAGCACCCCAGGGCATCCCAGCTAGTGGAGATGCCCGCCCCTCCAGCCACTGCACCCACTTTTGGCGGCAAGGCTGAAGGAGATAATGAGAAAAACAAGGAGGAGACACCCACCAGTCAGGACAGCCCCTAGGGTGTCCTAAGGTGACCCCTGCCTTTTGAAATCCTCCATCTTGAGTACGTAGAATTCCCCCAATAGGATTAAGGATGTGCCCCCCCCCTCCCCTCAGGGAGGAGGCACAAAGAGGGTGTAGCCACCCTCCAAGACAGTAGCCATTGGCTAACTGCCCTCCTGACCTAAACACACCCCTTAATTCAGTATTTAGGGGCACCCCAGAACCCAGGAAATCAGATTCCTGCAACCTACACAAAGGACTGCTGACCTGAAAGCCCTGCAGAGACGATGGACATGACAATCGCTTTGTAACATACCGGCCTGTCTCCAGACTCAGAACCTGCACAGCAATGCATCCGACAGGGACCAGCGACCTCTGAAGCCTCAGAGGACTGCCCTGAACCCAAAGGACCAAGAAACTCCTGTGAGCAGCGGCACTGTTCAAAAACAGCAACAATTTTGCAACTTTCTTGCAACTTTTAAAGAACTCACTCTTCCCACCAGAAGTGTGAGACTTCACCCTCTGTACCAGATGCCCCCGGCTCGAGCCCCAGAGACCCAACAGCACAGGGAGGACTCCCAGGCGACTGACCTCGTGAGTAACCTGAGACGACCTCCCTGGATCCCCACAGTGACACATGCAGACAGAATCCAGAGGCTCCCCCGACCGCGACTGCCTGAAACAAAGAACCTGACGCCTGGACCAAGCACTGCACTGATATATCTTTGTCAACCAGACTACTCTGTGCCTATACTCCTCAATCATTTTCGAGCGTTTGGGGAGGTCTCGGGGTTGCCGTTTAATCCAGATAAATCTAAGTTATTTCCCCTAGGACAGATGGCGGATAAATCAGAGGATGACTTGCCCCGTTTGCGGGTCCCGTGGACATGGACAGCAAGCCTACACCTAGGTATACAGTAGGTACACACTGCCCAAGCTTATCATGAACATAACCTGGGAAGAGTAGTGTAGAGGTTTCAGACCTCTATTCGGTTTTGGAACAAGTTGCCACTGTCCCTTATGGGAAAAATAGCTCTTGTAAAAATGAGAATGGTATCCTGCTGTTTATTCACACTACAGGACATGCTACATGCAATCCCTTACTCCTATTTTTGTACTCTGGACAGTTTAATTGTTGCTCTGGTGTGGGGCTCTGGTTGCAGGCTGGTTAGGCTTGATACCCTGCATCTGCTGTGAACGGGGGTTGGGAGTGGGGGTGTGGGGGGTCGTCTAGAAGTCCCATGTCTAGAGCTTTATTATATGGCAGCCCAGTTGCAGTGTTCAATTAATTGGTTCGATGAAGCCAATCATTGGGAGAAAAGTCTGCTCTGTGGCACCTACGGAGGCCATGACCTGCAGGTGAATAATGTCTGGTCACCGGGTGCCTTGAGAGACACCCTGTATTAGCCATCTGGTAGCGCAGGTGTGGGAGGAGGTGGTCCGTTGGGACACCCCAGATATGCCCATGTTGATGGTACAGCCATTTCTCTGTAATGCCAAATCCATGTTGGTGCAGAAGTGGAGGATGCAAGGAGATTTATGTACAGAACAGCGCTTTATAAGCAGAAGAGAAGCTATATCTGCCTTCTTCCTGGGAGAGGGACAATACTTACACTATGTGAAGAGCTCCAGTACAGCACATGAACTCTGGCCATCCTTTCCAAAAGAACCGAATAAATCTACCACACTAACCACCCTACTAGAGATGGCTCAGGGCTGTTGCCTGATCACCCACTTATACCAAGCCCTCACAGAAGACTGTACACAGACCGCACTGCTGGTTCAGGGTTGATGGGAAAGACTTTTAGAGCGACCATTCCCACCTAAAAAGCTGGAAAAGGTACATGAAGGAGTGAAGAGGGACAGCTCCAACGCACACTTCAAGCTCATTAAGTATAATTTTGGCCATCAGACATATCTTACACCAAAAACACTACTTATATTGGACTCAACCCGCTCTGGGAATTGTCCACGATGTAATGCTAACTCACCAGACTTCATACATATGATCTGGACATGTCCATCTTTAACCTCTTTCTGTCAGTTATTGAGAGTCTGAATAAAGCAACAGGTTGGGATCTGCAGCCAGAAATGCATCCAATATTGCTTGGCCTGCTTCTCTCCCCTGCTGAGAAACATTTAAGTCGTCGTTTTCTTCTTCTGGGACTAGTACTAGGGAAGAGACATATTGCTATGGAGTGTCTTCGGTCAACCCCTCCGGGTGTTTGGGCCTGGCTGAGGGATGTTATAGAATGGGCTGGGGCAGAAGTGTGCATGCGGCAAGTACGCACAGATGAGAAATTAGAAGATGATCTAAGGGTGTGGGTAGCCATGATTGCTGACATACAGGAGACAGTAAATGGGAGCGGGAATGGGATCGGAGTTGTAAACAGTACCCACCCTGAGGAAGGGACAGCCCCCTATGTGATGTGGTTCCTGCTGGTCTCCTAAAAGCTTTTGAGAATTTCCCATGTACACACATACTCCATACTCATAATGAATATGCCATCTACATAATGCCGTTATGTTGGGGGGGTGGGGGGGGGAGGTAGTTATGGAGTTAATATAAACTACATCCCTATTGGGATAAAGGCTTGTCTTTGAAGTATGTTGATAATTCTGACACAAACACCAATATGCGTCAATGTGCATCATTCTATAGTTGTTACATGAACTTTTACTATATACTAATAGAAAAATGGACGCCATTGTCAGATCGTTATAATAAAAACCTTAAGTTTGTTAAAAAAAAAAAAAAAAAGTGAAGTCCGCTGTGAAATGTGGGTGAGGTTTCTTTCATCTCAGAATAGGTACCAATCTATCTATTTTCCAGCTTCTCCCACTGTCATTATGGGAGCAGCTTTAGCTTTAGACCTCACCCTGCCTACCACTGAGGTCCAGACAAATGACTTAATGGAGGTCCTTTAGCCAGGACAAACGCAGGAGTCTCAGACCACACTATAATTGGCAAGGGCTTTGATACATTGCTAGTGTAAGGAAATGCCTCCTTGGCATGGTTACCCCCCTGACGTTTTGCCTTTGCTGTTGCTAAGTTATGATTTGAAAGTGTGCTGGGACCTTGCTAACCAGGCCCAAGCACCAGTGTTCTTTCCCTTAGCTGTACCTTTGTCTCCACAATTGGCACAACCCTGGCACTCCGGTAAGTCCCTTGTAACTGGTACCTCTGGTACCAAGGGCCCTGATGCCAGGGAAGGTCTCTAAGGGCTGCAGCATGTCTTATGCCACCCTGGGGACCCCTCACTCAGCACATGCACACTACCTCACAGCTTGTATGTGCTGGAGGGGAGAAAACAACTAAGTCAACATGGCACTCTCCTTAGAGTGCCATGCCAACCTCACACTACCTGTGGCATAGGTAAGTCACCCCCCCTAGCAGGCCTTACAGCCCTAAGGCAGGGTGCACTATACGACAGGTGAGGACATATGTGCATGAGCACTATGCCCCTACAGTGTCTAAGCAAAACCTTCGACATTGTAAGTGCAGGGTAGCCATAAGACTATATGGTCTGGGAGTTTGTCAAACGCGAACTCCACAGTCCCATAATGGCTACACTGAAAACTGGGAAGTTTGGTAACAAACGTCTCAGCACAATA
Source organism: Pleurodeles waltl (assembly GCF_031143425.1). Taxonomy (NCBI): domain Eukaryota; kingdom Metazoa; phylum Chordata; class Amphibia; order Caudata; family Salamandridae; genus Pleurodeles; species Pleurodeles waltl. The sequence goes on along the minus strand of NC_090441.1, from coordinate 152,070,597 downwards.
AATGCACACTGATGCCAGTGTGCAATTTATTTTAACATACACCCAGAGGGCACCTTAGAGTTGCCCCCTGAAAACCAACCCAACTTCCAGTGTAGGCTGACTAGTTTCTGCCAGCCTGCCACACTCTAGACACGTTGCTGGCCACATGAGGAAAGTGCATCTGTCAGTCTGTGGCCAGGAACAAAGCCTGTACTAGGTGGAGGTGCTTCTCACCTCCCCCTGCAGGAACTGTAACACCTGGTGGTGAGCCTCAAAGGCTCACCCCTTTTGTTACAGCACCACATGGCATCCCAGCTAGTGGAGATGCCCGCCCCTCCGGCCACTGCCCCCACTTTTTGGCAGCAAGGCTGGAGGAGATAATTAGAAAAACAAGGAGGAGCCACCCACCAGTCAGGACAGCCCCTAAGGTGTCCTGAGCTGAGGTGACTCCTGCTTTTAGAAATCCTCCATCTTGAGAGTAGAGGATTCCCCCAGTAGGATTAGTTATGTGCCACCCTCCCCACAGGGAGGAGGCACAGAGAGGGTGTAGCCACCCTCCAGGACAGTAGCCATTGGCTACTGCCCTCCTAGGCCTAAACACACCCCTAAATCTAGTATTTAGGGGCACCCCAGAACCTAGGAAACTAGATTCCTGCAACCTTAACAAAGGACTGCTGACCTTAAGCCCTGCAGAGAAGACGGAGACAACAACTGCCTTGGCCCAGCCCTACCGGCCTGTCTCCCAACTTCGAAGAAAACTGCAACAACGACGCATCCAACAGGGACCAGCGACCTCTGAAGCCTCAGTGGACTGCCCTGCACCCAAGGGCCAAGAAACTTCCGTGAACAGTGGCTCTGTTCAAAACCAGCTACTTCTTGGCAACAAAGAAGCAACTTCCAAAGACTTCACGTTTCCCGCCAGAAGCGTGAGATTTCACCCTCTGCACTCAATGCCCCCTGCTTGACCTGCAGAAAACAAACACACCAGGGAGGACTCCCCGGTGACTGCGAGCCCGTGAGTAACCAGAGTTTATCCCCCCTGAGCCCCCGCAGTGACGCCTGCAGAGAGAATCCAGAGGCTCCCCCTGACCGTGACTGCCTGTAACAAGGGACCTGACGCCTGGAACCAACACTGCACCCGCAGCCCCCAGGACCTGAAGGAACCGAACTCCAGTGCAAGAGCGACCCTCTGCCTAGCCCAGGTGGCGGCTGCCCCAAAAAGCACCCCCCTGTGCCTGCCTGCTTCATTGAAGTGACACCCGGGTCCCTCCGTTGCTTTCTATACAAAACCAGACGCCTGTTTGCACATTACATCCGGCCACACCTGTGCCGCTGAGGGTGTATTATCTGTGCCTTCTTGTGTCCCCCCGGTGCCCTACAAAACCCCCCCTGGTCTGCCCCCCCGAGGACGCAGGTACTTACCTGCTGGCAGACTGGAACCGGGGCACCCCTGTTCTCCATAGGCGCCTATGTGTTTTGGGCACCACTTTGACCCCTGCGCCTGACCAGCCCTGAGCTGCTGGTGTGGTAACTTTGGGGTTGCCTTGAACCCCCAACGGTGGGCTGCCAGTGCCCCAACTTTGAGACTTGTAAGAGTTTTGAAGGTAAGTAAAACAAACCTTTACTTACCTCCCCAGGAACTGTTGAGTTTGGCACAGTGTCCACTTTGAAAATAGCTTATTGCCATTTTTACAAAAACTGTACATGATATTGTGTTCATTCAAAGTTCCTAAAGTATCTATGTGAAGTACTCTGCATATAAAGTGTTGAATGTAAATCTTGAACCTGTGGTTCTTAAAATAAATTAAGAAAATATGTTTTTCAATATAAAAACCTATTGGCCTGGACTAAGTCTTTGAGTGTGTGTTCCTCATTTATTGCCTGCGTGTGTACAACAAATGCTTAACACTACCCTCTGATAAGCCTACTGCTCGACCACACTACTACAAAATACAGCATTAGAATTATCTACTTTTGCCACTATCTTACCTCTAAGGGGAACCCTTGGACTCTGTGCACACTATTTTACTTTGAAATAGTATATACAGAGCCAACTTCCTACAACTAGCCTTTTCTGTCTTCATACCAGTATGAATACAGTTGCCATTTGTACAATTTACAAACCAAGTCGAAACACTATACTAACTTGACTCCCACATCTCCATTACAATGCTTTATGTTGGTATGGGTGCCTTCACATTTCAAGAATATTTGGACGTGTCACTCAGTCAGCCTGCACCAATGGATGCTGGCCATCCTGTGTATGGGTAGAAAGTACTACCATAACAATATGATTCTGTTTGGACTGACCTGTTTCCCTAGAATCTTCACTTAAGGGTGTGGTTCTTTTGGCAGCACAGGTTTGACCTTCAAATGTCCACATTTTATCCAAGTTGGGTCAAATGGCTTCAAACGCCACATGAGTGATTAGAAAAATGAGGCAGCTTGGCCTTTCTCAATATTATGCAAAAGCTATTTTAACCAAAGATGAAAATGCCAGGCCCAGACCCTCACAGGACATGTTTTTCATATTCCAGGAAAACCATCTGAGTGAAAAGATTAGTGAGAAGTGTGGCCCAGAGGAAGTCTCTGTGGTCAAAATCTCATCATATACGCCTTTCATCTATTTTATCTTCAGACTGGTTTGGTGCCAATAGAACCAAATAGTTAATCTCTGATAGTCTGTTTTGTGGTGATGAAGAAGTATGCCTTTGAAAAAAAGGTAGAAACCCAAAACCGGTTTAGAAAACCTTACTTTTCAAACTGAAATCATATTGTTATTAATGAGATTCATACCTTGAAGGGCTTACAAACTCATTTTCAAGAACTATTAACACAGTTCCATTAAGGACAGAACCAAGATGCATTTTCTTTTCCCCTCACGTTATCAAGAAGTTCATTAGGGTGCTCTTCTGAACACTTCTGAACAATCCCACTTGTTACCACTCCAACTTAAAAGCTGAATATAGTGCCACTAGGACTCGTGTTCTGCTTTCAGATGCTCCTTTAGGCTGGGATAATGTAGCTTACTTTTTGCCTTGCACATTTGGTAGGCTAATGTCTGAGACTTAAGCTATTTTTCCTAAAGATCTCCCCCTTTACTTAAGAAATGGGTAATTTAGCAAACACTGTCATTTTCCGACTTACTTATATATATTTTCAAGTCAATCAGAAATTAGTAGTACCTATATTTTTCTCGAATCACTAACCTCCATTTCAGCAAAGGATGGATATATTAATCATTGGGTTGCACATAGGTTTACATCATGCATTGTGATATTTTAGAATGAATTTCGACCACAATCCAGAAGGATCAAGGTGGACTTCACCATGGCAGTGGTGGCAATAGATGCTATTTAAGAATGGGTGGGCATGTAAACAGTTGGAGCATAGCAATTGATACATGCCTTTATAAAGCACAATTACTTGGAATCCCAAGCCAGATCAGAAATCTGAGTTAGAGGTATAGTGCTCAGAAGTAGTTTAAAAATATGTGAGCCTCATTTCAATCTTCTGTATTGTACTGCATGCTAGCCTTAAACAATGTATAATGACATTGTGTTAAATTAATGAGTACAATTTCTAAAGTGCACTGATACTCCATCCTGGTGTTGAAAATGGTTAGGAAGAATGACCTCTGCTCAGGTAGGAAAAGGAGGCCACAGAGGTGGCAGCCTTGCAACAGGTTGGAGTAGGTGTAATGTGTGATTGGATTTATATTGACATTCTACTGGGATTGATATTGACCTATTTCACTACTAAGTCAGAACAGGCTGCCATTACGGAAGGCTTAAAGCGCTCTGGACAGGCCCTTGAAGTCACAGCATTGTTTAACAGGAAACCATTGAGGTAGATCAAGATGTTTGTGCACTGATTTGTGGTGCAGAAGGTTTTAACTCAGGTGGGCTTTTGCGTTTTGAACCACTAACAATCTTGACGAGATATTGGTTGGACCAAATAGAGAATTACTGTAATCTTGATGGAAAGTTATCAGGGCCCGGATAAATAATATTGAGTGATGTGATTGGAAGAAAGGGCAAAGCTTTGAGGAGCATTCTCTGAGTGGAGAAAATAGTGGCGGTAACCAGAGATAACTGAGAAGCAAAAGTTGTCATTGAATACAATGCCATGATTCTTAGTGCAGGCAGTAGGTGTAGTGGTAGGGCTTAGCTCTGACCGCATCCAGGCTGTCGACCAGATATACAATGTGTCCAAAAGAAAATAATTTCTGTTTTATCTATGTTGAGTTTCAAAGATTTCTATGGGGGGCATGTTAAATAATGTACAGGTCAACTACCAACCAGAGGAACTCTGCAAGTAGAAGTGAAGTAAAACGGGTTGAAAGGAAGCATTTGGTTCTACCCGTTAGAAAAGATATGAGGAATCTCAGAGCAGAGTTACAGATCCCAATTTTAGAAAAACATTGAATGAATGCCTGAAGTGACCATGTTGAAAGCTATGGATAGGTCTAATTAGACCAAAGCAGTCAAGTAACCCTGCTCCAAGATGGTTAGGTCCTCTGCCACGGTTAGAAGAGGATGCTCAGTGAGATGCTGAGAAGTTAGATTGAGGCTTATCTGACAAATTGGACAGAGGTTCCCTCTTATTAACTCCGTTTAATATAAAGTCTGATCTAGGCCTAAACAATAAGCTGTGGGGTCTTGTTTTTGCTCGGAATGGCAATCCAGTGTTGTTGAAAAAAGGCTTATTGGTAACTAGCATGGCATTTTTCTTAGGTGGACACCCATCACTCCATCCACCTTTGTGTTTCTGTGTTCCCTTCTGTTATGTAATTCTGTAATACTTTGTCCTCCAAGAGGTGTGAAGTTGACAGCTTCTCCACCTCATTAGCTCCCCGGCACACATAAATAGTTAGATTCTAGACTACGTAAAATGCTGATTCATATGTGTCTTCAAAAACTAATTGAATTTAAGTGCCTGGTTGCTACTATGTCTTCACCCGAGGTAACATAAGAGTTAAGAACAAAAATATGCTGGAGTTTTATCAGTTCTTATTGGGATTCCGATCTTGATTACTGGTAAAAAATCATTCTTGTGGATCTGTAAAAGATTTCCAGGCAAGAGAACTGTACTTACATGAAAGTATGATTGTTTCTGTAGGTTCTGAGAGTTGGAATGTGACGTTTGCAGTTGCCCATTAAAATAAAGGGATTGAAAATACTAAGAAGTTGCATTGCCCCCCACCCCCCTTTCCATATCAAAACCACCTGACCACCACCCCAGGTGCAGGATAGGGTGTTTTCAGTTTGTTTTTATTAAGCCCCCTTTAGATAAAAGAAGTACAATTCTACACTACAATAGAAATGTGTTTTACGACTTAAAAAAAAAAAAACTGTTTTGGGAACCTTGCAGTGCAAGCTATTGTTTATGGGGTTATTTGATTGGGCACATTTTTACTTTTAATTCTAGTGCGATTTAGATATGTTTTTGATTTAAATTAAGGTAGCACCCTTTGATAATCTGTTTCTGTTTTCAGGTGTGGGATTATGAGACCGGAGATTTTGAACGTACACTCAAGGGACACACAGACTCTGTGCAAGATATTTCTTTTGACCACTCCGGAAAACTATTGGCTTCCTGCTCTGCGGATATGACAATTAAACTCTGGGACTTCCAGGGTTTTGAGTGCATCAGAACCATGCATGGTAAGGGGTAACAACTTACTCATGTAGTTCCTTTTGACCTGCTTGTTTATAAAAGGACTTGTTTTTACCCGAAAAACATTGCAAGGGGGCTTGCGTATTAAGAGCCAAATATGGTGGACTAATAAAGCTACCATTCTTGGAAGTTTTTAAAAAACATTTTAAAAAAATATATAAATACATTTTCAAGTTGGTGGAACATAGTGCACTTGGTACCACAGTGGAAGTTTGTTTCACACATTTTTTTAAAGAGCTTCACTAATGGCAATATATGTTAGTACTATAAGGACTACAAAGATACACTTTTGAAGTTGGGATTCAGACTTTTAAACATTGCTTTCTATTCAATCGCTATTTGTAATCCCAAAACGTGTTACATAGCCCATAAGGCATTACTTGGTACTCGTAGAGACAAAACCGGGTGCAGAAGGCAGTTTTACATTCATCTCCCTTAGCAACTCAAATTTAATGGTATGCGCTGCGAAGATCTAGTTTGGTGTAGATGTTTGCATCTTTTTCCTGATCTAGCAGTACTGAAATCAAGGGAAGGGGATATAGATTCTTCACTGTAACTTGATTTAACGCTCCATAATCGATAGAAGTTCTTAAGTCTTCATTCTTCTTTGGGATGAAGAAAAGGGAGGCAGAGACTGGGGATTGACAGGGACGAATAAAACTGCCAAATATATTTCCCACTATTCTTTTAGGAACTTGTTCTTTCTTTTCAGTAAGGGCACAGATTCTTCTGCAAGGTAGATTCGCACCTGGCTCAAGTTCGATCCTGCAATCATAAGATCTGTGGGGAGGTAGCTTCTCTGCCTTTGCTTGGTCAAACACTGCAGACAATTCTTTATATTCTGACGGAATGACAGCCTTTTGCAGAGCACAAACCACATTGGATTTAGTAGCTAAAACTTGAGCTGGAGATGGTGCAATACTTATCTCTTGAGGACCATAACAATGCTTCCGACAGGAACTTGAATTTAATTAGACAGTCCTTTTCCCAATTAATTTCAGGGTTGTATTCCGTAATCCCAAGATCAGCTGAAATTGAGGCGCATCTGTGAGATTGAAATTTATTTTTTCTTGGTGTACTAGATGATCTTTTAGAACTATAGCTTCAGTTTCATCTGTGGTTAGACCCTGAAGACACGTTTGTTCCATCCACCGCAGAAACAGGCTCTGCTATTTTTTTTTTTTTTTTTTTTACAAAATGTATTCCCATTTATGCGGCATACTGTATGTCGCCGAAATTTCCTGTAGCTCCTGAGTCAGTCATAACTGACACCTCCTGCAGCTCCTCTTCTCTGAAGATGAGGTCAAAAGAGATGAGATGAGGGGAAGCAGACTGTAAGGTGTTTGCCACTTATTGGTATTCAGGGGTTGGTTGGTGTTGTAAGTCATCCAGGCTACTCTCTTGGTAGAATGAGTTTTCTCTCTTCCTGAATTACCTTGTTTAGGCTTCTTTGGGTATTCTCTTACAAAATGCCCAGCCAACCCACAACAGACATAGTCTTAGATCTTCGCTTGTCTTTTTCTTCTTTAGACAGGAGACCTCTAACACTGCCGATTTGCATTGGCTTTTCTGAAGAGTGTCTCAGAGGTCTTGATACTTTCCACTTTACTCCTATCGAAACGTGGTGGGATATGACGAAATTCTCTCTTGCATTTAGCTTTTTCTTTCAAGCAGACTCTGATCAATCTGTAAAACTAGATCAAATAATTTTGACACATCAGTAGGTCGATCTGGAAGTTGGGCTAGCGCATCTTTGAGTTCTTCTCGTAAACCTTGGTAAAAAAAAAAAACACAGCCCTTTTGCTCTCGGGCCAACCAGTCTCCACAATTAATTTGATGAATTGGGCCAGATAAGGTAATAGGGATTTGATCTCTTGTTTTAAGTCTAGTAATCATTATCTGGCTTGGGAAATTGTTCTGCAGTCAAAGATTCGAAGGAATTCGGTATTAAGGACTTCAAAATCATATAATATAGGGTCATTTCGTGGGCCATGAAGCTGCATCTCCACTCAAATAAGACAAAACGAACGCTGTTTTTGACTGATCCTCTGTAAAAAAAAATAACGGGACGACAAAGGAAGTGTAAGTAGCACTGGTTTAAAAATATCTGTGTCTTGTAAGGATTTCCACTAAAACGTTCAGGTGGGGCCAGGGGAATGATAGGGGAGATGGAATGAGTGATTTTTTTGGCTAGTTCTGAGGTAGAGGTAGGGAAGGTTTTACCTGAAACCCCACTAGACCCTGCGGTATTCCCAGAAGTGAAGTTATTTAATTTGTCTGCGAGTTGTTGCGTCTCAACATGGGATCTTTGATTTCCTCTAAAGTTTTTTTTCATGTAGGATAAGGGTTAACTGTTTTTGCATTTCATCCATAAGTGTCGCCAAGGCATTAAAATCTAAACCTTCAGCCATTCTGCTCGGGTCGAAATAAGTATTTTTAGGCACTTCATTCTGTCAGAAGATTACCCATTAAATCAGACTTTCACGGGAGCAGATGCCTTTTACCCAACTCCCTCCAACAGACTTTAACTGAACCGTGCATCCACTAGTTGGAAGGGGAATGGGAATAGAAAGATACCACCTCCAGATCCAGTTGCAGCCTGTGTGTCCCACTTGAAGATAGGATATTCAGTGTGTCTCTGAAAACCTGCATCTGTCGTCTTGGATTTCCTTTAAAGGAAAGACCTGCAGTTGGGTGATGAAAGCACAGTAATAATATACTTATCTATGCTCTTAACTGTTCAGCCATTCACTTTCACCCAATTCTATTGTTCTCCCAACCTGGATCTTTTGAGAGACTAGCCTCTCTAAGAGAACAATGTTAACTTAATATCGTCATCTTCTATAGGAGTCAGAGGTTTCCAAGGTTCTCGGAGAACAGTTAAAAAGTTTACAAATATACAAACTACTAATGTCTTTTACAAGAAAAGAAAATTCCTTCTCAAGGTTCAGTTTTCTCAATCGCAGTCTTTAAAAATTAGTCTGAGCACTGAGGTTTGGGTCTAAGACTGACATGTCTGGAAAGCAAAGACGTCTTGAGTTGCTTGAAGTTCTGTTAAGCCAAAAATAATTCTCCTCAGAAAGCTGATAGCCAGTTGTTGGAAAAAGGAAAACAATTCAGCTTCAAAAGGGAAAAAGTAGCTGGTATGCACACCGTAACGAGAAAAAGAATTAATTACTCAAAATGGAAGAATTCTCTATGAAACGAAGTGCCTCAGGAACACTGCTCAGGATGACAGTTGAAGTGCAGGGCTCCCAGAGAAACAGCTGGAGGGAAGCTTCAGCACAAGACTAAGGTAGAAGCACGGGAGCGCTGACCTCACAAAGATTTGCGGCCACCATCTTGAGTGGCAGTTAAACCTGAAGAAGCTAGCTCTAAGAACAGCCTCCACAACAGCCACCAGGAGTGAGGACGCCGCTGCAACCAGCGTGGGTACAAGGAAAAGGGGAATCGTTTTTGCTGAGGAAAGAACTTAAGAACGCTGGCAATAGTTTCCGTGATACAATCAGTAATCTATCTGGAGACGTTCTGGATGGCCTGTTCAAGGTCTGAGGCCTTGGTTTGGGAGGTGCAGAGGACCTGCGTCCACGATGTCTGCTACCTTGCCCCAGCTGCGGTGGTTGGAGCTGTAGTGCTGGTATCCAAACTACTTCGATCGCTAACCAGTTTTGGTTGCCTTTGCAAGGACGTTTGTTTTTGAAGTTCAATCGCTTAATCAAATTTCATGGTGAAGGTAAAAGCCCTTCCATTTCTATAATCTTGATCATTTTCCTCTCCTTGATTGTCACCTGGTGTTTTTTGTATTTCAGTTTTCAAAATAGCATAATTTTTCTCTGTAGCCTCCTTAAGTTTCAAGTTAGGAATTTCTCTTTACAATTTTTGAATTTCCTCCCCAAGTTTGGTTGATTTTTTTTTTTCTCAGTATGTTTAATTAAGATATTCATCATTACTATAGAACTATTATTTAGATCCTCTTCCGACTCAAGAAGTAAATCACTGTCTAATTCATCAAAATTTGGAAAGGTCAAAATGCATAGCATCCTGGAAATGTTTGTATTGTCCAAATACTTACATATATGTATTTAAAGTTACTCTAGCCCACCATTTCTTGAGTTTGTTTCTTCAGTTTCTCGAGTTTACTGGACTTACTTTTCAAACTTCCCCTGAACCATTCACTTTGGTCTTCTCCCCAGTAGTGGAAACAGCCGTATTACTCAATAATTCCTTGGACAAATCTCCTCCATCATCTAATGAATCCATTTTATTTCAAAAGAACCTGTATCAGGAGACAAGGTGCTGGCAACACCACTGTTTATATTTAGATGTTTATCCCCCGCCCTCCCAATATCTCAGAAAATTGTTCTTAGGACTAGGTGCTCCACTGACCAAGGTCACCCTTGCCAAAGACCTGCATACAAGTTACTATAGATACATAGCGGATGGGGAACACCAATAGTTTGTCATCCAGTTAAACAAGAAGTCCAGTCATGAGTCCATTTCAACAGTATTGTAATCCAGATTGTTTTTTTTATAGCATCTTCTTCATTTTATTACATTCGCGGAATAAAAACGCACCAAGCCTCAACTCGTTTCGTCCCCATCCACATAGGGGACTTCTTGAGGGCTGTTCTAAAAACAACAAAAAACAACTCAATAACATTTACAATCAATAAAAAAAGTGTCAAGACACCAACGAAATTCACTCAAAGCAGATCACCAAAAGATGAGATGCCACTACATATGGTGACTACACATCAAACCAACCTTGACCAGGTAGCACTGTTTCTCACAACTATGGGACAAGTAGTTCCAATTTTCATTTTATTTAAAGCTGGACACTTGTCTGCAGCCTCGGTACAGGAGCCCAGTTCTTCACCACAACCCACTGGTGTTACAGTTGCATAATGTAAGCACATGCACCCTGCTTCCTGCATTCTTCCTCACTTGTTTCTCTAAATTGGGGTGTAATAGTAATTTTCAAGTGTTCAGTCTTTAAAATATTCACATGCTTGAATCCTTCACGGTCAAAGTAGGAGTCCCAAGGTGTACTTAGAAAGCAGTACACTGTTAAACATAGCTTGAATATGTTAGAAACATCAACTTTAGTAACCTATTGACCTAATTTAGTCATTGAGGCTGCAGCACCATGGTAACCACTCCCCTGAGAGGCTATCATACCTCAGGTTTTCATCCGCACATCTTGTGACTGGAGTCTCTATGAGCTGTGTTCAATTTAATTCACATAACACGTAAGTCTTCATCTGCTTGGATTGACACTGAACCTCATTGTTTTCTGAAATATGAAGGGACATTGTTAAAACCCTCTAAGAAAGGTCTCTTCAGGACTTGTGGAATGAAAAGACTGAATTCTGAGGCCACTGATACGGACTGCATCTGCTGCCTTCATCGTTCACATTAAGGTAATACTTCAAAATTTGTCAACTTTCCCTGCAAAAACCTTGAAAGACAAAGAAGGCTGCTCTTAATTAGGGCTTCAGAATTTTAAGGCGAAAGAAAACCCTTCTTTTGATGATGAGTGAGAAGACTTCTTAGTTCACCGTAAAACTTCATAAGAGTAGGTCATAGGGATAATCATCCAAACATAGGATGGAACAGGAACCGCTCCCCTCCACCCCCAGACTCTTAAAGAGAGTCCCATCACAAACCTTTAAGAAAGTAAAGTTCAAAAGCCCGTCTTCTGACGTAAAGATACATTTCTTTTCAGCAAAAGCAGCGAACCGTTTACAACTCTATCTGGCAAGTTCCAGGAAGCCGTCGTTAATACCTCAGCAGACCTCCGTGTCCACAGCAACACCATCAACTGCATTGTCAAGGGCGATAACACTTAAACAAAAACAACATCCGCTTCGTCGACTGTAAAATTGAAGAAGGAAAATATTACTTTAATTACATAAAAGCCATTAGTTCCTATAATCTCCTACACATCAAATGCCTCAATCTGACTACTTGGACAATTAGGAGACCTACTTCGCAACCAAAAGCACAGTGCCATCCGTTGGGCATGATACAGAATGATATAGAAGTTGAAGTGCATAACAAAATGTAGGTAAAGAACAGGATGAGACTGTTGCGCCTTTATCACCATAGTTGTTCATCAACCTGCTCTTTTCCCACTCAACTATATTGAGATTTTCATGTCTTCCTGGAAAGAGCATCCAAAAGATTTGACCTACCAATTCCTGTAAAAGTCACACTGACTGACTTCAAGGAGCCTTCCAGAAAATCTTTTAAAGCCACTGCAATGATGGCTTTTATTTGGAGTGAAGATGTAAAAGTAGTGAAAAACCCAGCAACAGTCTCTATTATCCTTAGGCTAAATATTGTAAAGGCACTGGGGACGTCGCTTGTTCAATCAGCCCCCTTATGACCTGTTGGATGGTAGGGCAAGCTGCCCAGCATCTCTCAAGGACTCCATCCACGCCGTGTTTCTGTTTGTCGGAGAGAGAAGAGAGGCATTTGGACAATATAGGAGAAAGTTTCCTTGCCACGGCTGGAACATCCGTGAGAGCATCTAGTTGCTTGGCGATCCTTGACTGATATGACAGGCAGATGTGGTCACACATAGCTGTATACATTAATTTACTGGCAGAAGATAAAGGCAGAAGGTAAAAAAGGTCAAGAACTTCATCAGAGATGATCCATCCCGTGATGGATTTTGCATTGTTGTGATTTTGACAGCTTGCCAGAGCAGCTGTTGTCCAAAGACAGAGGTAGCTAAAATCCCCGTCCGTCAGACTGGAAGTCAAAAGTAACATCTTGGACATGTCATACAATGGAGAGGCTATCTTAGGCAAACCAATTCATGGTGCTTTGGAGTCTTTTAAAAAAGACACTGACACCTCAAGCTCTCTCAGCATTCTCCAACTGAAATGCGAGCTCTTTTGACGAATTGGAAGCAAAGGGCAGTTTCCTTTCAGAAAAGGGTGCGAGTGCTACTGCCATCAGCCGTACCATCATACTCAACACATTTATCTGCCACAGTACCTACAATAACAAATCTCAGACTTCTAGCTGCAGATTTAATACCTTTTGAATTCTCCCAAAGCGTCAGACTGGTTACTCCAGTATTGGAACTTTCATAGATTGACATGCTTGAATCATTCTCTGTCGTTGAGATGTGAGTCCCTGGTAGCTTAGAAGAGACAATGTCCCCAAAGACATAATAGCAATAACTTACAACTCTTCTTTTCAGTAATCTATCCAAGTCCTTATGTAAAAAAGGGCCAAACTGCAGCATTAAGCAATCCGATAACCCTACCCTCTACAACCCTCCTGATAGAAGCTCCAGTACCTCAGATTTTCTACTGCATGTCGTGCTAGGGAGTCTCCACTGAGCTCTGCTCATTTTTTTTTTCCTGTTGAAATAGATTTTTCCACTATGTTTGGGATTATTCTCTATTCTGGAGTGTTTCTTGTTCACACTCAGAATATCTGGGTTCCGACATTATCCGCATAATGTCTGATGGAGAAAGTCTCTTCAGAGCCTGCAGTACATGTGGAAAGAAAAGGCTCCACTCTGAGGATCCACATAGAGACTTTATATATTGCCTCTATCCTGAGCATTCTGCTGCTGAATGCAAGGTATGTTGTATCTTTTCTTCAAAAACTCTAAAGGATAGAGAGTTAAGACTGCTCATATGGCTCAAAAACCCTGTCTCAGATTCTGACAGTGAGGAATTTTCCTGGTCTTCCAAAAAGTCCCAAAAGAGACAAAAATTGCCTCACTCTGAAAAGGGTTTAGGGCAACCCTCAGAAGCTTTTAAAAAGACCTCACAGGGGTCTGGTGAATCGCCATCACCTCATGAGAGAAACTCTTCATCAAAATCTAAACACCGGCCTTCAACTTCAATAGAGGTTTCTAAACCTTCAGTCATCCACACCTCCAGTGAAGATTATTACTGCCTTTAATAAGCTTTCAGCCCCAGATGACAGACCATCGATGACCCTACAGTTGAGAAGTCATTGTCGTCGACGAGAACATATACAGCGGCTGTATCAGTGACGTAGTTTACAGTTACCAGCCTATTTACTATTGCTTCCTGCTCGCCTACGTCGACGGTATCTAAGACCAGACCGTCGAATATGAAAATAAAGATGCCTTCTACATCGTTGACGCTGTAGTCCATATCTTCGAAGATTCTGTTGACAACGGCATCTTTGACGATACCGCCGAGGGTGACCAGAGGCGGACGCTCGCAGATTGAGACGACTTACTCAACAGCATCGTCGAGCAGAAAAGTTCAGGCCTTGACTGGAAAAGGGGGGTATAACTACGCATGCCACGTCCCAAAGTAAGGTCACACCTTTACGTCCGGCCCATCTACTGGAGGACGATTAGGATGATGGGCCATTTTGGGCAGCTCATAGACTTTCTCAGCTCCACGTCAAGATGATGAAGAGGAATATCACCAGCAGTAGTTTTCTCCTCAGAGAGACCAACAAGGTGTGCCAGAGGATATGGTCTGTATCCCAAGTTCCCTTATCTCTGATCGCCAACCTGTGTTGACAGACTACAAAAAGATGTTTCCGTCGGCACGACTGTCAGAGAAAATCCCAACGGAATCCTCATCATCTATACCTTCCACCTCAGTACCACAATCTATGTTGTCGCCTAGATCGGCGAGGAGTACTCCACAAAAAACCTTTGTACAAGTTACAAACTCCTCGGATGAGGAGAGAGAGGAAGGGGAGCTCCAGGACACGCAATCTGATTGGGACAGCTATATATCACCAACCCCATCATCTCCATCGCCTACTCCAGTTGATTCACCATCAGGAGACATTGGGGGTTTCCATAATCTGCTTGAAAGAGCAGCGAAGAGATTCGCGCTGCCCATGCCATCTAAGCAAATGGACTGCTTCCTATATGATTTTAAGGAGCCCTTTCAAAAAATTATATGCTCCATTCCCATAGTGAGTTACATCTGGGGGGGGGGAAGGTCTGAAAGTAATGAAAAACCCAGCTACTGTGACAGCGGTCTTACCAAGGTTAGACAAAGTATAAGGCTCCAGAAGATGGTCTAACTTGTCTCATTGGCCATCCGAAGCCAGACACGGTCATAACCCAGGCAGCTCAGTGACGTTGAAAGAATCCATCAATTCCAATTTCAGCACCTCCAGATATGGAAGGTAGAAGGCTGGACAACATTGGGTAATGGTTTTCCTCTGTCAGGGCTTATAGTGAGAGCAGCAAACTCTTTGGCAATTTTGGGCACGACAGTCAATTATGGGCAGATATTGCTCCGTTTCTGGACCAGCTTCCGGAGGATTCAAAGGTGGAAGTAAAGAAAATCCTGTTGGAGGGGGAGCGCACCTCGGCTGAGGTTGATTACGCAATGGATATTGCTTCCACTGCTTTTAGACAACTAGCAGGTGGGGCGGTGCTTCAACGACCAGGCTGGCTTAGGGCAACTTCCTTTCACCGGAAGTACAAAATAAAGTATTGGACCTCCCATTTGATGGGGAGTTTTTTTTGGCAAACACGTGGATGAAGCCTTGCAAGCGACAAGAACTGATATGGGCACCGCCTGATCATTGGGTACCCTACAATTCAAGAAGTTGCCTTTTCGAGCCTCCAGAGGGCGAGGACTCCCATCATTTAGAGGGAGTTTTCAAAGCCTTCGCTATCCCTTCTATGCGACTGCAGTTTCGAACGCAATATCCACAGAGGTAACCACTCCAGGCATCCTATTCCAGACCTCCTAGCGGTAGAACACGTCAGGGCAAAGACGCAGTTCGTTGCCAATGATAGATTTCAGGCTCCGACTACAACTTCCTTCAACCAAGTCACAGAATAGGGAGAGGAATATCCCACTTAAAAAAAAAAAATAGCAAGAAATAATGTTGGACCAGTGGATATTAAGGATAGTTCAATTTGGCCACACTTCAAAGTTCATCCAAATCACACCCTCCACAGACCTTCCTTCAAAAGCATCTAAAGCAACTCCAGCTGGACCTCCAGGACTTAAATACGTCAAACCTTTTGCATGGTCACGTTGCAGGACTTTCTCCTCCACATGAATCAGAGACTTTATGGCAACCCTGGATCTACAGGATGCATACTTTCATATCACAATGTAACCTGCCCACAGAAAATTCCTTCATTTCACAGTCGCTGTCAGCCATTTCTAGTTCAGAGTTCTTCGATTTGGCCTGAAATCTGCCCCCAGAATCCTCACACAGTGTCTGGCTCCGGTAGCAGCTTGGCTGAGAAGGAAAAAACATCCAAATTTTCCATATTTGGACGATTGGCTCATAAAAGCGTGGTCGTATCGAGAGGCTCACAACTCAACGAAGGCTTGCATGGAATTATTTGACGAACTGGGTCTCAACCTGAATTGGAACAAATCAAAGATCTTGCCGACAAGAGGAACTACATTTTTAGTGGCAACAATAAACCCAGTCGGACAAGGCCTTCCCTACATTGGAGAAACAAACCAAATTCATGTCTGTAGCAAACAGAGTTCAAAGAAGAAAGTCTCTTTCAGTAGGCAGTTACAAATCGCTACGGGGATAATGTCAACTTGCATTCAGCCAATTGCCATTTTATCACAAAAGAATGCGCACCCAACAAGAATTGGATTTTCAGTGGATTCCAAAAGAGGGCTCATTCAGCGACTCTGTCACAGTGACTTCTTGCATTATCGAAGCGCTCCACTGGTTGTCAGAATAATTGAACATCACAGGAGGTTCTTCATTTCTGCCCCATCGACCCCTGTTGGTCATTACCACGGACGCCTCTCTGGAGGGATGAGGGGCTTACATTCAAGATCTACAGGCAAGCGGAAGGTGGAACAGCTCTTTTAAAAAATCACATCAATTTCCTATCGCTGAAAGCTGTTTTTCTGGCTCCACAGGCTTTCCTCCCCAGAAGAAAACAATCTGGGGTTCTCATAAGAACAGACAATACAACAACGATGCATTACCTGAACAAGCAGGGAGGAACGAAGTCTCCTATCTCAATCTCAAAATATTTGGAATTGGGCTATTCAAAATGGGGTCAGTTTAAGAGCAGAACACCTGCCAGGAAAACAGAACAAGACAGCAGACACCTTCAGCAGACTAACCTCCTCTTATCACAAATGGGAGTTGAACCAAGAGGTGCTCGACCATCTCCAGATAACTGGCATGCTTTCTCCCCCTACCATGGCTGCAGGGGATGGAGTTTTTTATGCAGTGGTTGTAAGAAGGGCAGGTGAGGTCCTGGACCTTAAACTGCTCTCTGTGGCTGTCAAGACTACTCTTGAGAGGTGCTGCATCTGGGAGCTTTCAACTCAGAACCCTTGCTCTCATTCAGTGATGCTATCACTGACGTCCTAGTGGGTACCTGGTCCAAACCCAGAACAGAGGCTCCTGTGAAAAGGACAATTTCCCACTGCCATCGCCTTGCACCTGGGGACCCAAGTTTCTTGACACAGCACACTACCCGTGAAAGTTTGGTGGTCCAAGCCTCCCAGGGCATGTTCCCTTTCGCTCCCACTGACAGGTAGTCCAAAGGGTTTGACTCACTTGGGAAGATGTTTTCTTCTGCCAGCCTCATATTGCGGTCCGTGAGCACTGCATGTCTCTTGGGCCCGTTATTCCCACACACTTTAGGATATGGTTGCACAACTGCTGCCACAGATCCTGGCGGAGGTCTTGGCTATACTCTTGCAGGCTGTTGCAGATGGGAGAGACGCAGCAAAGTTCACAATCCGTTGCGAACGTGACACAACCGACTTACTAGGTAGAGTGGTTTCTTTGACAGTGGCCCTGAAGCGCCATGTTAGGCTTTTTGGGGGTTGTCCAGGCTTTTTTTGAACATGCCCTTTCATGCCGCTTGTCTCTTGAGAGACAAAGCAGACTGCGCTCGGCGCTTCAAGGATTCTCAGGCCCCTGGCAAGTCCTTGGACCTTGCGACAACCCCTCTGTCTGCCTTTCACTCCATTCAAAGCTACAAAAAGAGGTCTTCAACCATGCCGCGCATGCTAGCTAGCTTCTGTGGCAGAGGGTGCCGGACCCATTGCCCTCGTGGGTCAGGTGGCCAGTGGTCTGGTCAGTTGCGCCCCCACACAGCAGCCTCTAAACCCTAATAGTTTGCAAACCACCCCCCCATCCCTCTCTAACCACCACCAAGGACTAGTTGGCAGCAGGATTCGCCATCACCTGCCTCACTGGCAAACTATCCCTTCAGACAGGTGGGTTTTTACATATAGTCTCCTACTGACATGTCACTCCTAGGATGGGGCGGCCATCCAGGAAAGGTGGAGGGCAGAGGCATCTGGTCTCTGGCAGAAGTGGGACTCCACATCAGCATGCTAGAGCTCTGGCTGACATTGAAAGCCTTTTTCCTCTAACAAGGGAAAGATGGTGCAGGTGTTCAGACTACACCACTGCTATGTGGTACTGCAGCAAGCAGGGCAGGGTGCGGTCAATGACCCTTTGTCAAGAGGCTCTGTCTCTGAACGTAGCTGGAACAGCAGGGCATATCACTGGTGGTCCAACATCAGATGGGCTCTCTGAACGCCAGAGTGGACAAACTCAGCTGAAAATGCTTAGTGGATTACATGGCGTCTCCATCCAGCAGTAGCGCAACGTGTTCCAGCAGTGGAGAGAGCCTTGTCTAGATCGGTTAGCCTCAGTTGAGGACGTGTAATGTTGCCAGTTTTGCACATTGGAGTTTCCAAGGCTGCAATTGCTCAGTGATGCTTTTCATCTCAAGTGGAGTTCAGGCCTCCTGTACGCCTTTCCACCCTTACCACTCCTGCCCAGTATTCTCAAGAAGATCAATTACGAATGGGCCCAAGGTATCATGGTGCCTTCTTACTCTGCATGGAGAGTCTGGTATTCCAAGCTGCTGAGCATGTCCATCGATCCTCCGATTAGACTGCCCTTTCTGGAGAATCTTCTGACGCAGTGGACGGTTCTGCACCCGAACCGGTCTTGTCTCTGCCTTCTTGCATTGAGATTGAGTGGTGGCAGTTGACAGTTTGATCTTTTGCCCGAAGTCTGTAACGTAATCTTAGCAGGCAGGTGGCCCTTTATCAGGACCGGTATATGCCTGTCGTTGGAAGAAATGTGTGGTGCACAGACAAGACAAATTGCCCCACTTTCTGCCCCTCGCACTGATATCCTGTTCATTCTGTCCCTTGCCCAGTAGGGCTCTGGGCACTCTTAAGGGACATTTTTCTGCTATTTCTGCTTTTTTGTGACACTCCTCAACCTTCCTTGTTTAAGTCTCCTATTGTACATAGGTTCATCAAGGGTCTTACTCACATGTTCCCTCCCTCTTCCTTCATTATGCCCCAGTGAGATCTTAATTTGGTTCTGACTTTCTTGATGCATGCTCCTTTCAAGCCCTTTCACAATTGTCCCCTCAGGCTTATCACATTAAAAACAGCCTTCCTTGAGGCAGTTACATTTGCCTGCAGAGTGAGTAAGCTGTAGACTGTCATCTAAGCCTCCCTACCTTTCTCTCTATGCTGAAAAAGTGGTGCTTCGCTCTAAAGCCTCTTTTCTGCCAAAAGTGGTAACTCCCTTTCATGTAGGTCAATCCATCATCTTTCTTACTTTTTATGCACCCCCATATTCTTCTAAAGAAGAGACACTCCATCCTTGGACCCAAAAGGAGCGTTGGTGTTCTATCTTGATCGTACAAAAGAGTTCCAGGTGGATGACCAACTCTGATTGAGGTGTGAAGAAAGGTCGGGTAGTGCAAAAGGGAAACATCTCTAGATGAGTCATAGTCTGCATTAAAATCTGCTACACACTGGCCAAGAAGCATCCCCCCTGAGAGTGTGCATGCTCTTTCTACCCGAGCCAAAGCTGTGACCACTGCATTAGCATGTGGAGTTCCAGTCCAGGACATCTGTAAGGCAGCAACGTGGGCATCTCTGCACACATTATCCAAACACTACTGACTGAACAGTCAGGTCCGTAGGGACGGGCACTTTGCTGTGGATGGTATTGCTTGGGTATCTATTCAAATGTAAGGAATCTGCAGCTAGATGTCTATCAGATGAACAAGTTACCTACCTTCGGTAATGCCTTATCTGGTAAAGACTAGTGACCGATTCCTTACCGACCCACCCATCCTTCCCGCTCTGCGAGCTGATTTCTAAGGGCATGGACTTCCCGTTAAGGGCCTTTGTTTTGACACATAAGTGGTCGGTGTTCTTCATGGCTCTGCTCTTCTGCATGGAAAGTCATGAAAAGAACCTGCCGTCAGTGCGCCTGGGTGGTGCTTATATAGGACCCAAATCATCATCCTCTCCCGCGCAGACATCGCTGCTGCCGGACGAGGAGTGGATTGACATCACCTGCCGGGTTGGGGGCTACGGGAAAGAGGCATGGAGGGAGTGGATATCTGCATGCAGCTGATAGTATTTAAGTGGAGTGCAACGAGTAGTGTCACTTCAGATAATTGTAAGACTTGCTGTGCTGTAGTAAAGGCATTATCTGGGTAGATTGCGCCCATGGAGGTCAGTTGCAAGGAGCATAATCTGAATCTGGTTCAAGCATCAAGTATTATCAGGATTGAGGGATGACCTATGATCGGCGTGGAAGGGGAGAAACAGAAATCCAACCGGAGCGCGCTTACTCCCATGCCACATGGTGCAGGCCACAGTGTCAACCTGTGCTCTTGGGCATTTGGAGTCAGATATAGTGCCATCGGGAGAGGTCACGACAATGTTCGATCATGTTCCAGAGCAGTGTGTACCATGAATTGCGTGTGGAAGGGCCAGTAATCTGCAAATTTTGCTTGCTCACTAAGATAGTATAAGTCCATATCTGAGCCCCCAGCCCTCCTTGTCCAACGGAAAGTGTTATGATCTTCTATTTAAGACGGGGATGGCGTCCTGCCCACGCAACTGACAACCAGTGCGATCTGAGCTGTCTATGGAAATACAATGGCAGTGGAAGGGGCAGATTAAGAAACAAGTAAAGAAATTTGGGAAGGACGATTATTTTTGCGAACGGGGTAGCTTTGCCCAGCCGCACATTGGCTTCTCCATCCATGTCATTAGGCGCTGGTAATTAGCCTTCCACAGGTCAAGTCTGCAGCTAAGCCAAACCCCCAAATATCGCACTGGCCTGCTCGTGCAGCAGAGCAGGCACTCCAGCAGGAATTCCTTGGTCCCGTCCATTTGGGGAAACATGACTGATTTTGTAGAGTTTATAAAAATCTGATATGCTCCCAAATCTGAGAAATTGTCTAATGGATCTATGCTAACTCACGGATTCTGCTTGTATAGTAATGCCGTCAGCGTACATGGATACTAAGATTCGGCAAGGTGTAAATGCTAGACCCTTGTGTGGGTGCTGCACTGCAAGAGATTCAAGAGAAATAGGGAGTCATATAGAGAATAAGGGGCACCCTTGACGTGAGCCCCTGGAGTGGAAAGGGAGCAGTGATTACTCCATTAATCCGAAGGCAGGCCACAGGTTTGGTATAAAGCAGACGGATGAGTCCAATGAATTTGAGGCTCATTCCTATCTGCAAAAGCAGCAGCACTAGATAAGGCCATTTATGAAGTCAAATGCTTTCAAACCACCCAGAAACCCAGCAGTCTCATGAAGGTCGGGGTCTACGGTATGAATCGGGGAAAATTTGGTACGTGGGTTGTGTGCCTTTGACCATCTAGGTACAAAACCATATAGATCTGGGTGCTTGATGATAGGCACGAGTGGTAATAACCGTGAGGCGATAAGTTTGGCTAGGATTGTTTTGTCCACATTAATCATGGACCGTGTATGATAAGCTGGATAAGGACTCCTGCTGCTGTGAACCTTAAGTATTGTCACAATCCGTGCATCGGCCAATGAAGGGGAGGAACACGTCCTTAGCAAGGCACTCCTCATAAAGGGCTAGTATTTATGGAATAAGAATATCTGCATATTCCTTATTGAAAGCAGCACTAAGGCCATCCAGTCCTGGGGCCTTATCCCCGGGCAGAGTGCCGATGACCTGCTTTTTTACACATCTTTCCCTACATGATGCCATCAAATTGAGGGGTTTCCAGTTTTATCTCCTAATATTTACAAAGCTTTGTTCACTGTTCTGATTTAGAAAAACATCAGATGGCTGTTATGAGTTGTACAGTGTTTTGTTTTCGGGCTTTGTTTTGAATTTTTGTATGTTTAGGGTGCTATGGTGGCATGTGACAATGGGTCACAGACTCAAATGTAAAACTTTTTGTGCTGACCTTTCATTGTTTTACCAAGCTGTGCAGTGATGTCAGGCTTGAAATACTCTATTGGTTCACCATACTTCATAGTTTTTCTAGCGCTTATTTTTAGTTGGGTTACATAATAAAACATTGCACACCCATAGAAATAATTTGAAATCATTGACATTGTTATATAAAATCTGCACGTGTATTGCTTTACAACAAATATTGATCAAATCTGTCTTTTGTATCCCACTTACACAAGCTCCATGTTTGATATCTTGGACATGTTTCACATAATGTGCAGAATTGCTTTAAACACCAGGATTGCACTAAAGTAGGTTTGCACAGCTTGACGTCTTCATATATTATCGCTTTAACAGTTGTTTTTGACCTGCAGATGATAGACCACCCAGTGGGAACTAGTTTACTTAATATACACTATACAGTTCTGGTCTGTCTGCTCTTTAGATCTTGCCCAGAAGTAGTCATGGTCTGCTTTCCATTTTGGATAGTTTTTTGCCAAACAAAACATGCAGTTGTATTGCCACTACCTGTCTAGGGCTGCTTCTGCAGAAAATTCCCTCCCTACACCTCAACATAGCATCAAGTTAAGAATTACTTGTCATGCCTTTGACCTGTCTTCATTATTGGAGGTTGGCAGAGAAGCGCCCGCTAAGTACTTTTGAAGTCCCAGGAAAGAGCCCGTGGGTTGCACAAATGTCCTGGACTACTTTACTGTTCTTTCTACTGATTCATAAAAGTATGGTGAGTCCTAGTAATACTAAGTCACTGTTGAGTCTTCTCAAATGATGATTGTTCATGATTTACGTTGGGTTATACAGGTTCCCTTCTGATACTTCCATTTTTTACACATCACTGAATTTGCAGCTGTACAGTTTACCAAATGGTTTATTGAACTAAAGATTTTTAAACCTAATTCTTTGAAGTACCGAAACACATATATTTAGAACCTGCTCACAGTAAAGTAAAATCCCAGCAGTTGCTTTGTTGTGCAGGCATTTAAGGTAGCTTCAATGAGTTTTACACCTGCGTGTCACAAATGTCGAGTTGAGCGGGAACTTTTTGGGAGTTCAGTAGTTAATTGAGCCCAAACATACACATATAAAGTGCGTCTGGCCTCATGCCCTGCTCACTAACATTTACTTTGCATCCTGCACGTCAAGGCTCATCTCAACAGAATACTCATTAATGTATGTGTTGCTGGAGCCCTTGACCATTAAAAGGGAACTATTCTATCAGGCTAATTTTCAAACTAAGTCTGGTATTCTTATTTCTTCTACATTATGCTAACATTTTATTATGTACACTGTAGGGAGCTGGCTCTGAATATACTATATCAGAATGAGATATAGCGTGCACAAAGACCAGGGATTCCCCAAGAGGCTTGACAGACGCAATAATAGATAATACTAATGCTCTATTTGTGGTAGTGTGGTCGAACAGTTAGGCTTATCAGAGGGTAGTGTTAAGCATTTGGGGTACACACACAAGCAATAGAAGAAACACATACTCAGTGACTTAACTCCAGATCAATAGGATTTTATATAGAAAAATATCTTCTTGTTACTTTATTACTAGAACCACAAGACTCTGTTCAGAAGTAAAAACTGTTGCAGGTAAGTACTTAGCATAGACATCAATGCAACTTTGTTTCACTTTAGTCAAGTAAACTGTTTTTAAGATAACTGAGAATATCCATTTTTAAAAGTGGGCACAGTGCATTTTCAGAACAATTCCTGGGGGAAGAAAATAAAGTACAGTTTCAGAGGTAAGGATACAACTTAGAGTAAGCACCAATCCCACACCCTCACGGCACTGGGGTGGCCGGGTGGTGCAGGGTGCAAACAGGGCGTTGGGTTTCCAGTGCAACTGAGGTGTCCCTGGGGGTCACTCAGGTGCTGCAGGTATGGTCCAGGGGGTGTCTCGGGCACACCACCGGTTGGGCAGGGAAGAAGGCCGTCTGTTGATTGTTGCTGCACCAGTGGTCGGTTTCTCTCGAGTCTGGGGGCTGCGGGTACAGTGCTTCTCCAGGCGTCTGATATCTTTGTCCCTGGCAGTCACGGTCACGGGGTCCTCAGGATTCCCTCTGCAGGGGTCGTTGTGGAGGGGTGGAGAGGTCAACTGAGGGCGGGCTCTTGGTCGCCGTCGCCTGGGGGGGAGGGGTCCTCTGGTTGGTTGGGCCACCTGGACTCGGGCCGTGGGCATCGGGTGCAGAGTGGTTAGGACTCATGTTTCTGGAGTGAGGTTGGGAGTCCTTTAAAAGCAGTTTCTTTTCTTTTGGACAGGGCCGTTGTCCACAGGAGTTTCTTGATCCTCTGTGATGCAGGCAGCCCTCTGGAGGTTTTTCAGGTGTCGCTGGACCTGCAGAATAAGTCGCTTTTCTTCTGCAGGTTCTTCGAAGCAGGAGACAGGCCGGTAGTGCTGCGGCCAAGTCATTTGTTGTCTCCTTCTATTCTCTGCTGGATTTCCAGCTCAGCAGTCCTTTTTTTGAGGTAGTCAGGAATCTGACTCTCTGGGTTCAGGGAGCCCTTAAATAAACATTTAGGGGCGTTTTTAGGGTTAGAGGGCAGTAGCCAATGGCTACTGTCCCTGAGGGTGACTACAACCTTCTGGTGTCCACTCCCTTTGGGGATAGGGCCACATTTGTATCCCAATTGATCCTGATCCTCCAAACCAAGATGGTGGATTCTCCAAGGAGGGGGTCACTTCAACGCTGGACACCTTAGGGGTGGTCCCTCTGGACTTGCTGCCAAAGGTGGGGCTTTGTCTGGGGGCTGGGCATCTCCATCAGCTGGAGTTCCATGGGGCATTGTAACACAAAGCCTGAGCCTTTGAAGCTCACCGATCTGTGTTACAGTTCCTGCAGTGGGGAGGTGTGAAGCACCTCAACCCAGTGCAGGCTTTGTTTATGGTCCCATAGAGCACAAAGGCTCTCACCCCATGGGGTCAGAAACTTGTCTCTCAGTGGCAGGCTGTATCTGACCAGATAGTCCTGCATTGAAGGATTGCGTAAGATACAGGAGGCATCTCTAGGATGTCCTCTGTGTGCATCTTTTAATAAATCCGAACTGGCATCAGTGTGGGCTAATTATTCTGAGAAGTTTGATACCAAGCTTCCCAGTATTCAGTGTAGCCATTTTGGAATTGTGGAGTTTGTTTTGTCAAACTCCCAGACCATATACTTAAGATGGCCACAGTGTGCTTACCATGTCAAAGAATGGACTTAGACACTGTAAGGGCATATTGCTCATGCAGCTATACCCTTACTTGTGGTATAGTGCACCCTGCCTTAGGTCTGTAAAGGCTGCTAGAGGGGTGACTTACCTATGCCACAGGCAGTGTTGTGTGCATGGCACCCTGAGGGGGATGCCATGTCGACTTTGCCTTTTTCTACCCACCAACACACACAATCTGCAGTGGCAGAGTGGTCCCTTGGG
Organism: Pleurodeles waltl; assembly: GCF_031143425.1. Taxonomy (NCBI): domain Eukaryota; kingdom Metazoa; phylum Chordata; class Amphibia; order Caudata; family Salamandridae; genus Pleurodeles; species Pleurodeles waltl. Next base: position 152,045,309 of record NC_090441.1, on the reverse strand, counting down.
GTGGCACAACACATGCTGCAGCCCTTAGGTAGCTTCCCTGGTCTCGGGGTCCTTGGTACTACTGGTACCTTTTAAAAGTGACTTATCTGTGTGCCAGGGGTGTGCCAATTTTGGAACAATGGTACATTTTTAGTGAAAGAACACTGGTGCTGGGGCCTGGTTAGCAGGGTCCCAGCACACACTGCCAAGTCAGCATCATTATCAGGCAAAAAGTGTGTGTGTGTGGGGGTGGGGGTTACTGCAACAAGGGCCAGTTTCCTACACAAGCCCCCACAGGCCAGGGGACTCAAACCTGGGGGAGTCTTCCTACTCTGTCAGGCGAGGAAGAGCAGTGAAACAGGCTGTTTTGTTGCAGGGCCTACTCTCCCTTACATTCTCCTGTCTAGGTAATTCACCTCAACAGTGATAGGACCCAACCTGAATTGCCTCTTGTCTGCATTTGTAGTGTCTTCACCCATTCTTTTTGTTTTGGGGTTAGAGGTATCCACCTCTGCTAATCTTTTCTTAGCCAGGGTCACCCCTAACTTACCCAAAGAGGGATTACCCACAGCTGGAGTAAATTTACCATGACCAACAGGGTCAGGGGTTCTAATTTGCTGTTTGGCATAGGGTCAGACCACCATGCCAAGGATAGTGCAGCCATAAAGGCGAAAACCCAGCAGAGGCCACTAACAGCTGTCAGTGCCCAGAACCACACCTTTAGCTGTTCAACAAGGGAAGGGGTTAAGTTATCCAGTATTGGATCTTTCATAAATTCACATGCTTGAATCATCCCCGTCGTCGAAGTGGGAGTCCGATGGTACATGAAAAATTAGTAAGCACCAAAAAAAAATAATAGGCTATAATGCTAATCAAATCAATCATATAGCCAATCCTTGTCCTTTTGTAAATGTAACCAAATTTGACTCATGACCAATCAGGCTCCAGCACCCTCTAGAATATTTTCCAGAGAAGCTCATTCCCTCCGATTTTCTACTGCACGTCGTGTGAAGGGAGTCTCCCAGAGCTCTGCTCAGATTACTTCTTCTGACAGGAAGATTTTCTCTTAGAGAACTCAGAAAATGTCGGATTCTTCCAGGAAAGGCCTTTTCCGCCCTTGTAAGACCTGTGGCAAAAAAAGGCTGCATGTGGATGATCCACATAAAGACTGTTTATAGTGCTTATATCCTGTGCATCAGGTAAAAGATTGCAAGATATGCCGCCCTTTCTCTGCGAAGACCCTTAGAAACAGAAAAGGAAGACTGTTGACCTGGTTACTGGAAAAATCCTGTACTTCAGGTGAGGTGAGTGATTCAGAAAGGCCTCATAAAACGTCCAGATCTGAGGACCTGAGCAGGCTGAGAAATTCAAGAAACGTCATAAAACGCATAAGGAGGGTGCTAAGGGCATACAAAGATCAATTTGATCCGAGCCATCCTCTCCCCGTCACAAAAAGGAGTCCTGTCCCCGTTCTCCTTTATCAGAGCCTTCTACCTCTAGAAATACTTCTTTTGAAGTTGAAGACAACACAACCGTCGACGACCGTGACGACGGTTTCCACATCTACTGTCTCCACCGCCTCGTCGACGAGACCGTCGTCGACACTACGTCTGTTGTAAAGGCTCCTATTCCTTCAGTTAGACCACAGTAGACGAAGGCTCATCCAGAAAAGACTTTGTCGCTGAAGTGAACCATCGTCGATGAGGCCACAGTCGACCAGAGTACAGTCGATGAGACCGTGGTTGATGGAGAAATCGTCCATTGCGCCAATTCTGTTGACGGGACCATCGTCGTCCACACCATTGACGATGCCAATAGTGTTGACGGGACCATCGTCGTCAACACCATTGACGATGCCAGTAGTGTTGACGGGACCATCTTTGTTGACACCGTTGACGATGCCAATAGTAGCTGTAAGCCAAGACATGATTCCCATTTCCTCAGGGTCTCCTGACCTTCACGCTACAGTAAAAAAAAAAATACTGCAATGTCTAGGTCTACAATCTATCTACAAGATACTTCACCAAGTAAGGTAACAACCTTACTTCAAAGTCATCTGCTTGACTGGGAGGAGTCAGATGAGGGCCCTTTTGGTGATGCACACAGCCCATCCCAGTTGCATATCAAGTATCAGGAGGAGGAAGATGAGGATGAGTACAAACTGTACCAATCTTATTATACTCATCAACTACGCTATTATGAACTTTCACATCAGCCAAAAGACACTGAGCAAATGCCTGCCTCTTTGATTCAAGACTTGCAGTCCATGTTACAGGATTATAAGAGGAGGTTCCCAACCGTAGCTGAGCAAATGCCTGCCTCTTCTGACCTCTCCTGCTACAAGGAGTATACCTCCAGCAACTCCCAGGCTTACACCTCAGTCTACAATAGCTGCTCCCCCCAGAGATCCTTCTTTTTCAGGGGATGAAAGAGAAGGCGAGATTTCAACACCACAACATCTTAGCGATGAATGGGACGCTTATTTAGCTCCTACTCCACCACCACCTCCTCGTCCATCAGATTCTCCACCCGAGGATATAGGAGGTTTTTTCACAACTTAATGGATAGAGCAGCCACACGGTTTCATTTGCCAACTTTGGTCTCAGTCAGAATGCTTCCTCCACGACTTCAAATGGGAACTCGATCAGAGGGAACTGGACAGCATCTTTCTATGCTGGGGACGGCCAACCCTGGATCCAATCAGAACGCCAAATGCCAATTTTACGGCAGTCGATACCCACTCCCGGGGTCGTGGGGGAATGTGCTTTCGATGCGATGGTCCGGGATCTCTGCATACGCTTTTCCCCTGTCCCATTAATTCCCAGGCTTCTGAAGAAGATGAAGCCAGAGGGTTGCAAGATCATACTCATAGCACCCAAGTGGCCCAGACAGTTTTGGTACACAAAGCTCCTTCTCCTGTCAGTGGCCAATCCCTTATGTCTTCCCTGCAAGCACGACCTTCTTACGAAGAGTCAAGGTCAGATATTTCATCCAGCTCCACCATCTCTACAATTGCACGCATGGCTCATGAGTTCCATGAATTCCAAGGCATGAACATTGATGAAGAATGCAAACTAATTTTGTCCAGGGCACGAACTGACAGTACAAATAGGACTTACAAACTCAATGGAAGCGGTTTTGTTACTGGTGCCTTCAGAACAATTTGCATCCATTAAAGGTTGTGCCAGAACAAATTCTCTCATACCTTCTTACTCTTTCTAAGGCTGGGCTTAGTCATGCATCTGTTAAGATCCATTTGGCTGCTGTATCATCTTAGACGCTCAGTGGATATGCCCTCCCTTGGCTCATCCAGACTTATCAAACAGTTCATGAAGGGTCTGTTTTGTACTTTTCCTCCGGTGCAACCACCCCAGCCCCAATGGCATTTAAATGTAGTTCTTTCTCAATTAATGAAAGCCCTGTTTGGACCTATTTACAGAGTGGAGCTAAAATACATCACATGGAAGGTGGCAACTCTACTTGCTCTTACGTTCACGAGAAGAGTCCGCGATATACAGGCCTTTACCACTAAGGAACCCTACCTTATGTTTTCAGATGACTTTGTTCTTCTCAGAACAAACCCGAGATACATTCCTAAGGTGCCTGCATCCTTTCATTTGAATGAACCAGTAATATTAAGAATTTTTTTCCAGAATCCATCAGCAATGGTGGAAAGGAGTCGCCACACACTGGACATCAAAAGATGCTTGAAGTTCTACCGTCAGCGTACTAAACAACTCCGGAAGACAGACCAGCTGCTAGTCTCATATGCCCAAGGCCGTCAAGGGACAGGAGTCACTAAGGCTACAATAGCTCGGTCGATTGCATCCACCATTCAATTTTGCCGCACAAAAGTTGGAAAACCACTTACTAGCTGCCCAAGAGCACACTCTACAAGAGCAGTCTCCACATCGGCTGCTTTGTTTCAAGGGATCGCCTTGGATAAGATATGTCAGCCTGCAGCGTGGAAAACTACGCATTCTTTCGCGCAGCACTACTGTTTGGAATCATCACAAAGAACTTATACCCTTGTTGGACAGGCGGCCCTACGTCATCTTTTTCATTGAGGTGAGATCTTTCCTTTAATATGTGTAACTATTTCTATATGCAATAGTATTTCATTCCTATGCAAATTTTGTTTAATATGATTTTACCTTATATGTGTAGAGGAAAGTATATGGATATGTTATATAGTACTAGAATCACAAGGATTACAATGCTCGCACCCACCATCCACTGCAGAAATAACGTTTGTTAGGAATACTGCTGGCTATTCGGATTCAAGCATGTGAGTTTATGAAAGATCCAATTCTGGATAAGAAAACAAGTTACTTAACTGTAACTACAGTTATCCAGTATTAGTATCTTTCATAAATTCACATGTGACCCACCCTCCTCCCCTGAGGCTCGGAGTTCCTTTTCATGGCATATTCCTCACTCTTGTGCTAGAAAATCTGAGGGAATGAGCCTCTCTGGAGGGTATTCTAGAGGGTGCTGGAGCCTGATTGATCATGAGTCAAATTTGGTTCCTTTTACAAAAGGACAAGGATAGGCTATATGAGTGATTTGACTAGCATTATAGCCTATGAACTTTTTTTGTTTTTTGTTCTTACTGCTTTTTCATATACCGTGGGACTCCCACTTCGGGGATGATTCAAGCGTAAATTTATGAAAGTTACCAATACTGGATAACTGTAGTTACAGGTAAGTAACTTGTTTTCTTACAGGCTTCTTTGGTTTCAGGGTGCCTGTCTGCTATGGTAGAGTAGGGGGTTGCTACCTCTTGTAGTAAACACTCTTCTACTCTTTCTTCTGTTAGCTAAGGAGCCACCCACTCATGCTTAACAGTTTCCTGACCAGTCAGGACTTCTTGTGGGTCAGGTTGGACTTTACTAGTGCCACTTTTTAAGTTTTTCATTACTGAAGAAGAATCTCCTGGGCTTACGGGAACCTTGGCTAAAGGTTGTTCACCTTTCCTGCACTTTCTTCTTTCTTCTCTTCTGGGACCTACCTTTAGACACTGCAAGGGCAGTACCTCTAGAATCCTTGGGAGAGGACTGGCACTGGACCAGTTCCTCTCTTTGGCTCTGACCAACCTCTGGGTGGTAATTTCCAAGGAGACAAGTGGGTGGTCTGTGCTGACTGTAGGAAAATGGCTCCCTGTTGCATTTACCACCCACTTTTTGCCTGATTTTGATGCTGACTTGACTGAAGTCTGCTGGGACCTTGCTAACGAGGCCCCAGCACCAGTGTTCTTTCACCTAAAATGTACCATTGTCTCCACAATTGGCACAACCCTGGCACCCAGGTAAGTCCCTTGTAACTGGTATCCCTGGTACCAAGGGCCCTGATGCCAGGTAAGGTCTCTAAGGGCTGCAGCATGTCTTATGCCACCCTAGAGACCCCTCACTCATCACAGACACACTGCTTGCCAGCTTGTTTGTGCTGGTGGGGAGAAAATGACTAAGTCGACATGGCACTCCCCTCAGGGTGCCATGCCAACCTCACACTGCCTGTGGCATAGGTAAGTCAGCCCTCTAGCAGGCCTTACAGCCCTAAGGCAGGGTGCACTATACCACAGGTGAGGGCATAGGTGCATGAGCACTATCCCCCTACAGTGTCTAAGCATAACCTTAGACATTGTAAGTGCAGGGTAGCCATAAGAGTATATGGTCTGGGAGTCTGTCAAAAACGAACTCCAGAGCTCCGTAATGGCTACACTGAATACTGGGAAGTTTGGTATCAAACTTCTCAGAATAATAAACCCACACTGATGACAGTGTTGGATTTATTACAAAATGCACACATAGGGCATCTTAGAAGATGCCCCCTGTAATTTACCCAATCCTTCAGTGCATGACTGACTGGTCAGTGCCAGCCTGCCACTGAGACGAGTTTCTGCCCCCCTGGGGTGAGAGCCTTTGTGCCTTCTGAGGACAGAAACAAAGCCTGCACCGGGTGGAGGTGCTTCTCACCTCCCCTTGCAGGAACTGTAATACTTGGCGGTGAGCCTCAAAGGCTCATGCCTTTTGTTACAGCACCCCCAAAGCATCCCAGCTAGTAGAGATGCCCTCCCCCCTGGACGCAGCCCCACTTTTGGCAGCAAGTCCAGAGGAGATAACGAGAAAAACAAGGAGTCACCCACCAGTCAGGACAGCCCCTAAGGTGCCTTGAGTTGAGATGACCCCTGTCATTAGAAATCCTCCATCTTGGTTTTGGAGGATTCCCCCAATAGGATTAGGGATGTGCCCCCCTCCCCTCAGGGAGGAGGCACAAATAGGGTGTAGCCACCCTCCAGGACAGTAGCCATTGGCTACTGCCCTCCCAGACCTAAACACACCCCTAAATTTAGTATTTAGGGGTGACCCAGAACCAGGGAAATCAGATTCCTACAACCTGAAACAAGGACTGCTGACCTGAAAGCCCTGCAGAAACGACGGAAGACAACTGCTTTGGCCCCAGCCCTACCGGCCTGTCTCCTGACTCGAAAAACTGCAACAGCAAAGCATCCAACAGGGACCTGCGACCTCTGAAGCCTCAGAGGACTGCCCTGAAACTAAGGACCAAGAAAATCCTGTGAACAGTGGCTCTGCTCAACAAACTTGAGTTCCAGATAACCAACACCACAGGGAGGACTCCCAGGCAACTGCGACCTCGTGAGTAGCCCGAGACAACCCCTCTGGGCCCCCACAGCGACGCATGCAGAGAGAATCCAGGCGCTCCCCCTGACCTTGACTGCCTGTAACAAGGGACCCAACGCCTGGACCAAGCACTGCACCCGCAGTCCCCAAGACCAGAAAGAACCAAACGTCCGTGCATGAGTGATCCCCAGGCGACCCTCTGCCTAGCCCAGTTAGTGGCTGGCCCGAGAAGCCCCCAGTGTCCTGTCTGCACGGCTAGTCCACTTTTAAAATAGCTTATTGCCATTTTAACAAAAACTGTATAGGTTATTGCTCTAATTCAAAGTTCCTAACTTACCTGTGTGGAGTAACTTCCATTTTATGTATTTACTTCAAATCTTGAACTTGTTTATAAAATAAATTAAGAAAAGGTATTTTTCTATATAAAAACTATTGGCCTGGAGTAAGTCTTTGAGTGTGTGTGTTCCTCATTTATTGCCTGTGTGTGTACAACAAATGCTTAACACTACCCTCTGATAAGCCTACTGCTCGACCACACTACCACAAAATAAAGCATTAGAATGATCTAATTTTGCCACTATCTTAACTCTAAGGGGAATCCTTTGGACTCTGCACACTATCTCTTACTTTGAGATAGTGTGTATATATATGTATATACAGAGCCAACTTCCTACACTGACTACCACCCTTCTCCAGCTACTTCTAGGGGCACTAAAGCCACAGGCCTATTAGTGACCTTTTCTGGGCTAACCCTTACTCTGGCAGTCTCACCTGGGATGTATTAGTTTGAAAGCGCCAGCCTGTCATGCACAAAAGTGTGACTGGCACAAGTGTCTGTCGGGCAGTGGCTGAGATTCCATTCACCAGTAGGTGGTGGAAGTGTCTACTTTCCTCTGGAATATCCAACTCACCTGTTGGGTCCATTTTCCAGTTGAAGGCTATGAGGACCTCCTCATCTGAGGAGTCGTTCCCAATGGCTACACTGGTCACCCCTGGGGTTTTGCTAGTTTTTTTTTTTTTTTGGGACAAGAAGTGTCCTTGGTGTGGTGCCCTGTTGGTTTACAGTTGTCACCATGCCTTAGTGGCATCCCAGTTCTTACCCCGGTACCCACTTTTGTTTTGGGATGTGTCATGGGGCCCACCCACCTGGGCAGGTTTTTAGGGTCCTACAGAGGACTTTCTTTACTTCTAGGAGAGTCACCTACTTTCTCCTGGGGAGGCTTTGTAACCCCTTTCTTTTGGTCACCCCCAATGGAAGTTTTGGTTACCCTAGTCTTGACCCAGTGGTCTGCCTTCTTTCCCAATTCTTGGGGAGAAATTGGGCCTGGGTCTACCAGATATTGATGCAACTTTTAATTGAAGCAGTTACTTTAAATTTATTCTTTCATAAACAAATTATAAAGCCCATTATAGTCATGCACTTAATTTCCAGTTACCCAACCATCCAGTGTTTTCACTGAGTAGGCTAAAAAAAATCAACCCAGGACTGCCTTGGTTTTGTGAATCCCCAACTCCCCCCCCCCCCCCCTTATCTTGAACCTAATTCTGTACTCAGTGGTGAATCCAAAGCCCTCAATCAGGGTAGCCTTCATGAGGTCATAGGATTCATCTGCACCTGCGAGTGTGAGGAGCCTAGCCCTACACTGACCTGTAAACAGTTCCCACAGGAGAGCTCCCCAGTGAGATTCTTTTGTTAAATCTTCTAGTTTCCACAGGCCCTGTCAAATGCGATGAACCATTTGGTGATGTTTTCACTATTCTCATATTTGGGGACAATCCCTTTAGGGATCTTAGGGGTATCCGAATACTGTCTGTCCCTAGTTATTGTGTTTTTTTTTTTTTTTTTTTTTTTTGCTGCTACCATTTAAACCTATTTACTTTCTCTCCCTTTCTATAGCCAGGAGCTGTCTCCAAAGCTAACGCTTTAGCCATCCTTGCTAAAAGGATGTTCTCTTCATTGAGGCTGCCCTCAATGTTCTCAGGAGCTGGACTCCCCTGTAGAAGATCCAGATCCAGTGAGCACTTTTTTTTGGAGACCGGTGCAGGAAAATGGCTCCTTGTTGCAGTTACCACCCACTTTTTGCCTGATATTGATGCTGACTTTACGGAGTGTGTCCTGGGACCCTGCTAACCAGGCCCCACCACCAGTGTTCTTTCACAAAAAATGTGCCATTGTTTCCACAATTGGCACACCCCTGGCACACAGATAAGTCCTTTGTTAGAAGTACCACTGGTACCAAGGGCCCTGTAACCAGGGAAGGTCCCTAAAGGCTGCAGCATATGTTGTGCCACCCTAAGGTACCCCTCACTTAACATATGCTCACGGCCATTGCAGATTGTGTGTGTTGGTGGGGAGAAAAAGGGAACGTAGACATGGCATCCCCCTCAGGATGCCATGGACACAAAATACTGCCTGTGGCATAGGTAAGTCACCCCTCTAGCAGGCCTTAAAACCCTAAGGCAGGGTGCACTATACCACAGGTGAGGGCATAGCTGCATGAGCAATATGCCCCTACAGTGTATGTCCATTCTTGGACAGTGTAAGTACAGTGTGGCCATATTAAGTATATGGTCTGGGAGTTTGTCAAAACAAACTCCACAGCTCTGTAATGGCTACACTGAATACTGGGAAGTTTGGTATTAAACTTCTCAGAATAATACTGATGCCAGTGTTGGATTTATTAAGAAATGCACACAGAGGGCATCTCTCCCCCTGTATTTTACCCAGCCTTTCAGTGCAGGACTAACTGGTCTGTGCCAGCTTGCTGCTGAGACGAGTTTCTGACCCCCTAGAGTGAAAGCATTTGTGCTCTGAGGCCAGAAACAAAGCCTGCACTGGGTGGAGGTGCGTCACACCTCCTCCCAGAAGGAACTGTAACACCTAGCAGTGAGCGTCAAAGGCTCAAATAATGTTACAATGCCACAGGGCACTCCAGCTAGTGGAGATGCCCGCCCTGGGACACAGCCCCAACGTTTGGCGGTAAGTCTGGGGAGATAATGAGAAGAACAAGGAGTCGCCTCCTCAGCCAGGCCCACCCCTAAGGTGACGAGAGCTGAAGTGACCCCCTCCTTAGAAAATCCTCCATCTTGTTGGGGAGGATTTAACCCAATTGGAATAGGGATGTGCCCCCCTCCCCAAAGGGAAGAGGCACAAGGAGGGTGTAGCCACCCTTGGGGACAGTAGCCATTGGCTACTGCCCTCCAGCCCTAACACACCCCTAAATTTAGTATTTAGGGGCGACCCTGAACCCAGAAAATCAAATTCCTGACGACCTAACAAGGAGGACTGCTGACATAAACTCCGCAGAGAAGAAGGAAGACGACAACTGCTTTGGTCCCCAGCCCTACCGACCTGTATCCTGATTCAAAGAACCTGCATCAGCGATGCATCCCGCTGGCCTCACAACCTCTGCCGACTTAGAGGACTGCCCTGCAACTACAAAGGACCAAGAACTCCTGAGGACACAGAACTGTCTACCTCATGCAAGAAGAAACCATCTTTAAATGGACTCTCAACTCACTCCAGAAGCACGAGTCCCCACCACTCTGCACCTGACGGCCCTGTCCTGTGTCCAGAGAAACTAACGACCCAGAGAGAATCCCCAGGCGACTGACGACATGTCCACCCTGGGCTAACCTCTCTGCACTCCTACGACCACACCTGCAGAGGGAATCCCAAAGACCCCCATGACCATGTCTGGAAGAAGAACTGCACCCGCAGCCCCCAGGCTCGTGAAGAACCAGCCACTGGTGCAGCAGTGACCAGCAGGCGGCCCTCACCCTTGCCCAGCCGGTGGCTGGCCCGAGAGACCCCGCCGTGCTCTGCCTGCAATGTCTGAGTGACCCCCGGGTCCCTCCATTGATTTCGATTAAAAACCTGATGCCTTGTTTGCCCACTGCTCCCGGCTGCCCCTGTACCGCGGAGGGTGTGCTTTGTGTGCCCATTTTATGCCAAACTGTGTACATTACTGTTTTGATTCAAAGTCCCATCTATACCTATGCAAAGTTCCTTGCATTTAATGTATTTAACTGCAATTTGAATGTTGTGGTTCTAAAATAAAGAAAATATTGTTCTATATAAAAACCTATTGACCTGGAGTTAAGACATTGAGTGTGTTCTAATTTATTGCCTGTGTGTGTACAACAAATGCTTAACACTACCTTCTGATAAGCCTAACTGCTCGACCACACTACCACAAATAGAGCATTAGTATTCTTGCTTCTGTCAAGCCTCTTGGGGATCCCTGGACTCTGTGCACACTATCTCTCACTTTGGGCATCGCTTCTTTTGCCCCTCCAACCACAAGCCCCATCCCCTTCACTCTTAAACAGACGCACACACAATTGGGGTTTTATTTACTTTTTAGTCCCCTATCTGACTAAGATTGGCAACTAGACAGGAAAAAAACAAAGTAATTTTGTAGGCACGTGTATGCTTGGTGCAAACTCCTATCAAATGATGCACACAGGCAAACCAAAGGCTTTTTTTATTGACTTCAGCCAATATGCACAGCGTCAGGAATGCTGCACAGTGTGGCTGAAAGCCATTGTCAAAGCCAGTAGGCTTTGCCAATGCCTGTTTTCACTATAACAGGGTTAGCTGTTGAATATGAAAGCATTGGGATACTATATTAATTTTAATAAGTGTTGTCTCCGCCTAGTAAACAGAGAAATATTTTAAGGACTTTTCCCAAAAACATTCAAATCCAATCGCATGGTAGTCTGTTTTTATCTATTACAGAGGATGTACATTAGAAAACATACCATTTTGTGCGCCAAGAGCTTCTGGAGGCCTTTCTGGAAGGATTCAACTGTCACCTGGCAGTTGGATGACTCCCCTGTGGTGAAGTGTGAACTGCTCCCAGAAGCAAATTATAGGCTGACCTAAATGGGCTGATATGACCCATCTGAATCTGGTAGATAATGCAGGGGAGGCTGGGAGGATTCTTTTTGACATTAAAGGATGAGTGTCACAGCTATTTTATGGGTCTACTGGTTTGCATGTTACATTTGGGACACACTTCAAAGGAGGGAAACAGAATGCCAAAACACTTTGTATTCACAATCTGGTTGCTGAAAGTTCAGATTTGATTTTAACAGACTTCTATAGTTCTTTGTACAACGCTCCACTGACCTCCGTCCCCCACCCCACTCAGACACATGGAAAAAGGGGTGGGGGGGGGGGGGTGGTTGTAAACAAATGGGGGGGGACAGACACAGATTGGGCAGACGGATGGATAGACTTTGGGGGGTGGGACTTTCGACCTGACGGACAGGGTGGGTGGGGGGTGGGGGGGTGAGACTGGCAGTCGGAGGGGACTGGCGAGGGGGGGGGGGGGAGCTGGCGGATGGGGGAGGGATTGCCAGATGGGGACACTGACAGACGGGGGGGACTGGCAGATGACTGACAGATGAGACATTGGGGCTGACAGATGGGGTGACAGACAGATGCAGACACCCCATTCCTCACTGTCCAAGTTTAGTGTGACAAAAGACTTTAACCATCTTGAAAATGCCCAAAGTGGGTACGGTTCACCCCAGGTTTCCTCATTAGTTAGGATGCCAGCAGGTGTCATTCTCACCAACTTACTCTTGCCAGGCATAAACGTGGCACCTCCAGGCACACACTTTAGAACACTGCTGAGCCCTTTAAGTATCAGAAGAGAGATGAACCTGTTAGAGAAGCACCTAGAAGAGTGGCCCTGCTCTTCCTCTTGTTCAAAGGCCAAAGACGTAGACTGCTAGGGTCATAAGACTGATTTCTTGAAAGTTACAGGAACACAACAAGCTACAGCAGGCCTTTTCCTACAACTGACCAGTAGCAACTGGACTCCTCTGTATGCCTCTGCTTGCAGCCCTGTGAGTCTAAGTGCTTTTCCATGAGGGGTTGGTGTCAAGCTTCAGGAGTGTACTCCTATGATGGGTTGTGACTAAACTCCGAAGGTAGTCTTTGACCAGAACAAACTGGTTAGTGTACCAGACCTGCACTCCATTGGGGTTGGTTTCAAATTGCACCTAGGTCCTGTTCTATCGTGAACATTGACTTTTATTGGCAGATAGTGCACCTTGGTGGCAAGAAGCACTATCTAGCCTGCTAGAGAGAAATCTCAAAACTTTTTTTAAACAAATACTGTTTTTCTAATCCATTTGTATTATTTTGCGTTTCAGTGTTATAACTGTTTTAATACTGCATAAATACTTTACATAGTGCATCTGAGCTACACGTCTCCTCTGTGTCATAGCCGGCCGGGGGTGGAGCTTGGGTTAATTTAGTTACTTTAAGGGTTCACCCTGAGAGGAACTGCGATTGTTACTTGAGGTGGATACTTCCCTTCCTCAACTAAAAACCCAATTTCTTACAACAGTAATTCAATCATGTGAATCGATGAAAGATGCAAATTCTGGCTAACTACTGTTAAGTATTTTTTCCATATTTGTAGGTTTAAGTGCCCAACCTGTTCTACAGGGGGACACATTACAATTTTATACATTTAAATGATGTATTGTGCTAAAGGGGCTGTGGTACTGTACTTAAATGTGATTTTCTTTATGTAGGCCATGATCACAATGTTTCTTCAGTAGCAGTCATGCCAAATGGAGATCATATAGTGTCTGCCTCGAGGGATAAAACCATTAAAATGTGGGAGGTGCAGACTGGGTGAGTTATTCTGTTATATTGATTAAATGAATTTTCCTTAAGAAAAGAAATTCACATGCATTCCATCAGTTTTCTGAGGGATATATGTGCCTTACCCGTGCTTTACATTTTGTCTGCTTGAGCAAGTCCACAGATTCCTCTCCCATCATTTCTCCCCTTCAGTGATATCATCATTGGTGTTCACACATGCATGTTCTGCTTTTTTCTTTCTACTCTGTACCTGAATTCAACTTTCTACATCAAGACTTTAGATTTAAAGAGTCACCAGAGCATCTCCCTTGTTCTCAGCTGGAGTCCATCATGCCAGGGAAGATGGATCCTTCAGTCTCCAGCGCAAAAGATACTTGATTTCTTTGTGCTCCGTCAGTCCTCAACAAAATCATAAGCACAACTAGCAAATCAGACTGCACTTCACATTGGCGGCAACCCAGTATCTTTTGAAGGCAGGTGTACTGTTAATTTTCCAACAGGTGTTTTTCAGTTATGTTATTCTAACATAATGCCTTCCCATTTTTTTCAAGAATCTGTTGTGAAAGAAAAATAGTTGACAGAGCCACATGCCCTATAGGTCATCATCTGCCTTAGCACTCGATTGAAGAGAGCATTGACTAACTAATACAGAGAAGGCAGGGCTGTGTGAGGCAGAAAAGTCCGGTGAAGTTCCAGGTGATGTTGGACCAAGCAGTTCCATCTCGGAAAACCCCCGCAGCGAGAAAGTATAGACCAGAAAATATTGCTGTTCCTGTTAAGAGGCACTCCAGCATCATGCTCTCCGTTGAGAGCCTATTCAACATAGTGTATGCACTAGAGGTTGTGATAAATGTTTGTAGTCAAATGTTCAACATCAGGGCACTTTATAACCACTAAATTCTGAGGTGCTTTTGGGGATCCCTAGCACAGTCATCATAGATCCCCCAATACTGATACTGTGCCAGGGTGTCCTAAAGTTCTGGTAAATGATCTTCTCTCGTAGGAGTTTTCCATTTATCGTCATAAGCACTGAATAGACCTACCCATGTGCGGGGACCCCGGAGCAGTTTTTCACTGTATGTTTTTAAGTGTAGATGTTCACCTTTCTTTGGGAAGGCTTGCAGAGTCACTTAAGAACGAAAACATACTATGCAGTCTATGGGAACAGGCTAGAATGGCCCAATTCTACACCCTGAAACTTAAAAAATGGGCCAGAAGATTATATATAAAATTTCATTATGTTTTTGTAAAACAGCATACATGTCTTTCACAAACCCTTTTTGGAAAAGTAGAGCGATGAAGTAAAGCAGGGCAATGTAGTCCTATAGGCTGTCATTGTATGGGTTGAAAATGGAGTCTATGCCTTAAAGAACCCAGTGACTACCAGTATCCCATCATGCTGAGCAGGTGGTAGTTGCTTTAGTTCTTTTTGATGTGATGCGTGATGATATATAAGTTCTCTGGGTACTTCTGTCCACTCCACCGGGGAGCAGGGAGGGTTGCTTATGTCTATAATGGAAATTCCCCTACGAGAGAACTAGTTACAGGTAAGAAACTATTCCTTCTCTCGTAGTGGTTTCCATTTATATTCCTAAGCACTGAATAGAGGAGCAAGCCTATCCCTACTTAATGCCGTGGAGAAGACAAAGTGAACTAACGCAGTAATTTTAAGCAAATAGGTTTCTGAGGGAAGCTTGTCCTACTCGTCTACTCTAGCAATATCTGGTATAGTATATTCCTTAACAAAGCAACTATAGCCATTTTGCCTCTATAGGCTTAGCTGATAGTGTCTTGTTAGCCCTCTGATAGTACCAAAGGATACAGGAAACTGTCCATCAGGAAACCTGTGGATGCCTTGTGTCTTGTTGAAATAGAATTTCAAAACTGAAGGAATGAAGGGTTCTTTCAGCTGGAGTTAGAGGGATTCTGAAAGAATGTAGGTCAAGATATGGTCTAGTTAACATGGAAGTCCGAAATAACCCTAGGGAGGAATTTTGGATAAGTTCTCATAACCACTTTGCTAGAGTGGAAGACTGTATGGTTTGTGAGAACAAAGTGCGTAAATCTCGCCAACTCTTACAAGCTGATCCACATCCTGACAGTCTTTGTTTCACCAGGATGAAGAAGCCACACATCCTCCCTAGCTGTTGTTACATTGACCGGGAAAGCAAACACATAGATGCAGTTAGCAGTATGTTTTGTGGCTTGGTAGTAACACCCATAACGGATGCCAATTCTACTGCTCTATGGCAGATCCTTTATTAGGATCAGCACCCTCAGTCTTCTAGCCGATGATGCAATGCATCATGCAAATTAGGTACACAGCACTAGAAGATCTGAAAAGAGTACGTTCTACCAAATTAATTTCCAGATGCACGGTAGAAGATGCCACGGTCATCAACCGTGTTGTCAAGCCTTCTGAGAGTCTTCTCTGTGGCCTCTCAAAAGCAACTCATCAGATAGACCATGCAACAGCAGAGAAAGGCATCTGTTAGCTGCAGCAAGAAGCATCCTGCTCGTTACAAAGCACTGACTCCTTTGCATCCCATCTCTGCTTCGGGGGGAGACAGTCGTGTTTATCCAAGTGTTTTCATCTTAGTCCATTATCGTGCTTTATCTCTCACAGGCTCCACCTTGGTACTCAAACTGTTCAGAGCATTTTCCTAAAACTGGTGTTGATTCTTCAAGTCCTTAAGTCAGTTGAAGAAAGAAGCTTGAATCTCTTGAGGCTGTTAGTTTTTGCTAGACGTTGGAAACATTGAAACAGATGCCTTCAGCATTACCTCCTAATATGATAAGCTGCTAGAGATTGAGAAGTTTTTCCCACAACAAAAGAAAGTGATTGGACCTCCAGATACCACATATAGGGGACAGTGGCCTTTTTAGTTCTCAGCTCTAGACAACACACATGCACTGTCTTGAATCGAGACATGCTTTTGTATCTACGTTGTGGGTTTCAACCTGCCAATAGGCTTGCCATTTGCTGGCACCATCGTCGCTCCATTTTGCATTCCCCCCCATTTGGCAAGGGCATGCATACCTCATGCCTCTTTCGGGGATTAGCTCTCCCCAAGTGCACTGCTCAACTACTGCTAAACATACACAGTGGGCATTTTTTGGCATTGTTTTGAGACTACTTTTTTTGTTTGCAAATTGGTGATTGCCCCGCCACAGGTTAGGTGCTCTGTGGCTGCGAGGAGTAGGTTCAGCCAAAGTGGATCCCACATTTCATGGGTTCACTCGAAGAGCACTAACAGTAAGTGTGTTTTGTTAATGTCTTTGAAGCAGGACACTTAAGCTTAAGTTTAACAATACACCGTGCTCAAGTTAACATAGCAAGTACCTTCATCTGATAGGTACTTCTAGTTGCAGATTCCTTCCCTTAGAATTTCCCCCAGGCGTCGGACTGGATCTGGAGACTTTTCTTCGAGCAGTACCTCCTCGTCCGAGGTTGGCATGGTGGTTGCCGTAATGACATTGGGGTGAATATAAGCGCCGGCTCGCCAACTTCAGTTGTTTTCTTTCCATGCTGATCCGGAGAGAGCTACCCTGGTCACTTTGTGACCAGCCTTTTGTCAAATTTTGTGGTGACTGTTGGTGCGTCTAAGGATGTCCCAGAGGAGTGAGTTTAAGCCTCACGAGGGTTGTCAGCGAATGAGGTCTGTGATGGATCCGCATCAAGTCTAATTGTGGTGTCTGGAGCGCTGCCACGCCCCGAAGTCGTGCTCAGTGTCAGGCCATGCACCTGAAGGCTTTGAGGGAGCAGCCCCCAAAGCTAATGGCAGCTCGGCGCTCGACTCTGCATCGCTCCTGGTCTTGTTTGAGAGGAAGGTCTCGAGACGAAGCCGCAGAGTCACCCCCACTCGTCCTTGGGACATTCAGGTAGAAAAATAGGTTGTTGAAGGCCAGGCTTTCTTCGAATTAACAGTCGCTCGGATGATGCGATGCGGGAAGAGCGTTGACACTCTAGGCCTCAGTCAGCAGCGCCTACTACTGGGTCTGGTCTGCACCTCCCCGATTTTCTGGGAGCTGGAGCAACCTCTGCCCTACTAAAGGAATTTTATGAGGCCCTGCGCTTTATTTTTGGGCAGTCCGATCCCCTGTGATGCCTTCGTGGGTTGGCGGGCCGGGGGGGCCCCTTTGGGTTCCACACCGGCTGCTCTAGCTCAGGCCACCTAGAGTCAGTCCCTCTAGATCCGCACCAGTCTCACCAATGAGACCTGCACTGGTGAAGCCGTTGATGCTCCCGATGTTGGTTGGGCCCACAATCGACGACATCCTGATCCTCGAGGAGCGGGAACAGCGCCGACTGATGCCGCTTCTGACTTCGATGGGGCCTAGCCGCCCCAGGTTGGATTCAGACCCTTTTTACTATTTGTATGAATGTGAGGAAGGGTTGGAGGGGTCGCTGGACCCTTATGATGACCAGCAAGAAGATCCAAACATGGCCTGGCTCAGGAATTTGATGAGGCCAGTGGTCTTGATACTCCCCAGACACTGGCATGCTGTGTCCTCCTACTGTGGCTACGGCCCCTGGAGCTGCCTACTCCACAGTGGTAAGTAGGGCAGCAGAGCTCCTTGGCCTTGAGCTGCCTATTGTTGTGGTCAGGACTAATCTCCTGACTGAGGTGCTTCAGCCCGGAGCGTCTGCTTCAGAGCCCCTCCTTCCATTCAATGAATCCCTCACAGATGTCCTTCTGGGTACCTGGTCCAAACCCAGCTCAGGGGCTCCTGTAAATAGGGCAATCGCTCGCTGTCATCTGCCTGTCCCGAACGACCCTAAATTCCTGACCGAACACCCAAGGCCTGAAAGCTTGGTCATTCAGGCATCTTCGTTATCTGGTGTGTTCCCTTCCGCTCCCTGGATAGGAAATCAAAAAGACTGGACCATCTTGGGAAGAAGATGTTTTCTTCCTCCAGTCTTGCATTGCGATCAGTGAACACAACATGCCTCTTGGGCTGTTATACCCACTCCTTGTGGGACACGGTCATGCAAGTTCTGCTGCAGATCTCGGAGGAGGCCCTTGTGATAGTCTCCCAGGCTGTTGCCGAATGGAGAGACCCTGCCAAGTTCACCATATGATGTGGGCTGGACACAACAGAGACTCTAAGTAGATCAGTTGCGTCGACAGTGGCACTATGATGCCACGTCTGGTCTCCGAAGAAATGACAGTCTGGACAAGCCCTTTGATGGCTCTCATTTCTTCAAAGATAAGGCAGACTCTGATCTAGAGAGATTTATGGACTCCCGGGTTACGGCTCGGTCCCTTGGACTTTCCACTGCCCCTCGGCCCCACCAGTCTGCTTTTTGCCCCTTTATTGGCTGCCAGTGGGGGCTCCCTGTCGTGTCCCTTCCCCAGCCGCCACCGTGCCACACATGCCGTTGAAGCCCTTGTGTGGCAGGGGACGCGGAATCCCACATGCTCGTGGGACAGGGATCCAGAGTTCTGCCCGCCCCGCTGCAGCCTCCAAACCTTCCTAGTCACCCCCTCATGCGCACCCCACCCCCGACCAGTTGGCATGCAGGATATGCTATCACCTGCCTATAGAAAGCTGGCCTGGTGTGTGGTGGGTACCTAAGGTACTTACACCTTATTCCGAGTATCCCCTCTTAGTGAAGTATAGGCAGTATTGAAGCCAGGCTCTCTAGAGGTAGCTGTGGATGAGCAGCCAAGGCTTATCTAGCAGACATGCAAAACTCATGCAATACCACTGTGTAGGAAAGTAGCTTCTTTCTAGCTTGGTTACCCCCACTTTTGGCCTGTTTGTAAGTGTGTTTGACTGTGTTCACTGGGATCCTGCTAACCAGGACCCCATGATTATGCTCTCTCCTTTGAACTTGGTTGCTTGTTCCTTTTTGCACCCCACATTTGGCACACTGGTACCCCATGTAATTCCCTAGTATATGGTACCCAGGACATTGGGGTACCAGGGGATCCCTATAGGCTGCAGCGTGTATTATGCCACCCATGGGGAGCCCATGCAAACTGCTCTGCAGGCCTGCCATTGCAGCCTGCATGAAAGGGTGCCTGCACCCTTTCACTACCAGGTCACTGCAAGTCACCCCTATTTCAGGCCCTCCTATCCCAGAGGGCAGGGTGCAAGTACCTATTTGTGAGGCCACCCCTGCATGAGTATAGGTGCCCCTACGAACTCCAGTTCCAATGCACTGGGCTTCGTCAGTGCAGGGATGCCATTTTACATGTGTACTGGACATAGGTCACTACCTATGTCTAGCTACATAATGGTAACTCTGAACCTGGGCATGTTTGGTATAAAACATGTGGGAATCATACCCCAATACTGTTGCAAGTATTGGACGAATGATTCCATGCTCTTTGGGGGCTCCTTAAAGGACCCCCCAGGATTGCTGCCACCAGTCTTGCAGGGTTTTTCAGGCAGCACAAGCTGCTGCCACCTCTTAAACAGGTTTGTGCCCTCCTGCTGCTTGATCTGATCAAGCCCAGGAAGGGAGAACAAAGGATTTCCTTTAGGAGAGGGAGTTTGTAGGAAAGTTCCCTCTTTCTTGGCATGGTTACCCCCATGTTCTGCCTTTTAACCAGGACTCCAGTGATTATGCTCTCTCCTCCAAATGTGGTTGCTACTAACCTTCTCTCCCCACAGTTGGCATACTGGTGCCCCCATGCAAGTCCCTAGTATATGGTACTTAGGTACCCAGGGCATTGGGGTTCCAGAGGATCCCTATGGACTGCAGCAGTTCTTCTGCCACCCTTAGGGAGCCCATGCAGAGGGTTCTGCAGGCCTGCCATTAGTCTGTATGAACCGGGTGCAAGCACCCGATTTCACTACAGGTGTCACTGTAAGTTACCCCTCTGGTAGGCCCTCTCAGCCCAGAGGGCACGGTTGCAGGTACCCTGTTATATGAGGGCACCTCTACACTAGTAGAGGTGCCCCCATGAACTCCAGCTCCATTTTACTGGACTTCTTGAGTGCTGGGACACCATTTTACGCGACATAGGTCACTACCTATGTCCAGCTACATAATGGTAACTCCGAACCTGGGCATGTTTGGTATCAAAAATGTCAGAATAATACCCCAAAATTGTTGCAAGTATTGGAAGTATGACCCTATGCACTCTGGGGGCTCCTTAGAGGGCCCCCAGCATTGCTACAGCCAGGGTTTTTGCAGGCAGCCCAGCTGCTGCCGCCCCTCAGACGGGTTTCTGTCCTCCTCCTCCTGCTGCTTGATCTGATCAAGTCCAGGAAGGCAGAACAAAGGATTTCCTTTGGGAGAGGAGGTAACGCCCTCTCCCTTTGGAAATAGGTGTGAATGGCTTGGGTAGTCTTACCAAGCCACTGTTTTTGCTTTGAAGGGCCCATTTGGTGTCCTCCGTGCATATACTAGTCCACACCGGTTCAGCGCCCAACCCCCTTTAAAAGCCCCTGCTCTGGTGTGAAACTGGACAATGGAAAGGGGAGTGACCACCCCCCTGTCCATCACCACCCCCCTGTCCACCACCCCAGGGGTAGTGCCCAGAGCTCCTCCAGAGGGTCCTTGGTTTCTGCCATCTTGATTCCAAAGTTGGCAGGGAACTCTGGGAGCATCTGAGTGGCCAGGCTGGTGACGTCAGAGGCACCCTCTGGTAGGTAGTTACCTGGTTAAGTGACCAAGCCCCCTCTTTTGGGTCATATAGCGTCTTCCTCTGGGATGGATCCTCAGATTCAGCTTGCAAGACTCCAGAAGGACTCCTCTGCTTCAACTTCTGGCCTCAGGAACCGCAAATTGACCCCCCCCAGGAACCTATAAGCTGCAGATCACGAGGAAGACTCTTCTGTAACATTGTATCCGAACTCCTGCCAGTATTGCTACATTTCCCTGGCTGTGCATCAACTTTTCAGCCTGCACAAGAAGGAATCTCCCTTGGGGAGAAGGCATCACTCCCCTGTAACTACAGGTACCTGACTGCATCGACGACCAGTTGTGTGGATCTACCCTCATCCAGAGAGGCGTGGGTCCTGCATCATGGTTTGTGGTCCGGAGAGTCGCCCTTGGTCCTCTCTACCAACTGTTGCATTTTGGTGGTGGTAAGTCCTTTTCACTCCACGCAAGACAGTACCCCCGTGCACTGCATCCTTTGCAGCTGCCAAGGCTTGTTGCTTCACCTCCAAGGGGAACTTCAGGCGACATGTAGCTCCAGCCCCCAGCACTCCCTCCTGCAACTGCTGGACCTCTGCGATGTGGGAGCAACTTCTGTGTCCTGGTCTGTTGGACACCTTTGGGTGCTGCCTCTGCTCCTGCGGGCCTTCTGCGATGCAGAGGGTCCCCTGTGACTTCCCCCTCCTGGGTAGAGTCCTCCTGGACCTTGCTGGTCCCCGGCAGCACCTCTTTTCCTCCAACCACTAGTTTGCCTTTGCCAAGGCTTGTTAGTAGAAATCTTTCACCGACACTCATCTGCAATCCAGCTTCCAGCATGGGACACCTTTTGCATGCATCAGGAACTCTTCTCCGGCTTCTGTGCTGCAGGGCTGACCTGTATTCCTCCTTTGTCGACCATCTCCAAAAGGTACCTCTGGGTGGGTAGTATATCCTACTCTCCTGGACTCCACAGAGACTTCTGGACTTGGTCCCCTCTCTCCACGGGTCTCCATCGTTGGTCTTCCACTGCTGGTTCCTTGCAGGATGTTCTGGGTGTCTTAATTTTCTTCTTTTCATCCTTTGGGGTGGTTTTGGGGAAATCCAGTGTTTTACTCGTGCATTCCTGGTTGCTGGGTGGTAGTACAGTACTTACCTGTGTGGTTTCTTAGTAGTCCCAGCTCCCCTCTACACGATTTACTTACCTAGGTGAGGGCCCTGTGTTCGCATTCCACTTTTAGTGTAAGGTTTGGGCTCTCCCTAGGGCTATTATTGCATATTGCCATTTTACACTATTTTCTAACCTTTTTATGCCTCTTACTGTTTATTAGTGTATTTATGGCGTGTTTACTTTCCTTCTATTGGAGGGTTGCCTCTACTATTTTCTGATACTGTGTTCTGAAAATAAAGTTCCTTTATATTTGTACAACTGATTGTTTTCCATGTGTGTAAATACAGTGTGACTGTAGTTGTATTGCATTAGCTTTGTATGTCTCCTAGATAAGCCTTGGCTTCTCATTCACAGCTACCTGTAGAGAGCCTGACTTCTAGACACTGCACACCCACTGGAAATAGGTGTGACTGGCTTGGGAGGGTAGCCTCTCCAAGCCACTGGTGTGCGTTGAAGGCCACATTCTGATGGATACAACTACCTGTGGATTCCTCACCTAATGAATTCTCCCCCAATGCGCAGCGTTCGACGGAAACTTCTTTCCAGCTCTGCACGTCGGCGAGGACATCACAATTGTCCGACTCCATGTGGCTCCGTCTGACGTCATTGTGGCAATAAGAGGTCCCCGCCGGCGTGCTGATGTCAGTTTACACCATTTTTTACGTGCCTTTGAGGCGAACAGGTGAATACCGACATTCCATACTCATTATGATTGTATCCAAGAAAACTTTTATACAAAATGTAATCCAATAGAAATAGCAAACAAAATCAATATATATCCGCAAGAATACATAGTCATAAATATATACAAATATATATATCCTCTCATAATTCAGCAATTCACAAATATACATATATACACCCAAGGAAATCTCGGTATTACCAGACAGACTACGGGGAGGCGGGTGGTACCGTGAGGAATCCACAGGTTGCTAGTGTATCCACCAGAAAAAGCGTTACTGAAGGTGAGTAACTTGCTCTTCTGATGGATACCACTACCTGTGGATTCCTCACCTAATGAATAGAGTCCCAAAGCAGTACCACCTCGGAGGTGGGTGTCTGACTGATCATACCAAGAAATCCTGCAGCTCAGACCGCGCAAAATGGCCATCCCTCCTCACCTCCGAGTCAAAGCAGTAATGCTTTACAAAGGTGTGGAGGGATGCCCAAGTCGCAACCTTACAAATGTCTGCCACTGGAACATCTGTAGCCCGGGCCGATGTGGCTGACTTAGCCCTGATGGAATGGGCTCTTATTCCAGCAGGAGGGACTTTCTTCGCTAATGAATAACAGATCTTAATACAAAGAACGACCCACCTGAATGGTGTTCGTTTGTGGACGGCCTTCCCCTTCCCCACGTATCCAACAAAGAGTTGGTCGTACAAGCCGAACTCTCTCGTCCTGTGTAAAAACTCAAGACCCTCCTTGGGTCCAGTCGATGTAGTCTCTCCTCTTTAGATGGATATGGAGGAGGATAGAATGACGAGAGTGTGATAGACTGCCCCAAATGAAAAGGAGTCACTACCTTGGGGAGGAAAGCCGCCCTGGTCCTCAGCACCACCTTGTCCGCATGAAAGGTCGTAAAAGGAGGGTGAACACAAAGAGCTTGAAGCTCACTTACATGCCTAGCCTACGTGGTAGCCGTAAGAAAAACAGTCTTTAAGTCTAAAAATCTCAAAGGGCAAGAATGTAGAGGCTCAAAAGGTGAACCCATTAAAAAGGTTAGAACCAGATTTAAATACACGAAGTGGGAGGAAACTTATTGGTAAGCCCCTTCAAAAACCTTAATACTAAAGGGGATTTGAACAAAGAGTGTTGATCAGGTAGGCATGAGAAGGCTGAAAGAGCCGAAAGATAGCCTTTGACAGTAGCAACAGCGCAGCACCTGCTGCAATGACATCTGGCTGCGTGGATCTCCTCTCATCCTGAGCGTCGTGGGTCCTCAATCACGATTGGTGGTCCGGCCTTGGCAAAGGCAAACTTGCGGTTAGTGGAAATATGGTGCTGCCGGGGACCAGCAAGGTCCAGGAGGACTCCACTTTGGAGGGGGAGCCAGAGGGGACTATCAGCGCCACAGAGAGCCCACAGGAGCAGAGGCAGCACCCACAGGAGTCCCACAGGGCGGGGACACAGACGTTGCTGAAGCAGCCCACACAGTGCCACAAGTTGCTCCCATGTCACAGAAGGAGCCCACTCAGCACTACTAAAAGGGATCCCACGCCGCTGGAGAACCACACAGAGAGCTGTGCCTCGCAGGAAGGAGTGCTGGTGACTGGAGCTACCCGTTGCCTGAAGATCCCTTCGAGGAGAAGCCCTGGCAGCTGCAAGAGACGGAGCACAGGGGTACTGTCTGGCGTGGGAAGGCAAAGGCTTACCTCCACCAAAGTTGGACAGCTGGCAGAGAGGACCAAGTGGACTACTCTGAGCCACCACCAGCCATGATGCAGGATCACGCAGGCCAGGATGAGAGGAGATTTACGCAGCCGGTTGTCGTTGCAGCAGGTGTCTGCGGATGCAGGGGAGTGACTCCTTCACTCCATGGGAGATTTCTTCTTTCTTCCAGTGCAGACTGAAGACATGCCAAACTCAGTGGATGCTGGTAGAAATGTTGCAGTTAATGGCTGGAGCCCTGGAAATAATGTTGTAGAAGAGTTCTTCTTGGAGTCGGATTGTCTGGTCCTGGAGGGTCTACTCGCAGTTCCGGAGGCCAGAAGTCGAAGTGAAGGTTGCAGAGGAATCCTGCTAGAATCTTGCAAGCCCAATCGGAGGACTGACCCAAGAGAGTGCCCATAAATAGCTCTGAAAGGGGGATTGGTCTCGTAGCCAGGTAGGTGCCTATCAGGAGGGGGCTCTGTTGTTACCTGCCTGGCCTGGCCACTTGGATGTTCCCTGACCTCCCTGCCAACCTTGGAAACAAGATGGCAGAACCCCAGGACCCTCTGGAGGAGCACTGAGCACCACCCTGAGGTGGTGATGGACAGGGAAGTGGTCACTCCTCTTTCCATTGTCCAGTTTCACGGCAGAGCAGGGAATGGGTGTCCCTGATCCAGTGTGGACTGGTTTATGCACGGAGGGCACCAAATGTGCCCTTCAAAGCGTACCAGTGGCTTGGGGATGCTACCCCTCCCAAGCCAGTCCCACCTATTTCCAAAGGGAGATGGTGTTACCTCCCTCTTCCAAAGGAAATTCTTTGTTATGCTTTCCTGGGCTTGATCAAATTGCCTGGTATCCCCAGTTCATGTGGAGAAGTGTGGCACAATGGTTAGAGCGGCTGTAGGAAGTTGGCTCTGTATGTGCTATTTCAAAGTAAGGAATAGCATGCACAGAGTCCAAGGGTTCCCCTTAGAGGTAAAATAGTGGTAAAAATAGATAATACTAATGCTCTATTTTGTGGTAGTGTGGTCGAGCAGTAGGCTTATCCAAGGAGTAGTGTTAAGCATTTGTTGTACATACACATAGACAATAAATGAGGTACACACACTCAGAGACAAATCCAGCCAATAGGTTTTTATATAGAAAAATATCTTTTCTTAGTTTATTTTAAGAACCACAGGTTCAAATTCTACATGTAATATCTCATTCGAAAGGTATTGCAGGTAAGTACTTTAGGAACTTCAAATCATCAAAATTGCATGTATACTTCAAGTTATTCACAAATAGCTGTTTTAAAAGTGGACACTTAGTGCAATTTTCACAGTTCCTAGGGGAGGTAAGTATTTGTTAGGTTAACCAGGTAAGTAAGACACTTACAGGGCTTAGTTCTTGGTCCAAGGTAGCCCACCGTTGGGGGTTCAGAGCAACCCCAAAGTCACCACACCAGCAGCTCAGGGCCGGTCAGGTGCAGAGTTCAAAGTGGTGCCCAAAACACATAGGCTAGAATGGAGAGAAGGGGGTGCCCCGGTTCCGGTCTGCTTGCAGGTAAGTACCCGCGTCTTCGGAGGGCAGACCAGGGGGGTTTTGTAGGGCACCGGGGGGGGACACAAGCCCACACAGAAATTTCACCCTCAGCAGCGCGGGGGCGGCCGGGTGCAGTGTAGAAACAGGCGTCGGGTTTGCAATGTTAGTCTATGAGAGATCTCGGGATCTCTTCAGCGCTGCAGGCAGGCAAGGGGGGGGGTTCCTCGGGGAAACCTCCACTTGGGCAAGGGAGAGGGACTCCTGGGGGTCACTTCTCCAGTGAAAGTCCGGTCCTTCAGGTCCTGGGGGCTGCGGGTGCAGGGTCTCTCCCAGGCGTCGGGACTTTGGATTCAAAGAGTCGCGGTCAGGGGAAGCCTCGGGATTCCCTCTGCAGGCGGCGCTGTGGGGGCTCAGGGGGGACAGGTCTTGGTACTCACAGTATCAGAGTAGTCCTGGGGTCCCTCCTGAGGTGTTGGATCGCCACCAGCCGAGTCGGGGTCGCCGGGTGCAGTGTTGCAAGTCTCACGCTTCTTGCGGGGAGCTTGCAGGGTTCTTTAAAGCTGCTGGAAACAAAGTTGCAGCTTTTCTTGGAGCAGGTCCGCTGTCCTCGGGAGTTTCTGGTCTTTTCGAAGCCGGGGCAGTCCTCAGAGGATGTCGAGGTCGCTGGTCCCTTTGGAAGGCGTCGCTGGAGCAGGATCTTTGGAAGGCAGGAGACAGGCCGGTGAGTTTCTGGAGCCAAGGCAGTTGTCGTCTTCTGGTCTTCCTCTGCAGGGGTTTTCAGCTAGGCAGTCCTTCTTCTTGTAGTTGCAGGAATCTAATTTTCTAGGGTTCAGGGTAGCCCTTAAATACTAAATTTAAGGGCGTGTTTAGGTCTGGGGGGTTAGTAGCCAATGGCTACTAGCCCTGAGGGTGGGTACACCCTCTTTGTGCCTCCTCCCAAGGGGAGGGGGTCACAATCCTAACCTTATTGGGGGAATCCTCCATCTGCAAGATGGAGGATTTCTAAAAGTCAGAGTCACCTCAGCTCAGGACACCTTAGGGGCTGTCCTGACTGGCCAGTGACTCCTCCTTGTTTTTCTCATTATTTTCTCCGGCCTTGCCGCCAAAAGTGGGGCCTGGCCGGAGGGGGCGGGCAACTCCACTAGCTGGAGTGTCCTGCTGGGTTGGCACAAAGGAGGTGAGCCTTTGAGGCTCACCGCCAGGTGTGACAATTCCTGCCTGGGGGAGGTGTTAGCATCTCCACCCAGTGCAGGCTTTGTTACTGGCCTCAGAGTGACAAAGGCACTCTCCCCATGGGGCCAGCAACATGTCTCGGTTTGTGGCAGGCTGCTAAAACTAGTCAGCCTACACAGATAGTCGGTTAAGTTTCAGGGGGCACCTCTAAGGTGCCCTCTGGGGTGTATTTTACAATAAAATGTACACTGGCATCAGTGTGCATTTATTGTGCTGAGAAGTTTGATACCAAACTTCCCAGTTTTCAGTGTAGCCATTATGGTGCTGTGGAGTTCGTGTTTGACAAACTCCCAGACCATATACTCTTATGGCTACCCTGCACTTACAATGTCTAAGGTTTTGTTTAGACACTGTAGGGGTACCATGCTCATGCACTGGTACCCTCACCTATGGTATAGTGCACCCTGCCTTAGGGCTGTAAGGCCTGCTAGAGGGGTGTCTTACCTATACTGCATAGGCAGTGAGAGGCTGGCATGGCACCCTGAGGGGAGTGCCATGTCGACTTACTCGTTTTGTCCTCACTAGCACACACAAGCTGGCAAGCAGTGTGTCTGTGCCGAGTGAGAGGTCTCCAGGGTGGCATAAGACATGCTGCAGCCCTTAGAGACCTTCCTTGGCATCAGGGCCCTTGGTACTAGAAGTACCAGTTACAAGGGACTTATCTGGATGCCAGGGTCTGCCAATTGTGGATACAAAAGTACAGGTTAGGGAAAGAACACTGGTGCTGGGGCCTGGTTAGCAGGCCTCAGCACACTTTCAATTGTAAACATAGCATCAGCAAAGGCAAAAAGTCAGGGGGCAACCATGCCAAGGAGGCATTTCCTTACACAACCCCCCCCCCCCCAAACGAAAGAGGATGAGACTAACCTTTCCCTAGAGAGTCTTCATTTTCTAAGTGGAAGAACCTGGAAAGGCCATCTGCATTGGCATGGGCAGTCCCAGGTCTGTGTTCCACTATAAAGTCCATTCCCTGTAGGGAGATGGACCACCTCAACAGTTTAGGATTTTCACCTTTCATTTGCATCAGCCATTTGAGAGGTCTGTGGTCAGTTTGAACTAGGAAGTGAGTCCCAAAGAGGTATGGTCTCAGCTTCTTCAGGGACCAAACCACAGCAAAGGCCTCCCTCTCAATGGCACTCCAACGCTGCTCCCTGGGGAGTAACCTCCTGCTAATGAAAGCAACAGGCTGGTCAAGGCCATCATCATTTGTTTGGGACAAAACTGCCCCTATCCCATGTTCAGAGGCATCAGTCTGCACAATGAACTGCTTAGAATAATCTGGAGCTTTTAGAACTGGTGCTGAGCACATTGCCTGTTTCAGGGTGTCAAAGGCCTGTTGGCATTCCACAGTCCAGTTCACTTTCTTGGGCATTTTCTTGGAGGTGAGTTCAGTGAGGGCTGTCACAATGGATCCATATCCCTTCACAAACCTCCTGTAATACCCAGTCAAGCCAAGGAATGCCCTGACTTGAGTCTGGGTTTTTGGAGCTACCCAGTCCAGAATAGTCTGGATCTTGGGTTGGAGTGGCTGAACTTGGCCTCCACCTACAAGGTGTCCCAAGTAAACCACAGTTCCCTGCCCTATCTGGCATTTGGATGCCTTGATAGAGAGGCCTGCAGATTGCAGAGCCTTCAAAACCTTCCTCAGGTGGACCAGGTGATCCTGCCAGGTGGAGCTAAAGACAGCAATATCATCAAGATAAGCTGTGCTAAAGGACTCCAAGCCAGCAAGGACTTGATTCACCAACCTTTGGAAGGTGGCAGGGGCATTCTTTAAACCAAAGGGCATAACAGTAAACTGATAATGCCCATCAGGTGTGGAGAATGCTGTCTTTTCTTTTGCTCCAGGTGCCATTTTTATTTGCCAGTACCCTGCTGTCAAGTCAAAGGTACTTAGAAATTTGGCAGCACCTAATTTATCAATGAGCTCATCAGCTCTTGGAATTGGATGGGCATCTGTCTTGGTGACAGAATTGAGCCCTCTGTAGTCCACACAAAACCTCATCTCTTTCTTTCCATCTTTGGTGTGAGGTTTGGGGACTAAGACCACTGGGCTAGCCCAGGGGCTGTCAGAGCGCTCAATTACTCCCAATTCCAGCATCTTGTGGACTTCCACCTTGATGCTTTCCTTAACATGGTCAGACTGTCTAAAGATTTTGTTCTTGACAGGCATGCTGTCTCCTGTGTCCACATCATGGGTACACAGGTGTGTCTGACCAGGGGTTAAGGAGAAGAGTTCAGGAAACTGTTGTAGGACTCTCCTACAATCAGCTTGCTGTTGGCCAGAGAGGGTGTCTGAGTAGATCACTCCATCTACTGTGCCATCTTTTGGGTCTGATGACAGAAGATCAGGGAGAGGTTCACTCTCTGCCTCCTGATCCTCATCTGTTACCATCAACAGATTCACATCAGCCCTGTCATGGAAGAGCTTAAGGCGGTTCACATGGATCACCCTCTTGGGGCTCCTGCTTGTGCCCAGGTCCACCAGGTAGGTGACCTGACTCTTCCTTTCTAGTACTGGGTAAGGGCCACTCCATTTGTCCTGGAGTGCCCTGAGAGCCACAGGCTCCAGAACCCAGACTTTCTGCCCTGGTTGGAACTCAACCAGTGCAGCCTTTTGGTCATACCAAAACTTCTGGAGCTGTTGGCTGGCCTCAAGGTTTTTGGTTGCCTTTTCCATGTACTCTGCCATTCTAGAGCGAAGGCCAAGTACATAGTCCACTATGTCCTGTTTATGCTCGTGGAGAGGTCTCTCCCAGCCTTCTTTAACAAGGGCAAGTGGTCCCCTTACAGGATGACCAAACAGAAGTTCAAAGGGTGAGAATCCTACTCCCTTCTGTGGTACCTCTCTGTAAGCGAAAAGCAGGCATGGCAAGAGGACATCCCATCTCCTTTTGAGTTTTTCTGGGAGCCCCATGATCATGCCTTTTAATGTCTTGTTGAATCTCTCAACCAAGCCATTAGTTTGTGGATGGTATGGTGTAGTGAATTTATAAGTCACTCCACACTCATTCCACATGTGCTTTAGGTATGCTGACATGAAGTTGGTACCTCTGTCAGACACCACCTCCTTAGGGAAACCCACTCTGGTAAAGATACCAATGAGGGCCTTGGCTACTGCAGGGGCAGTAGTCGACCTAAGGGGAATAGCTTCAGGATACCTGGTAGCATGATCCACTACTACCAGGATATACATATTTCCTGAGGCTGTGGGAGGTTCTAGTGGACCAACTATGTCCACACCCACTCTTTCAAAGGGAACCCCCACCACTGGAAGTGGAATGAGGGGGGCCTTTGGATGCCCACCTGTCTTACCACTGGCTTGACAGGTGGGGCAGGAGAGGCAAAACTCCTTAACCATGTTGGACATATTGGGCCAGTAGAAGTGGTTGACTAACCTCTCCCACGTCTTGGTTTGTCCCAAATGTCCAGCAAGGGGAATGTCATGGGCCAATGTTAGGATGAACTCTCTGAACAGCTGAGGCACTACCACTCTCCTAGTGGCACCAGGTTTGGCGTCTCTGGCCTCAGTGTACAGGAGTCCATCTTCCCAATAGACCCTATGCGTTCCATTTTTCTTGCCTTTGGACTCTTCAGCAGCTTGCTGCCTAAGGCCTTCAAGAGAGGGACAGGTTTCTTGTCCCTTACACAGCTCCTCCCTTGAGGGTCCCCCTGGGCCTAAGAGCTCAACCTGATAAGGTTCAAGCTCCAAAGGCTCAGTTCCCTCAGAGGGCAGAACTTCTTCCTGAGAAGAGAGGTTCCCTTTCTTTTGCTGTGTTGCAGTTGGTTTCCCAACTGACTTTCCTGTTCTCTTGGTAGGCTGGGCCATTCTTCCAGACTCCAGCTCTACTTGTTCACCCTGTGCCTTGCACTGTGCTCTTGTTTTCACACACACCAGTTCAGGGATACCCAGCATTGCTGCATGGGTTTTTAGTTCTACCTCAGCCCATGCTGAGGACTCCAGGTCATTTCCAAGCAGACAGTCCACTGGGATATTTGAGGAGACCACCACCTGTTTCAGGCCATTGACCCCTCCCCATTCTAAAGTAACCATTGCCATGGGATGTACTTTTCTCTGATTGTCAGCGTTGGTGACTGTGTAAGTTTTTCCAGTCAGGTATTGGCCAGGGGAAACCAGTTTCTCTGTCACCATGGTGACACTGGCACCTGTATCCCTCAGGCCCTCTATTCTAGTCCCATTAATTAAGAGTTGCTGTCTGTATTTTTGCATGTTAGGCGGCCAGACAGCTAGTGTGGCTAAATCCACCCCACCCTCAGAAACTAGAGTAGCTTCAGTGTGGACCCTGATTTGCTCTGGGCACACTGTTGATCCCACCTGGAGACTAGCCATACCAGTGTTACCTGGATGGGAGTTTGGAGTGGAACCTTTCTTGGGACAGGCCTTGTCTCCAGTTTGGTGTCCATGCTGTTTACAGCTATGACACCAGGCCTTTTTGGGATCAAAGTTTTTACCCTTGTACCCATTGTTTTGTGAAGAGGCTCTGGGCCCACCCTCCTGTGCAGGTTTTTGGGGGCCTGTAGAAGACTCTTTACTATTTTTAGTTTTGGTTGTCTCATCACCCTTCCCCTGGGGAGTCTTTGTGACCCCTTTCTTTTGGTCACCCCCTGTTGAAGTCTTGGACACCCTTGTCTTGACCCAATGGTCCGCCTTCTTTCCCAATTCTTGGGGGGAAATTGGTCCTAGGTCTACCAGATGCTGATGCAGTTTATCATTGAAACAATTACTTAACAGGTGTTCTTTCACAAATAAATTGTACAGCCCATCATAATTACTTACACCACTGCCTTGAATCCAACCATCTAGTGTTTTCACTGAGTAGTCAACAAAGTCAACCCAGGTCTGGCTCGAGGATTTTTGAGCCCCCCTGAACCTAATCCTGTACTCCTCAGTGGAGAATCCAAAGCCCTCAATCAGGGTACCCTTCATGAGGTCATAAGATTCTGCATCTTGTCCAGAGAGTGTGAGGAGTCTATCCCTACACTTTCCTGTGAACATTTCCCAAAGGAGAGCACCCCAGTGAGATCTGTTCACTTTTCTGGTTACCCAAGCCCTCTCAAAAGCTGTGAACCATTTGGTGATGTCATCACCATCTTCATATTTAGTTACAATCCCTTTAGGGATTTTCAACATGTCAGGAGAATCTCTGACCCTATTTATGTTGCTGCCACCATTGATGGGTCCTAGGCCCATCTCTTGTCTTTCCCTCTCTATGGCTAGGATCTGTCTTTCCAAAGCCAATCTTTTGGCCATCCTGGCTAACTGGATGTCCTCTTCACTGGGGCTATCCTCAGTGATTTCAGAGGTGTTGGTCTCTCCTGTGAGGGAACCAGCATCTCTGACTATTATTTTAGGAGTCAGGGTTTGAGGGACCCTGTCCTCCCTAGATAGGACTGGTAGGGGGGAATTTTCCTCCAAGTCACTATCCTCTTCCTCTGAGTTGCCGCCCTCAGAGGGGTTGGCCTTTTCAAACTCTGCCAAAAGCTCCTGGAGCTGTATTTTGGTAGGTTTGGGGCCCATTGTTATTTTCTTTATTTTACAGAGTGACCTTAGCTCCCTCATCTTAAGATGGAGGTAAGGTGTGGTGTCGAGTTCCACCACAGTCACATCTGTGCTAGACATTTTGCTTCTAAAAGTTGGAATACTTTTTAAGAATCTACAACTGGTTCTAGAATCTAATTCAAACTTTTACAAACTTTTAAACTCTAAAAGAAATGCTAAACAGGATCTAACACAAGGCCCTAGCAGGTCTTTTAAGAATTTAGAAAACTTTTCAAATTGCAAAAATCAATTTCTAATGACAATTTTGGAATTTGTCGTGTGATCAGGTATTGGCTGAGTAGTCCAGCAAATGCAAAGTCTTGTACCCCACCGCTGATCCACCAATGTAGGAAGTTGGCTCTGTATGTGCTATTTCAAAGTAAGGAATAGCATGCACAGAGTCCAAGGGTTCCCCTTAGAGGTAAAATAGTGGTAAAAATAGATAATACTAATGCTCTATTTTGTGGTAGTGTGGTCGAGCAGTAGGCTTATCCAAGGAGTAGTGTTAAGCATTTGTTGTACATACACATAGACAATAAATGAGGTACACACACTCAGAGACAAATCCAGCCAATAGGTTTTTATATAGAAAAATATCTTTTCTTAGTTTATTTTAAGAACCACAGGTTCAAATTCTACATGTAATATCTCATTCGAAAGGTATTGCAGGTAAGTACTTTAGGAACTTCAAATCATCAAAATTGCATGTATACTTCAAGTTATTCACAAATAGCTGTTTTAAAAGTGGACACTTAGTGCAATTTTCACAGTTCCTAGGGGAGGTAAGTATTTGTTAGGTTAACCAGGTAAGTAAGACACTTACAGGGCTTAGTTCTTGGTCCAAGGTAGCCCACCGTTGGGGGTTCAGAGCAACCCCAAAGTCACCACACCAGCAGCTCAGGGCCGGTCAGGTGCAGAGTTCAAAGTGGTGCCCAAAACACATAGGCTAGAATGGAGAGAAGGGGGTGCCCCGGTTCCGGTCTGCTTGCAGGTAAGTACCCGCGTCTTCGGAGGGCAGACCAGGGGGGTTTTGTAGGGCACCGGGGGGGACACAAGCCCACACAGAAATTTCACCCTCAGCAGCGCGGGGGCGGCCGGGTGCAGTGTAGAAACAGGCGTCGGGTTTGCAATGTTAGTCTATGAGAGATCTCGGGATCTCTTCAGCGCTGCAGGCAGGCAAGGGGGGGGGTTCCTCGGGGAAACCTCCACTTGGGCAAGGGAGAGGGACTCCTGGGGGTCACTTCTCCAGTGAAAGTCCGGTCCTTCAGGTCCTGGGGGCTGCGGGTGCAGGGTCTCTCCCAGGCGTCGGGACTTTGGATTCAAAGAGTCGCGGTCAGGGGAAGCCTCGGGATTCCCTCTGCAGGCGGCGCTGTGGGGGCTCAGGGGGGACAGGTCTTGGTACTCACAGTATCAGAGTAGTCCTGGGGTCCCTCCTGAGGTGTTGGATCGCCACCAGCCGAGTCGGGGTCGCCGGGTGCAGTGTTGCAAGTCTCACGCTTCTTGCGGGGAGCTTGCAGGGTTCTTTAAAGCTGCTGGAAACAAAGTTGCAGCTTTTCTTGGAGCAGGTCCGCTGTCCTCGGGAGTTTCTGGTCTTTTCGAAGCCGGGGCAGTCCTCAGAGGATGTCGAGGTCGCTGGTCCCTTTGGAAGGCGTCGCTGGAGCAGGATCTTTGGAAGGCAGGAGA
Organism: Pleurodeles waltl; assembly: GCF_031143425.1. Lineage (NCBI taxonomy): Eukaryota > Metazoa > Chordata > Amphibia > Caudata > Salamandridae > Pleurodeles > Pleurodeles waltl. Next base: position 152,010,923 of record NC_090441.1, on the reverse strand, counting down.
CAGGCCGGTGAGTTTCTGGAGCCAAGGCAGTTGTCGTCTTCTGGTCTTCCTCTGCAGGGGTTTTCAGCTAGGCAGTCCTTCTTCTTGTAGTTGCAGGAATCTAATTTTCTAGGGTTCAGGGTAGCCCTTAAATACTAAATTTAAGGGCGTGTTTAGGTCTGGGGGGTTAGTAGCCAATGGCTACTAGCCCTGAGGGTGGGTACACCCTCTTTGTGCCTCCTCCCAAGGGGAGGGGGTCACAATCCTAACCTTATTGGGGGAATCCTCCATCTGCAAGATGGAGGATTTCTAAAAGTCAGTCACCTCAGCTCAGGACACCTTAGGGGCTGTCCTGACTGGCCAGTGACTCCTCCTTGTTTTTCTCATTATTTTCTCCGGCCTTGCCGCCAAAAGTGGGGCCTGGCCGGAGGGGGCGGGCAACTCCACTAGCTGGAGTGTCCTGCTGGGTTGGCACAAAGGAGGTGAGCCTTTGAGGCTCACCGCCAGGTGTGACAATTCCTGCCTGGGGGAGGTGTTAGCATCTCCACCCAGTGCAGGCTTTGTTACTGGCCTCAGAGTGACAAAGGCACTCTCCCCATGGGGCCAGCAACATGTCTCGGTTTGTGGCAGGCTGCTAAAACTAGTCAGCCTACACAGATAGTCGGTTAAGTTTCAGGGGGCACCTCTAAGGTGCCCTCTGGGGTGTATTTTACAATAAAATGTACACTGGCATCAGTGTGCATTTATTGTGCTGAGAAGTTTGATACCAAACTTCCCAGTTTTCAGTGTAGCCATTATGGTGCTGTGGAGTTCGTGTTTGACAAACTCCCAGACCATATACTCTTATGGCTACCCTGCACTTACAATGTCTAAGGTTTTGTTTAGACACTGTAGGGGTACCATGCTCATGCACTGGTACCCTCACCTATGGTATAGTGCACCCTGCCTTAGGGCTGTAAGGCCTGCTAGAGGGGTGTCTTACCTATACTGCATAGGCAGTGAGAGGCTGGCATGGCACCCTGAGGGGAGTGCCATGTCGACTTACTCGTTTTGTCCTCACTAGCACACACAAGCTGGCAAGCAGTGTGTCTGTGCCGAGTGAGAGGTCTCCAGGGTGGCATAAGACATGCTGCAGCCCTTAGAGACCTTCCTTGGCATCAGGGCCCTTGGTACTAGAAGTACCAGTTACAAGGGACTTATCTGGATGCCAGGGTCTGCCAATTGTGGATACAAAAGTACAGGTTAGGGAAAGAACACTGGTGCTGGGGCCTGGTTAGCAGGCCTCAGCACACTTTCAATTGTAAACATAGCATCAGCAAAGGCAAAAAGTCAGGGGGCAACCATGCCAAGGAGGCATTTCCTTACAGCGGCAGACCCTGAAGCAGAGATCTGGCTCAAGACCAGGGTTCAAGTCCCGATTCGGCAGGTCTTGGGCTCAATTTCCCTTGGACCAGATAATTCTCGCCTCGTGCCTAATCTAATTAATGGGTCCCACTCTGCAACTCTGGGCAATAGCTTGCTTAATCTCCACAACGGCCCCACCAGCGCTTGGATGCCTGGCTTCACCCTGGGGGTGCCCAGGAGTGGGCACCTCACAGGGAAAAAGCCAGGAAGGGTTCCATAGCGGTATGAGTACAGCGCCTTGAGACCCTAACGGGTGAGTAGTGCGCTATACAAGTGCAAAGTTTACAGTTTACAGTTTTACATTGCCCTGGGTACCATATACTAGGGACTTATATGCCAAATATGGGGTGTTAAAGGTTCCAACAACCATGTTTAAAAGGAGAGAGCATAATCACTGTGGTCTTGGTTAGCAGGATCCCAGTGAACACATTCAAACACACTGGCAAACCGGCATAAAGTGGTTGTAACCATGCTAGAAAGAGGCGATTTTCCTATAGTGTCGCACAGGAAATCCATCATGACGGACAGATGGGTTTTGCAAATCGCCCGGAGGGGCTACTCCCTCCCCTTCGAGAGTTCCCCTCCAGCCATGCCTCCATTTTTTGACCACCTGACAGAGGATCATTTGTCACTTCTCCATGAGGAAGTTGTGGCTCTTTGCCAAAGGGGCCATAGAGCGGGTTCCTGTCCCAGAAGTAGGCTGTGGTTGTTATTCCCGCTACTTTCCCGTGCCCAAAAAGGACAAGGGCTTGCGTCCTATCCTCGACCTCAGGACCCTCAATCTCTTCCTGAGGAAGAAGTTCAAAATGCTCACCTTGGTTCAGGTCCTTCCAGCCTTGGATCCAGGAGACTGGATGGTGGCGTTTGACTTGCAAGACGCTAATTTTCATGTCCCCGTCTTGTATGCCGATAGGTGTTATATACGATTTGTGGTAGGTCGCGAGCACTTTGAGTTTACTGTGCTCCCCTTAGGCCTTACCAGTGCCTCTCGGGTGTTGACAAAAGTGATGCCGATGGTTGCAGCTCATCTGCGCAGGTGTGGGATTTCAGTCTCCCTCCTTCCTCTTCCCCCCTTGACGACTGGTTGTTGAAGGCGGCCATGCCCCAGAAAGAAATCTCCCACCTTCAGACTATGGCGAACCTCCTACATACGCTAGGGTTCAGTATAAACATGCTGAGGTCACACCTGACCCCTCTCAGATGCTCCCTTTCATCGGAGCTGTTCTGGACACAGCACAGTTTCGGGCCTATCCTCCTGATCAGCAAGTTCAGGATATTCAGGCTATGATTCCGATGTTTCAGCCTCTATCCTGGGGTTCGGTGACAGTGACTACTGCTGCTGGGCCTCATGGCCTCCTGCATCCTGCTAGTGACACATGCCAGATGGCATATGCATGCTCTGCAGTGGGACCTGAAGTTCCAGTGGGCGCAGCAGCATGGAAATCTCTGGGCATGGTCTAGATCTCGGAGGGGACCGCGAAAGATCTGCAGTGCAGTGGTGGCTTTCAAGCCAGGATTGAGTCAAAGGCAGCTCACTTTCCCTTCCTCAACCAGAATTTGTAATAGTGAGATGAGTCACTTCTGGGCCGGGGCAGCCAGATGGGAAAGGCGGAGATCAGAGGCCTCTGGTCTCCAGTGGACTCCGGACTCCAAATCAACCTGCTGGAACTCCTGGCTATCAGACTTGAGTTGAAGGCATTCCTTCCCTCTATCAAGGGGAAAGTGGCGTAGGTGTTCACGGACAGTACAACCATCTCTGTGGTACTGCAACAAACAGGCCTGTGTTGCATCCTGGCTCCTTTGTCAAGAGGCTGTGCACCTCTTGACGTGGCTGGCACATCAGGGCATTTCTCTAGTGGTTCAGCATCTGGCAGACTCTCTGAACGCCAAAGCAGACGAATTCAGCTGTCGATGCATAGTCAATCACAAATGGTGTCTCCATCCGTAAGGCCTCTTTTTTGCAGTGGGGAGAGCCTTGGTTAGATGTTTTCGCCTTTCCAAGGCAGTTCTCACTCAGCTCGAGTGGAGGTCAGGCCTCCTGGACGCCTTTCCGCCCATAGCACTTCTTGATCTACTTTAGAACTCTGGGAAGAACGACCAGGCCCAAGTCATTCTTGTGGCTCCAGACTGGGCACGAAGATAATGGTATCCAGAGCTACTGGGCACGGCAACGGATCCTCCGATCAGACTGCCCCTTAGGGAGGATCTTCTGTTGCAGCAGCAGGGGACTGTTTTTCACACAAACCTGTCCAGTCCCTGCCTTCTTGCGTGGAGATTGAGCTGCAGCAGTTGACGTGTTTTGAGCTTCTGCCCAAAGTCTGTGGTGTTATCTTGGCAGCCAGGTGTCGCTCTACCAAAACGGTTGCCTGTCCCTTGCATAAATTTGTGGCATGGTGCAAGAGAGTTGATTCTCTTTCTGCCCCTCTTTAAGAGGTTCTTTTGTTCATGGTTTCCTTAGCCTGTCAGGGTTCTACTCTGGGCACTCTTAAAGGCTATCTTGGCTCTTCTTAGATTGCCAGATCAGCTGTTTCTTTTCAAGTGCCCTATTGTGGGGAGATTCTTCGAAGGTCTTACCCATTTGTGTCCGCCCACTCCATTTATTATGCGGCAGTGGGACCTCCGTCTTGTCCTCACTTACTTGATGTGTGCTCCATTTGGGCCGTTACACAACTGTCCTTTGCGGCTCTTTATCCTCAAGACTATTCCTGTTAGCTATCACCTTTGCTTGCAGGGTGAGCTCCAGGCTCTTTCTACAAAGCCTCCTTTTTTGTCTGTACAGCCTGAAAAGTAGTGCTACTCACGAGGGCCTCCTTCCTTCCCAAGGATGTCACCTTTTCACATGGGCCAATCATCACTTTGCCTACTTTTTTTACTCTCTCTTCCTTCTCATGAGGAGGAGACTGGATCCAAAAAACTTTGGCGTTCTAGCTTAATCGCACTAAAGATTTCGGTGTGGACGATCAACTCTGCGTTGGGTATGTGGGTGTGAAGAAAGGGATGGCGGTGCAGAAGCATAGGATCTCCGGATGGGTGCTTCTCTGTATCAAAATGTTCTACGCTTTGGCAAAGAAGCAACCTCTAGAGGTTTTGCGTGCTCGCTCAACCAGACAGGTGATGCTACCACAGCGTTAGCATGTGGAGTTCTTGTCCTGGACATCTGTCAGGCAGGAACGTGGGTGTCCTTGCCCACATTTACTAAACATTATTGCCTGGACAATCGGGTCACCCAGAGACAACTGCTTTGGTTGTTCGGTCCTCCAGGACTTTTTTGCGTGATTTTGGTTTGCAGCCCTCCGAAGATGGTATTGCTTGAGTATCTATTCTAAGGTAAGGAATCTGCAACTAGAACGGTGCTCAAAGGTACAGCTAGAATAAAATTCTCCAGATCCAGTCTGACTCCTGGGGGAAATTCTTAGATAAGAAATCTGCAACTAGAATAGGTCTCTACCAGATAATTTGTTACCGAAGGTAAGTAACTTGTTCTTCAGTGCCCACTTGAACATAAACAGGCCTCCTTAGTGCACAATCACTGTTGAATGCATGGCTTATGAGGAGACTCTCCTCAAATGTTCCAACCTGAACACGTTATTAAAAAACAAAATAACGGTCTAATTCTTCCAAATCCATTGCAATTTGTTTTCGTGTGTTTCTGGCCAGGGGTTGTAACTGAGTTTTTGTGCTTGAAAATAGTTTTCACTCTGACCCTCTGCTTTCATATCTCCACTCTTGTGCCTGGTTCAATAGGCCTTGAAATTTCAGATGTGCCGAAGCCCCATGCCAGTGATACATTTGTGCGCCCCGGGCGATGACCAGACTGCACACCTGCATCATTTGTTTTGCATTATTAATTTACATCTGCGCTTCTGTGAATGGACACCACAGAAGGAAAGTGACAGTTCCGGGCAGTTTGCATGTTCATTACTGGCAGGGGTCAGGACAGCCAGGACCTGTTAGGTTTCGGCTCTACAGGGAGTGCAGAATTATTAGGCAAGTTGTATTTTTGAGGATTAATTTTATTATTGAACAACAACCATGTTCTCAATGAACCCAAAAAACTCATTAAAATCAAAGCTGAATATTTTTGGAAGTAGGTTTTAGTTTGTTTTTAGTTTTAGCTATGTTAGGGGGATATCTGTGTGTGCAGGTGACTATTACTGTGCATAATTATTAGGCAACTTAACAAAAAACAAATATATACCCATTTCAATTATTTATTATTACCAGTGAAACCAATATAACATCTCAACATTCACAAAAATACATTTCTGACATTCAAAAACAAAACAAAAACAAATCAGTGACCAATATAGCCACCTTTCTTTGCAAGGACACTCAAAAGCCTGCCATCCATGGATTCTGTCAGTGTTTTGATCTGTTCACCATCAACATTGCGTGCAGCAGCAACCACAGCCTCCCAGACACTGTTCAGAGAGGTGTACTGTTTTCCCTCCTTGTAAATCTCACATTTGATGATGGACCACAGGTTCTCAATGGGGTTCAGATCAGGTGAACAAGGAGGCCATGTCATTAGATTTCCTTCTTTTATACCCTTTCTTGCCAGCCACGCTGTGGAGTACTTGGACGCGTGTGATGGAGCATTGTCCTGCATGAAAATCATGTTTTTCTTGAAGGATGCAGACTTCTTCCTGGACCACTGCTTGAAGAAGGTGTCTTCCAGGAACTGGCAGTAGGACTGGGAGTTGAGCTTGACTCCATCCTCAACCCGAAAAGGCCCCACAAGCTCATCTTTGATGATACCAGCCCAAACCAGTACTCCACCTCCACCTTGCTGGCGTCTGAGTCGGACTGGAGCTCTCTGCCCTTTACCAATCCAGCCACGGGCCCATCCATCTGGCCCATCAAGACTCACTCATTTCATCAGTCCATAAAACCTTAGAAAAATCAGTCTTGAGATATTTCTTGGCCCAGTCTTGACGTTTCAGCTTGTGTGTCTTGTTCAGTGGTGGTCGTCTTTCAGCCTTTCTTACCTTGGCCATGTCTTTATTGCACACCTTGTGCTTTTGGGTACTCCAGTGATGTTGCAGCTCTGAAATATGGCCAAACTGGTGGCAAGTGGCATCGTGGCAGCTGCACGCTTGACTTTTCTCAGTTCATGGGCAGTTATTTTGCGCCTTGGTTTTTCCACACGCTTCTTGCGACCCTGTTGACTATTTTGAATGAAACGCTTGATTGTTCGATGATCACGCTTCAGAAGCTTTGCAATTTTGAGAGTGCTGCATCCCTCTGCAAGATATCTCACTATTTTTGACTTTTCTGAGCCTGTCAAGTCCTTCTTTTGACCCATTTTGCCAAAGGAAAGGAAGTTGCCTGATAATTATGCACACCTGATATAGGGTGTTGATGTCATTAGACCACACCCCTTCTCATTACAGAGATGCACATCACCTAATATGCTTAATTGGTAGTAGGCTTTCGAGCCTATACAGCTTGGAGTAAGACAACATGCATAAAGAGGATGATGTGGTCAAAATACTCATTTGCCTAATAATTCTGCACTCCCTGTAGACAGCATGCATGCGCTGTAACCAAGACATGCTGTTTTTTCTTTTGTGAATTTAAGACTGGAAAGGCGAACTCCAGTGGCCTGTGCTTTGCAGAGCACTGAGTGTCCATATAAACCACACGTAAATGCGTACAGTCATAGCTATCTTTTGGGCCCAAATACATGCGCGGTCTTGTCTGCCCCATCTGTGTTCCTCCCTCAGCACTAAAGCAGCGAAGGATGTGGGTTGCCGGTTTGTCACACCCGCTCTCCTGTTCGCAAAGGGAGACCTATTGGCTTATTCACTGCTTGTTATCAGTTGTATGGGAAAATCTCATTGGTTAGCCACAAATAGAACCAATTGCATCAGAATTAATTTGGGTGCTACATTTGGGAGTCATAACTATTATTACTGTGCCAAAGTAGATAGGACTTTGGTGTTCATGTTTCACTGACAAATGTCATATTGGCCTCACGTGAAGCTGCAGTGCAAACTAGATGTGCTGTTTGGACTGCAAAGGTATCCCAGCAATTTCCATCCCTGCCTTAGCGGCCTCTGGGCACATGGCGTCTAGGTACACACAATAAGGTCACCAAAATATACCAAGGATGGACATTCTCCAGTAAGGTAAGCACCCATCTAGTCGGGCATTCAGTGTATTTAAGTGGAAGAGAATCTGCATAAGATAGAATTACGTTGGGAAGAAGCCGTTCCTTCATAGCTCCTGGCTTTGTCCCTTGAGGCCTCCACCGGTCTTACGTTGAGATGCGCCTTGGTGTTTCTGGGTAAAGAAAGAGCACTTCCCAGGTTTATTTTTCATTGTACTGGTAACTAAAGATTTATTGAACTTCTTTTAAACTGTTTCCACCAGTCAGAAGACAATCTACCTCATGGGAGCTTGCTGTTATGCTAAACTGTTGATCTCTAAATGAATTGTCATTCATACTCTTGGAGAACAGGCCAACATTTACCTTTTTACCCTAAGTCACAATCCACCAGGATTGATACTGACTTTCGGAGCTTCATTAAGAAACATTCCTCTTGATGATATTTTGAAAGTGGCGACCTGGAGTTCTGGGCATGCGTTCATCAGGGTCTGTTTGGATTCAGACTACAGTACAAATTTCTTAGTGGATCATGTGACTTTGATAACCTTGTACTTATATTTTTTGTATTTACAATTGTTGTGTCTGCTCCTCTTTAGCTTAGAATGGGCTTGCTACCCTGTTTTAATATTGATTCCTTCAATTAAGATCATTCGATTGATAAAGAAAAAATACTTTGTTATTAAAGAAAAAATACTTTGTTATCCTAGATCTCCATTGTGAGAATCTTTTTTTTATTTTTTTACTTTTCGAACAGCTCACACTGTTCCCTGTGTGCAGCTTCCAAATGATAAATCGTAGGCATGAGTGATCTTTGGTTCTTGTCAAAATAAACTGAAACAACTGCAAGACATGATGTGATGCTGTGCTGATGGCTACCTTTGAAGTATAGTGTCTGATTGCAGCTCTCTGGAACTGCTTTCTTCCTGACTTGTTTTAGACTAATTGATTTTGCTACTTAAGGAGGAAACAGAAGAAGTAGGCTTTATTTAAGTCCTGCGTTTAAATAGGTTTGCTTTAAAAAATGTGTTTTTAAAATGGACACATGCTGTAGGAACTCTTATATGGACAGAGCAGTTCTTGTATTTGACTCCAATGAAGAATCCAGTATTTGAGAAAGTAGGACTCAAAGCATCTTTGTTATTTATTACGGAAGTATTATTTAAATTCATGATTACAGACTAATTCTGCCTCTACCTAGGATTTCAGAATACTTTACAATTAAAAAAAAAAAAAAAAAAATGTAAATGGTAAAAGATAAGGTAGTCTGCAAATAGAATTGAAATAGAGTTGAAACATTTCAGAGCACCAAACATTTTGTGGTCCCTATAAGAGACAAAGTTAGAAAATGGGAAGGTTGACTGCTCCATTTTAAGACCACTGTGATGTTACTTCGAGGTAGTGTGCTAGGCCTCTTTTCCCCAGAGTAGAATACACTTGAAAGCTATATTATTCTCTCATCTAAAAGTGGGCTCTCTGAGCACGTAGTGCTACTAGTTAAACCATTTTAGGTGAGGAAAGTATTGGTTGCGCTCCCTTGTCCATGTTTTGGAATGCCCTAATTTGAAGGCACTTGAAACCTCATGTTTGATGGCATGTGTGGCTATAGGTACTCCTGCTATCTAGTGTTGGGTCTGGAGTGCTGCAAGTTGTTTTTCTTCAAAGTATTTTCCAAGTCACAGGATCGAGTGATGATGACTCCTTGTGGTGATACTGCGCATGGACATTAACTCCTTTGTTAGATTGTTTTCTCTCTGCGGTCTGGTTCAGCCATGTCTTCGCACAGTCTTTTGACAGGCTCAGGTTCAAAATCTTTCCTTCCATCTTGTCTTTATTGACTGTATTGTTTCTCGATTGCGCATTTCTGTCTTCATGTTTGCCTCCACTTGTTGGTCCGGGCACCGAATGTGGGCCCTCTAGGGAGTCCTCACCCATTTCAGGCCTACATGATACTGAAAAATATGCTGAGCTCATGGAACAGATGCTGTTTTGTTTCTGTCCCTGGTGCCACGCAAAATTCCCCCACACCAATCAACATCTGGTGTGTAACTTGGGCCTTTCCCCCCGACCACCAGGAAGTTACCTGTGATTACTGTAAATCTTTCCGGTCAAAGAAGACCATTCGGGTTCAAAGAGCTTGTCGCTTGGAGATGGCACACAAGACTCTGGAGGACACCCTCTGACATCTTTGGGGAGGAACACGCCCAAGAGGAGCCAGATCAAGAGGAGGCCTTTTTGTTCATGGACTCCGATGTACAGTCTGATATCGAAAGCCCCAAGGTAACATCCGCGCAGCCTGTGAGTACCGTGGCCCCTCCTCCCCGCCCTAAGACTATTGAAAAGCCCCTTGTAGAGGTTGCCAGACTGCCACCATAGCCGGATCCGAAAAACTCATACTCCAGTATTGAAACTTTCATAGATTCACATGCTTGAATCCTTCACCATCGTTGAGATGGGAGTCCCTGGTGATATACAAAAGCTATTCTTCAATGTAGATGTACATTATATTCATTAGGCCTTTAGCTTAGTAACTTAGACATTTTGTAAAAAAAAAAGAGAAAAAAAAGGACCAAACTCCAGAATCTACCAATCAGGTTACACCACCCTCTAGAACCCTCCTGTGCAGAGCTCCCTTCCATCAGATTTTCCACCGCATGTCGTCCTGGGGCATGCCCACATACCACTGCCTGTGGCATAGGCAAGTCACTTCTCTATCAGGCCTTACAGCCCTAAGGCAGGGTGTACTATACCACAGGTGAGGGCATAGCTGCATGAGCAATATGGCCCTACAGTGTTTAAGTCCGATTTTAGACGTAAGTGCAATGTAGACCTATTGAGTGTATGCTCTGGGAGTTTGTCATTACAAACTCCCAGCACCATAATGGCTTCACTGAATACTGGGAAGTTTGGTATCAAACTTCTCAGCACAATAAACCCACACTGATGCCAGTGTGGCATTCATTGACAAATGCACACAGGGCATCTTAGAGCTGCCCCCTGTATGTTAGCCCAACTGCTAGTGTAGGACTGACCGGTCTGTGCCAGACTGCCACTTTCAGACGTGTTTTTGACTACATGGGGTGAGTGCCTTTGTGCACTCTGTGGCCAAAAACAAAGCCTGTCCTGGGTGGATGTGCTTCAGACCTCCCCCTGCATGAACTAAAACACCTGGCGGTGAGCCTCAAAAGCTCAAGTCTAGGGTTACAGTATCCCAGGATACTCCAGCTAGTGCAGATGCACGCACCCCTGGAAAAACCCTGGAAAACGGGGGAGGAGTGACCACCCCTGCCAGGACCAACCATAAGGTGTGAGCTGAGGTGACCCCCCTTCCCTGCAGAATCCTCCATCTTGGTTTGGAGGACAGGGACCATTAGGGATAGGAATGTGCCCCCTCCCCAAAGGGAGCGGGCACAAGGACGATGGTGTGGCCACCCTCTGACCCCTAACACACCCCTAACTCTAGGATTTAGGGCCTCCCTGAACCCAGCTCACTAGATTCCTGGTGACCTACAAGGAGGACTGCTAAGCTGAAACACTCAGCAGAGAAGGAAGACTACTACTTTGGCCCCAGCCCTACCAGCCCGTCTCCTGCTTCAGAGAGTCTGCAAAAAGACCAGCAACGCATCCATCGGGTCCAGCGACCTCTGCCAACTCCAGAGGACTTCCCTGCAACCAAGAGGACCAAGAACTCCTGAGGGCAGCGGCTGTGTCTGAAGAAACCAACAACCAAGGACTTCCCCCTCACTCTGGATGCATGAGTCCTGACCCCTGTGCCCTGATGCCCACAGCCTGTATCCAGGTGGTCCACCCAGCCAGAGAGGGTCCACAGGTGATGGTGAGCAAGTGCCCACCCTGGGTTGACCCCTCCACGACAATGCATGCAGAGGGAATCCTGAAGACACCCCCCCCCCCCCCCCCTCCCCCACCTGACCGCGAGCTCCAGACGAAGAAAACTAACACCTGAAGAACCACTGCACCGCACTGCCCAGGTCTTGGAGAAACCGACCCCTGGTGCAGTATTGACCAGCAGGCAGCTCTCCTTCCTGTCCAGCTGGTGTTTTGGCCGATAGAGACCCCCCCCCCCCCCCCCCCGGCCCTCGTCTGCAGCCTCAGTGACCCCCGGGGCAACCTCATAGAGCTGCATTGAAGACCCGACACCCTGTTTGCACCCTGCACCCAGCCACCCTAGTGCTGCTGAGGTTGTGGTTGGTGCCTCTTTGGGGCCTTTCCAGTGTTCTGTTAAACTCCCCGATCTGCCCTTTGAAATCGCGGGTACTTACCTGCCAGCAGACCAAGTTCCGAGTGCCCCTGTCTCCATGGGAGCCCACATTATTTGGTTCCCCTTTGACCTCTTCACCTGACCGGCCCGTGTTGCTGGTGGTGGATGTTTGGGGTTAACTTTAACCCGACGGACTACCTACACCTCGAGATAAGAACTGTAAGTTGTATACTTAACTGAAAAACTGTACTATCATTTCTTCCCCAAGAACTGTTGAAAAATGCACTTTAAAATTTTAAAATAGCCTTTTGCCGTTTTAAGAAACTGTGTACACTGTTGATTCTATTCAAAATCCTTAATACATATGCGAAGTACCTTTTTATTTTATGTACTTACCTGCAAACTAAATCTTGTGGTTCTAGAAATAAATGAACAAAACTCAGTGCATGTTTCTTCTATTGCTTGTGTGTGTACAACAAATGCTTAACGGTACCCTCTGATAAGCCTAACTGCTCGACCACACTACCACAAATAGAGCATTAATATTATCTATTTCAGCCTCTGGGGAATCCCTGGATTCGGTGCACAATAGATCTAATTTTGATATAGTATATACAGAGCCAGCTTCCTAAAACTACTTTCACTTCGACCTTTATTAAATTAGGTGCTTCAAACTGACCGGTATGTCAGACACCTAAAAAGGACTCTTTAGAGCTTGTGCTACCTGTATGAAGAGGCTTTATAATCATGATTGACATGACAACTGCATCCATTGTCTCTACCCGAACCATAAGACCAGAGACTGCAAAGTATGTTGAAAATTTTCTACAAAACCTTTGAAAGATAGAGAGGGCCGTCATCTTCTGTGGCTACAAAAGTTGAAAACTAGAACCAACCCTGTTTCTGACGATGATAGTGCCTCCTCTTCTATGTCAGTCAGTAAAACTCCTGTCAAGAGACATACAGAGGATAACTCCAATGAACCTCCAAAAAAGGCACTCCAATCATCTGAGGCTCCTCTAAATCTCACAGCCCTTCCAACAAACATTCTGCCAAGTTGGTAAAAAGGAAGACCGATTCCTTGTCAAAACCTAAGAAGGAATCTCATTCTGAGAGCCCAATGCCGCCTCTACAGGTTACACACAAGTTCAAGAAACTGTTGTCTGTGCCATCGATGATGAGGTCGTTGACTACAACAGCCCAAGCGATAAATTGCTACTGTCATAATTTCCATGTCGACGGCAGCGTATGTAGAATCATGGCTGACAGTATTGACATCCTCATTGACTGTGCCCCATAACATCTCTGCTGCAGTCTTTGTCGACGGCGTGCACCTCGTCGACAACCATCCCATCGCCGATGCTGCCGCCGACGGACGCCTGGTCTACTGACTGACACCTCGTTGACGATGCCACTGTTGACGCTAATACCATTGACGACAATCCTGTCAACTATGCAACTGTTGACGTCCCGTCGACTACTCATCTGCCTACGTCCATATTGACGAAGCCACCACCTCGGCTGTTCATCTATCGACGATCGTGAACATATCTGCAAAGAAACAGTGACCATCATCATTGCCTATTTTCTCATTGACTATGCAGACACCCTTAAGGGGACATAAAGAAAACATACCTTAACTCGATCTATCACGTCTCCTAGTAAAGTTTGACATCTACTACTGTTGCAGTTGTTGGATGACGATTCGGATGATGATGGTTTACATGGATAACTAGGAGCCCTTCACAATTGCATGTCAAGTGTTGGGAATATTGGGACAACTCCTACGACCAACAATATTAATCCCAACCATCTCAGCCACAACAGGAGCTGGTATGTCTACCCTCTGGGTTAGTGTCTGTAATCTACTAATAGCATGGAGATCAGAGATTGCTTTCCTCCAGCACCCACATCAGTTCAGCAGCATCAGCCTACCGTGACACCAACAGTGCCACAGCACTCTCCGCAACCTGAAGTCAGTCCTCTGCCTCATCCACAAACTCCTCCTCTGATGATACCTTTTAAGGTTGCAACTTTGGATGACGAAGGGGAAGAGGGTGAGATCCGCACCCATCAGGGTGAATGGGACTAATATATAATCCCTACACCTTCCTCTCCCATTGAGCCCACAGTGGAGTCCCCTCGTTGGCGTCAGATCACCAAATGCCAATTCGTATTAGATATAATTCAATTTGGCCACCTCCTAGAGTTTATACAAATGCCTCCACCCACCCCACTCTCTCGGGTGCTACAAAAACACCTGCATTTGCTCGAGTTGGAAGTAGAAATTGTTAAAAAAGGAAGCAATAGAGTGTCTCTGTCCCAAAGGGGGTAGGGTTTTTACTCCCGCTTCTTCCTGATTTGAAAAAAGTCTTGTTTATGGAGGCCGATACTAGATTTAAGGGCGCTAAACAAGTACCTGAAAAAGCAAACCTTACGCATGGTCACATTGCAGGACATCTTGCAATTACTCAACAGAGAATTACATGGCTTCTTTCATATACCCATTCACCCAAGTGACAGATTACTGAGATTTGTGGTAGCCGGCAGGCACTTTCAATTCAAAGTACTCACCTTCGGCCTCAAGTTTGCACCCCAGATTTTTACCAAATGTTTAGCTCCAGTAGCAGCTTACCTGAGACTCAATCAACACCAAGTGTTTCCATACTTGGATGACTGGTTAGTAAAGGTGCCCAATATTCATGCAGCATGCCAAACCATCGCAGCAACCTTGCCTCTTTTCAGCCAGTTGGGTCTCAGTCTCAATCGAGAGAAATCAGTCCTCCGCCATCAAAAGGGATATCATTTCTGGGAGCTATATTAGACACAAGGCAGGCCAATGCATACCCAACATTGGCAGGCAAGAAAAATTGATCATGCTAACGAAGCGCCTGCAAACAAGTCTTTCAGTTCGATGATACAAATCATTGATGGGAGTGATGTCATCTTGTATCAATCTGATCTCATGCGGTCGACTTCATATGCACCCACTACAAGAGAAGCTGCACAAACCGTGGATTCAAGCACACAGATCTTTTGAGGGCATCATACAGGTAACTCCATTGATAGTAACATTCCTCAATTGGTGGACAATCCGTGCACATGTTTCAGTAGGGCTACAGTTTTTGCCGCAGACTCCCCCATTAACAATAACAGATGCATCAATAGATGGATGGGGCATGTATCTGCAGGATCCTCAAGTAAATGGCAAATGGCCCACCTCTTACTGCACCCTCCATATCGAACTTCTAGAACTGAGAGCAGTATTCTTAGCACTACAAGCCTTTCTTCCAATAATTGGCTGAACATCGGTGCTCGTTAGGACAGACAATACCACAACAATGCACTATATCAGCAATCAAGAGGGAACTCACTCCCAGCTTCTACCCCAGGAGGCGCAAGCCATTTGGAATTGGTGCGATCAACATTCGGTTCACATAAAAGCAGAACATGTCCCAGGCCATCAGAATGCCATTGCAGATTCTCTGAGCAGGCTTACAACATCTAACCACAAATGGGAATTCGATCAACACACACTGAACGAAATATTGCGGCAATGGGGCAAACTGAATTTGTATCTTTTTGCGACCTCCCAGAATGCCAAATGCCAGTTTTACGCAAGCTGGCATCAGCAGAAGGGGTCGTGGGGGGGATGCATTTTCGATTGCTTGGTCAGGAATCTATGCTTACGCTTTACCTCCAATCCCTCTCCTCCTGAGAGTGATAAGCAAGATCAAGTCAGAAACCTGCCAACTAACCTTAATAGCCCCTGCATGGTCACGCCAACAGTGGTACACGTAACATCTACTAATGTCCAGATGTCCACCCATAAGGATAGAGCCAATTCCATTGCTGCTCACCATTAACCATGGCCAAGTGAGACATGCAAATCCCAAATCTCGGAACTTGTCAGCATGGCTCTGGAGTTTGAGTACGGCCATTTAAACATCGTTAATGACTGCAAAGGAATACTAGCTAGAGCCCGGGCAGATAGTACGAACAAGACATACCAACTTAAGTGGCAACGATTCTGTTTGTGGTGCAAGTCTGCTAAAGTACATCCTCTGTCCTCCACTCCAGAAGAAATCTTACCTTGTTTACTCTAGCGACCTCAGGATTGCAGCATGCATCCATTAATGTTCATCTGGCAGCCATCTCTCACTTTAGAAGATCTGGTAAACCATCTCTTTGGTCTCACAGGCTTATAAAGCAGTTCTTAAAAGGTCTTTTTAGAACCTATCCACCAGTCAGAACCCCTCCTGTGGCATGACAATTGAACACAGTTCTTAGTCTGCTTATGAAACTGCAGTTTGAGCCCACTCACAGGACTGACATCGAAATTCAAGCATTGACAATACAGGAACCTTTTTACAATTTAGACAAGACAGTCACCTTATGCACCAACCCTAAATTTATACCCAAGGTCCCCTCGGACTTTCATCCCAGCCAACCTGTGGTATTGAAAACTTTCTTCCCTAATCCGCAAACTGCGGTGGAAAGGTCTCTTCACTCGCTAGATATGAAGAGATGTCTCATGTTTTTTATCTAGAAAGGACGAAACCTTTTCGGGAATCAAACCAACTGTTCATAGCTTACAGTAACCCTAGAAAAGGGTTCCCGGTGGCCAAACAGACTATCTCTTGATGGATTACAAGTGCAATCATTTACTGCCATGCCAAGGTGGGTCTACTGTTAGACTCTAAAGGGCATGCACATTCAACTAGGGCCATTTCCACGTCCTTTGCGTTATTTTCAGGAGTGTTGTTACCGCACAGCTTCCAAACTGCAACGTTGAAAAAGGAGCACACTTTCACGAGACATTACTGCCTGGACATAAACCATCAGAGGTGTAGCATGTAATGAAGGTGAGCCATTCTGGTATTAACCACCATCTGCTTTCTTGCTGACTTTATGCACATTTTCAATGATTTTGCATTTCTTCTGTTATCATATTTAGAGTTTATCATGACTTTTGGAATGCCATATTCTTTTATCATGATAGAATGGTTATATAGCTAACTGCAGAAAATGTGCTACTTAACTGCTTACTATTCAAGCATGTGAATCTATTAAAGTTCCATTACTGGAGTAGGAAATAAGTTACCTGTAATTGAAATTACCTGCAATTGTAGTTCTCCAGTATTGGAAAATTTCATAGATTCTCATGCGACCCACCCCACCTCCCCTGGGGAGCTCACCTTCATTCTCTCATTATCATATATATTACTGCACAATTGAAAATCTGAGGGAAGACAGCTCCTCACAGGAGGGGTCTAGAGGGTGGTGTAACCTGGTTGGTGGATTCTGGAGTTTGGTCCTTTTTTATTTTTTTATTTTACAAAATGACTGTTATTAAGCTAGAGACCTAATGCATATAATGTATATCTACATTGGCGCACAGCTTTTGTATAACACCGGGGACTCCCATATTGACGACGGGGAAAGATTCAAGCATGTGAATCTATGAAAGTTTCCAAAACTGGAGAACTACAGTTACAGATAAATAACTAATTTCTTTTTTGGCTGCTCCACCCTCTGGCCTGCCTGCAAAAATAGGTGAGACAGCGTCTTTGGCATCAACTTCCGGCACCTTGATCCAAGACACCATTGCCCTCTCGGTTCAAACTTCAGCTCTGAGCTGGCCAGCCCTTACCTCTGCTATGGTGCGACAAAAGGACACCGACAAAACTTTGGCATTGAAAAAACACCACCTTTGGAGCAGAAGGACTTCAGGCAGTCTTCAGCTGCTCCATCACCTATTAAACCTATTTTGAAGACAATGAATGCTTAACAGCACCGCCTCCATATCCAGGAGGGTCCAATGGCACATAATTGCACATAATTGCTTCCTCCTGTTATGTTGAAGAGGAAACTGTCCTTTTAAACTGCTTTTCCACCTTCAAAAAAGGTCACCAAGGCAAAGCTACCAGCACAACTCACAAGCCGCCGCCTTCTCCTCCTGATCCACTTTCTCCACCCCCTGCTTCTCCTTCACCTTTCTCCCCTCCTTGTTCACCTGCCTCATCTATTGCAGGTGATCTGGCACCTCAGGGTTCACCTGTATATACTGAGGAAGATTTGGGTGGGACACGGCAGCACCCAGATCCATGGGGCACATGACACTTATCCCATGTTAAATGCTGACGCAGATTTGTACCCTGCAAGACTCTCCCCACCAGAGGATAATGCATCTTACCAGCAGGTAGTAACTTGGGCAGCCGCCTTCCATAATGTTCAGCTGTGCAGGGACCCAATTGAGCAGGGCGTCATGTTCGATACCCTTACATTTACACATATAGATATCCAGTTTCTCTCCCCATGCTTCTTGGCATGCTATGTCACGCAGACACATTTTTAAAAATAACTTGTCCACTCTAGGTTTATCACCCCTAGAGTAGGCAAGAAATATAAGACTGCTCACACTGACCCACTATACATCAGATCCCAGGTCCCCCCAGACTCTATAGTGACCACCACTGCACAGAAACTGGCCAGGAATCAGGCCAGAGAGGACTCTCCTCCTCCATACAAGGAGAGTGAAAAGCTAGATGCTGTTGGCGAAAGTGTCATCATTGGTGTATCGCAACCTCACTGGCCCTGCTGACTAGATATGACCAGGCCTACTAGGATGAAAGGGAGGCGCTCCTTCAGTTTCTCCAGGATGAGCACTGCAAAAGAGGGCAGCAGATTGTTGCAGACAATCCCAAACAGCTCCATCCTCTGAGCCTTAGATGCTGCAGACACAGCTGCACGTAATACTAACAATAGTGTTTTAATAACAAGGCACGGGTCGCTTCAATGTTCTGGGTTTAAACTAGAGGTCCAGTATGCTGAGCTTAATATGCCCTTTGACTAGGAGCACCTTGTCGCCTCTCAAGTGGACTCTACCCTTGCGAAGCTGAAAAAAGATACGGACTCTGCAAAAGCCATGAGTGCTCTTCAGTCCCCCCTCACAAAGGGGCACTTTTCGTCACTTCACAGTCAGAGGTGATTACAAATCTACAATCTCAGTGGTCTATGTCCCAGCCCAGACAGCCTTCAGCCACATATTTTAGGGGTTTCTTTAGGGGAACCTGAACTGGCAACAACAACCGAGGAAAGAACACTGCCACCCGAGGCTCTAACTCTACTTCAAAGCAGTGACTACCTCGGTCTTACCCCGCCCACTCCACACCGGTCAGAGAATTACTTCAAAATTTTCATCCAGAGTGGGTCAACATCACTACTAGGAAGAAAGAGCCACCATCCTCAAACATAACTATAGCTGGCATTTGTAAGGCAGCTACGTAGTCTAAACCACATATATTTACAAAGCATTACTGTGGATGTACTAGTGCGTCAGCAAGCCAATGTAGGTCAAGCTGTGCTATCAACACTTTTCCACTGAATTACAACTTCCACAGTCTAGCCACCACTTTTATGGAGGACTTGTAAGGATTCCAGTTCCAGTCAAGTGTGATATTTTTAGAGGATTTATTGGACACAGCACTTCTTCCTCCTTGCCTTGCCCTTCATTAGAATGCTTTCCCCTTCTTCATGACCTCATATCCCTCAACATTCTACATTCCCTCTGCAGGTTCCATAAAGAACCTACACAAATCTAATGATAAAATACAACACATTTTCCCCCTTAAACAAACAAAAACAATAACTAACTTGCAAATAAAACTCTAATATATTACAGATAATGCATTATACAATATGAAAAGAAAACACAAGAATCATACAAAATCTACCATTTTGAAGACACCTCTCTTGTACGAGCTTCAAATTTAAGTCTTGAGGCTATAGAATCTTCTCTCAATCTCCCTTCATAACTACTCTGAGTATCATTCTAAACATCAATTGTAAATAAAGAAGCATCCCCTTCAACATCTCTCACCATCCATCTCCATAGCTTCATGCATCTTCTCTCTTCCTCTACCTAAAAACCAAGAATCAGTAGAATCCACACCTTGTGTACCACTATGTCCATTTTGACACTTCGCCAATCTTTTCACACTCCATACTCTCCCATCTCGTGTAACCAGTTTTATTAAACACTTTCACAACCTTCATGGCTTTTCCAAACTTGGGCATACCTTTCCTGATAAACCCTTTTTTTCTCACTCTGACCCAATCTCCATCCTCAAATGATGGTTCCTTTACTTCACATTTTTTATCATATACCTCTTTATACTTTTCCTGGTTCATTCTCACCTTATCCTTGATCTCTTCTATATTCACCCTTTCCATCCCTTTTTTTTTTTTTTTTAAACCACCATGGGCAAAGCTTAGAAACAGGATCTCTTCCTCTCAGCAACTTGAAGGGACTCACTCCAGTGGTAGTCCGGGGAGTAATGTGATACCACAATTTCTCCCTTATATTTTCCTTCCAATGTCCTCCAAAATTCTGTGCCCAACAAATACTTTCTTTCAAGACACGGTTGAACCTCTCAACATGTCCATTCTCCTGAGGTTCGTATGGAGCAGTAGTCACATGTTTGATATTACTATACCTAAAAAAAAAAATTCCTTCATTTCTTTAGACACTTACTGAACACCATTGTAGGAAGTTGGCTCTGTATGTGCTATTTCAAAGTAAGGAATAGCATGCACAGAGTCCAAGGGTTCCCCTTAGAGGTAAAATAGTGGTAAAAATAGATAATACTAATGCTCTATTTTGTGGTAGTGTGGTCGAGCAGTAGGCTTATCCAAGGAGTAGTGTTAAGCATTTGTTGCACATACACATAGACAATAAATGAGGTACACACACTCAGAGACAAATCCAGCCAATAGGTTTTTGTATAGAAAAATATCTTTTCTTAGTTTATTTTAAGAACCACAGGTTCAAATTCTACATGTAATATCTCATTCGAAAGGTATTGCAGGTAAGTACTTTAGGAACTTCAAATCATCAAAATTGCATGTATACTTTTCAAGTTATTCACCAATAGCTGTTTTAAAAGTGGACACCCCAAAGTCACCACACCAGCAGCTCAGGGCCGGTCAGGTGCAGAGTTCAAAGTGGTGCCCAAAACACATAGGCTAAAATGGAGAGAAGGGGGTGCCCCGGTTCCGGTCTGCTTGCAGGTAAGTACCCGCGTCTTCGGAGGGCAGACCAGGGGGGTTTTGTAGGGCACTGGGGGGGACACAAGCCCACACAGAAATTTCACCCACAGCGGCGCGGGGGCGGCCGGGTGCAGTGTAGAAACAAGCGTCGGGTTTTCAATGTTAGTCTATGAGAGATCTCGGGATCTCTTCAGCGCTGCAGGCAGGCAAGGGGGGGATTCCTCGGGGAAACCTCCACTTGGGCAAGGGAGAGGGACTCCTGGGGGTCACTCCTCCAGTGAAAGTCCGGTCCTTCAGGTCCTGGGGGCTGCGGGTGCAGGGTCTCTCCCAGGCGTCGGGACTTTAGGTTCAAAGAGTCGCGGTCAGGGGAAAGCCTCGGGATTCCCTCTGCAGGCGGCGCTGTGGGGGCTCAGGGGGGACAGGTTTTGGTACTCACAGTATCAGAGTAGTCCTGGGGTCCCTCCTGAGGTGTTGGATCGCCACCAGCCGAGTCGGGGTCGCCGGGTGCAGTGTTGCAAGTCTCACGCTTCTTGCGGGGAGCTTGCAGGGTTCTTTAAAGTTGCTGGAAACAAAGTTGCAGCTTCTCTTGGAGCAGGTCCGCTGTCCTCGGGAGTTTCTTGTCTTTTCGAAGCAGGGGCAGTCCTCAGAAGATGTCGAGGTCGCTGGTCCCTTTGGAAGGCGTCGCTGGAGCAGGATCTTTGGAAGGCAGGAGACAGGCCGGTGAGTTTCTGGAGCCAAGGCAGTTGTCGTCTTCTGGTCTTCCGCTGCAGGGGTTTTCAGCTGGGCAGTCCTTCTTCTTGTAGTTGCAGGAATCTAATTTTCTAGGGTTCAGGGTAGCCCTTAAATACTAAATTTAAGGGCGTGTTTAGGTCTGGGGGGTTAGTAGCCAATGGCTACTAGCCCTGAGGGTGGGTACACCCTCTTTGTGCCTCCTCCCAAGGGGAGGGGGTCACAATCCTAACCCTATTGGGGGAATCCTCCATCTGCAAGATGGAGGATTTCTAAAAGTTAGAGTCACTTCAGCTCAGGACACCTTAGGGGCTGTCCTGACTGGCCAGTGACTCCTCCTTGTTTTTCTCATTATTTTCTCCGGCCTTGCCGCCAAAAGTGGGGCCTGGCCGGAGGGGGCGGGCAACTCCACTAGCTGGAGTGTCCTGCTGGGTTGGCACAAAGGAGGTGAGCCTTTGAGGCTCACCGCCAGGTGTGACAATTCCTGCCTGGGGGAGGTGTTAGCATCTCCACCCAGTGCAGGCTTTGTTACTGGCCTCAGAGTGACAAAGGCACTCTCCCCATGCGGCCAGCAACATGTCTCGGTTTGTGGCAGGCTGCTAAAACTAGTCAGCCTACACGGATAGTAGGTTAAGTTTCAGGGGGCACCTCTAAGGTGCCCTCTGGGGTGTATTTGACAATAAAATGTACACTGGCATCAGTGTGCATTTATTGTGCTGAGAAGTTTGATACCAAACTTCCCAGTTTTCAGTGTAGCCATTATGGTGCTGTGGAGTTCGGGTTTGACAGACTCCCAGACCATATACTCTTATGGCTACCCTGCACTTACAATGTCTAAGGTTTTGTTTAGACACTGTAGGGGTACCATGCTCATGCACTGGTACCCTCACCTATGGTATAGTGCACCCTGCCTTAGGGCTGTAAGGCCTGCTAGAGGGGTGTCTTACCTATACTGCATAGGCAGTGAGAGGCTGGCATGGCACCCTGAGGGGAGTGCCATGTCGACTTACTCGTTTTGTCCTCACTAGCACACACAAGCTGGCAAGCAGTGTGTCTGTGCTGAGTGAGAGGTCTCCAGGGGGGCATAAGACATGCTGCAGCCCTTAGAGACCTTCCTTGGCATCAGGGCCCTTGGTACTAGAAGTACCAGTTACAAGGGACTTATCTGAATGCCAGGGTGTGCCAATTGTGGATACAATGGTACATTTTAGGTGAAGGAACACTGGTGCTGGGGCCTGGTTAGCAGGGTCCCAGCACACTTCTCAGTCAAGTCAGCATCAGTATCAGGCAAAAAGTGGGGGGTAACTGCAACAGGGAGCCATTTCTTTACAACCATTGTCTGATATTACTCTCTGGATACCCTTCTCTAGTGAATATTTCCTTGAAGAATTCAAAGATAATACTAGATGTGACCTGGGACACTAGTTTCACTTCAGGCCACTTAGAATGATAATCCACCAATGCATATCGAGCTTCAACAGGCAAGTAATAGGTCCAGAAAAATTGAATCCCAACTTCTGCCATGGAGAATCTGGCCATGGCACAGGACATAATGGAGCTGGTACCGTCTAACATTTTCTCTGCATTTACAGACATCATATTCCCTAACCGTCCTTTCCAACATTTTGTCCATCCCTGGACACCAAAAATATGTCCATATAAGTCTTCATCGAGGACATTCCAGGATGACCTTTATACTCCAATTTCAAAATAACAGCTTGCTCCTCTTGAACACACAAGCATTTTCAATTTACAATTCATCTCACCTTAAAGAAAGGTGTCACTGATGGCAGTGGTTGCAGCTCATCTGGGCAGATTTGGAGTTTTAGTCTTCTGCTCTCTCGACAATTGGCTGTTGAAGGGGGGCTCGCCCCAGGCTGTCACCTCCTGACTACAGCAGACCTCCTGCATTCCTTGGGGTTCACTATAAATGTGCCAAAGTCGCTCTTGATTTTCCTTCAGATGCTCCCTTTCATCGGAGATGTTCTGGATACAGTGCATTTTCCGTCTTATCCTCCCGAGCTGCAAGTTCAGGATATTCAGGCTATGATACCCATGTTTCAGTCTCTATCCTGGATTTCAGTGAGAGTGACTGAGGTTGCTGGGCCTCAAGGCCTCCTTCATCCTGCTGGTGACAAATGCGAGATGACATATGCAGACTCTGCAGTTGGGCCTAAAGGTCCAGTGGGCGCAGCATCAAGGGAATATCTCCAACAAGGTCCAGATCTCAGAGGGAACTGCAAATGATCTGCAGTGGTGGTTAACAAACCGCGATTGGGTCAGAGGCAGAACCCTCTTCCCCAGACAGACCTGACAGGGATATACGTTACTGCTGGGATGGGGTGGCTGTCTGGAAGAGGTGGAGATCAGAAGCATCTGGTCTCTGGCAGAAGCTGGACTCCACATCAACATGGTGGAGCTCTGTGCGATCTGGCTGACATTGAAAGCCTCCCTTCCCTCGATCAAGGGATAGATAGTGCCGGTGTACCTAGACAACACCACTGGCATGCTGTATTGCAACAGCAGAGATGATTGCATGGAACCCTTTGTCAAGAGGCTCTGTGTCTCTAAACGTAGCTGGAACAGCAGGGCATATGCATGGTGGTTCAACATCTGTTGGGCTCTCTGAATGCTGGAGCTAACAAACTCAGCTGAAAATGCCTAGTGGATCATGAATGGTGTCTCCATCGGGAGGTGGCACAAGGTCTCTTTCAGCAGTTGGGGGAGCCTTGGTTAGAGATGTTCGCCTCTGCAGAGAACATGCAATGTCTGCAGTTTTGCATGCTGGAGTTTCCTAGGCTGCAGTCACTCATGAGACATTTTTCATCTCGTGTGGAACTCAGTCCTCCTGTACGCCTTCCCACTATACCCCTTCTGCCCACAGTTATCAAGAAGATCAAGAAAGACTGGGCCCAAGTAATTCTTGTGGCTCCGGACTGTGCCCGGAGAGTCTGGAATCCCGAGCTATTGAGCATGTTTATCGATCCTTTGATCAGACTGCCCTTTCGAGAGGATCTGTTGCAGGGGAGGGTTCAGCACCCGAACCTGTCTACTTGCCACCACCTTGCGTGCAGATTGAGCAGCAACAGTTGACAGCTTTTGACTTTTCCACCTGAAGTCTGTACCGTAATCTCAAGTCAGACAGGCGCCCCTCCACCAAAACGGTTTATGGCTATGATTGGAAGAAATTTGTGGCATGGTGCACAGACCATTCTGTTGACCCCCTTTTCTTGCCCCTCTGTGTGAGGTCCTGTTTATCCTTTTTCTGGCCCAGCAGGGGTCTGATATGGGCACTCTCAAAGGTTATTAGTCTTCTATTTCTGCTTTTTGGGCATGTTTCCTCCATTCCCCATTCATTATACCCCAATGGGATTTAAATTTGGTTTGGCCATTTCTGATGTGCGCTCCTTTCGAGCCTCTCCACAATTGTCTTCTCAGGCTTCTCACTTTGAAAACAGCGTTCCTTGTGGCTATTACATATGGCTGCAGAGTGAGTGAGCTGTGGGTATTGTCATGTAAGCCACCCTACCTTTCCATCTATCGTGACCATGGTGTCTCATACTGGTCTCATTTTGGTCCCCAAAAAGAGGGTTGGCGTTCTACCTTGATCGTACAAAAGAGTTCTGGGTGTATGATAACTCTTCGTGGTTATGAGTGTGCAGAGAAAAGTTGTGCAGTGCAGAAGCAGACCATCTTCAGATGGGTTGTACTCTGCTTTAAGATCTGCTACGCACTGGCTAAGCAGCAATGACCTGAATGTTTGCATGCTCATTCTACCCGAGCGACAGCTACAACCACTGCATTAGCGTGCGGAGTTCTAGTCTTTGACATCTGTCAGGCGGCAGTGCGGGGTTCTCTGCACACATTAACCAAACACTGCTGCCTGGACATTCAGGTCCATAGCAATGGCTAATTTGCCCGTTTTGGTCCTGCAGGACTTTCTAGTATGATCTTGGTTCGCAGACCCACCTCCGGAGCTGGTATTGCTTGGTTATCTATTTAAAGGTGAAGAATCTGCAGCTAGAAGTCTCTCAGGTCAAAAAGTTACCTACCTTCCGTAACGTCTTATCTGCTAGATATTACCTAGTTGCAGGTTCCCACCCATCCTCCCCACTCTCCGAACTGAGTTCTAGGGACTGGGAGTCCCCCTACAGGGACTTAGTTTTGATCCACCAGTAGTCAGGTGTTATACATGGCTTTGCGCTTCTGGCATGGAAAGTCGTGAAAAGAAACTGACATCTGTGTGCCTGGGTAGCATCTATATAGGACCTTCGACTTCATATCTGGCGCAGACGACGTCAATGACGGATGCAAAGCCGATCTACACCACCTAACGGCATGCATGGGACTGCTCAGAAAATTCCCCAGATCTAGTCTGACATCTGGGGCACATTCCATGGTAAGGAATCTGAAACTGGAATGCCTTTATCAGATAAGGCGTTACCGAATGTAAGTAACTTGTTAATTAAGTTGATGCGAGTATGCACTATGATAATTTATTGTGTTAATTTCATGATGACTGAAATTCTGGAGAAAGACAAATCAATGTTGAAATTCATTGAAAACAGTGTCAGGTGGATTCTCTCATAATTCATCCAGCTTGGGTGTCACCACTTAGACTCATTCTGTATATTTCTGTTAGTTGTTTGTTGCTGTGTCCTGTTGTATTCCCTTTACTGGTAACTCCACCACATGGCTAATTTTCTGTTGCTTATTTTGTGTGCAGTAACATTTACATTGTTAATTTCAGGTAGAATACTACAGCCTACCTTGCTTATAAACATAAAAACTAGCTTTAAAACTCACCTCTGTAGCTTTACATTGACGCTCTTTACATAATATTAGGCATTATCCACTATAATTATTTATATTGTGCTACTTTATCTTTATATTTTTTTCTTTTTCGTTTTCCTAGTTACTGTGTGAAAACGTTTACAGGACACAGGGAATGGGTACGCATGGTTCGGCCTAATCAGGATGGCACTCTCATAGCCAGCTGTTCCAATGACCAGACGGTGCGTGTTTGGGCTGTCGCGACGAAGGAGTGCAAAGCTGAGCTTAGAGAACATGAGCATGTAGTAGAATGCATTTCGTGGGCACCAGAAAGTTCTTATCCTACTATTCTGGATGCCACCGGATCAGAGGTATTGTGTTTTGGATATATGTTTACACATACGTAATTTAGAAAAATAATGCTCCTGTGTACTGGAATAAATTAAAATAACAGTGAATGCACTAAAAGCAGTTCTTTACTCTTGAATTTGAAAATAACCATTCAGTGAAGTGTTTTAAAACTTGCATTTATGGAAAATTAAAATCTATGTACATTCCTGTATTAAAATTTATCTATAGAGTTGGCTATTGATTATAGAACTATTATTTCAATTTGGACTGCAGTAAATACAACACACTTCTGTGAGATTATCTTGAAGAAAATCAATATTCATAGATTATCCAAGACACTGCTGTACCTAAACAGAAGTCCGGTATCTTCTGAATCACAGCTAATAGATCTTTATCTTTTATGTTTTACACTTGTACAATTCGGGTGGAAAACAATACAGTTCTGACAGCATATACATTGTGGTTCTACCATGCATCTGTCTTTAAGTTGGTCCCAATTAATGATTTAAAATGCACCTATATTTTTGCAGCATATCTTTCAGGTTGATCTGTTTACCGCCCTGCTCTAATGATAGCAGACTTTTAAGAATAAAATTAGTTGTACAAAAATCTTGGGCAGAAAAACTCCAGCAAACAGTGGTAGATCATCTAATTGCTTTTCTCCCCACATTAAAACTGAGTTCTTCAACCCCTTCCCTTGAATCTAAATATTAGGGATAATATAGAATTATG
The DNA here is from genome assembly GCF_031143425.1 of Pleurodeles waltl. Classification (NCBI taxonomy): domain Eukaryota; kingdom Metazoa; phylum Chordata; class Amphibia; order Caudata; family Salamandridae; genus Pleurodeles; species Pleurodeles waltl. The sequence goes on along the minus strand of NC_090441.1, from coordinate 151,983,576 downwards.
CAGTAATTGAGTTTTGCAGGTGTACAGATCATGCAGAATAACTTCCCATACCTTCTGTGTGCCCCAGAAATAGGCAGTTTTCGCAAGTTTACCTTCAGATAAATTTTTGGGTGTATATTTTAAAGAGTCTGTGGCGAAGGTGTCTGTTTACATCTGGATTAATTGCACAATATGTGCAAGAAAGAACATTTTTTAACAACCACCCCAGGGTGCCATTACTACTGCTGTATGACATTTATAAGCAAAGAGACCGTTTCTGCCACTAACTGCGTCTGACGAGGCATAGTTTGGCACCTGTAGACATGACAAAGGGCCTGATTACGACCTTGTCAGTTGGGATACTCAATCACAAACATGAATATCCCGTCCGCTGTATTGCAAGTTCCATTATGTCCTATGGAACTTGTAACATGGCCGGTGGGATATCTGTCCTGTTTGACACAGTATCCCATCCGCCAAGGTCTTAATCAGGCCCATAGTTCTTATCTCTATTTTAATGTAGGTCAACACTTTCAGAATAAATGAGCTTTTACAATACATAAACCGATGATTTAACCTCCAATAGTTTTAAATAGCTGTAAATAGGGACATGATTATGTCTGCTCCACAGTGCAAGGTCACAACTGATTCAGAACATTGTATTTCGAAAGAGCTCAAAGTCTGATTAATTGTATGGCATGGACTCTACAAACTTATTTTGTTAGATTTGTTGTGGATGAGAACCAAACTCCAGTATCCATAAATTTCATTGATCAACTGCGTCAGCCAGAATTTAAAAAAGGTTTTTGTGTAAGTTTAGGCCCATAACCCTACATAGTCATTTCTAGTGACAATTTAGCACAGTGTTTTAAATGCTGTGGACAGCTTTCTCAGTATTTTACAAGGGTTGTTTCTTCACTGATTAACAGAAAAGATATATCTTAATTATCTGTGCATCTGCTCTTTGGAGATGACTATTACCATTTAGGTAAGTAAAAAGTTTTAGCTAGGTCCTGTGATTCTCTTTGATTTGGTAAGTTGTTGCTCTGCCTCAAATATTTAATTCCAGCATTTTCAAGGACACATTTGATTACATTTGTTAACGCCTGGTAGTCTAGCCAGACACAACGGGCATTGTCCTTGTTTCATTGTAAAGAGTTGCTACTTCAGGTCACATTTAACAATATTTTAAAATTTCAGAAGTCTTATATTTGATTTGTTCATACTGTACTTACCTTGTTTTTTTTTTGTTTGTTTTGCTACGGCAAAGGTTGGAATTGGCCCATTTTTCCAGTGTAATATGTAAAGCTATGGTGTGTGTATGTATATATATATATATACATATATATATATGTTCGATGGCATGTGTAGCTGCAGATACACATGCTGTGCATTATCCTGCCATCTAGTGTTGGTCTCGGAGTGTTACAAGTTGTTTTTCTTCAAAGAAGTCTTTTCGAGTCATGAGACCGAGGGACTCCTCCCTTTCGGCTCTATTGCGCATGGGCGTCGATTCCATCTTAGATTGTTTTCTTTCCGCCATCGGGTTCGGACTTGTTCCTCTACGCTCCGTGTTTCGGTTCAGAAAAGATAGTTATCCATCTGAAAATTAGACGGTATTGTTTGCGCTCGGTACCGGGTTAGTGCTAGCACATCGACACCGAAGAAACAAAAGTTCCGGCAGCCCTTTGGGGTTTCCACGCCGCAGCGGGGCCTGGTCGGCCCGACCGCGTCCATCTTCAACGCTCATGGACCGGACCCCCTTCCGCTTCTGCCCCAACTGCCACACAAAGTATCCTTATACAGGCCAACACTTGGTCTGTAATCTGTGTTTGTCCCCCGAACACAACGAGGATTCTTGCGAGGCCTGTTGGGCATTTCGATCCAAGAAGACACTGTGGGATCGAAGAGCTCGAAGACTCCAGATGGCGTCGACACCGGCCGGACACACCGACGTCGAAGAAGAGGAGACATTCGCCATTAGAGATTCAGACTCGGACAAGTCCGAGTGAGCAACCGAAGACGCAGCAAACCGTGAGTAAACCAGCCCCGGCAAAATCTCACTCGAAAATCATGATGGCCCAGGGGACGCCACCGCCAACAGGCCATGTCTTTACCCGAAAACACGGTGACCAAACATCGGCACCGAAAAAGGCCTCCCAGCAGCCGAAGACATCCGACTCTGGTTGAGATACCGGCTCCGAACAGACAAGGCACAGAGAGTTCAGCACACCAAAAATCAAAAAGGTTTCCTCGGATCCGAAAAAGACTGTTGAAAGAATTTTGGTACCGAAACATTCTTCCTCGGAGCCGAAACAAAGCTCCTATACAGAGGAACAAGGCCTTTCCACACATTTACAAGGCCACAGATTTGAGCAAGAGCTAGGCATGGGAGAGCCTGACCACACCCAAAGAAGGCTCCATATCCAAAAGGACACAGGGAAAATTAGAACTCTTCCTCCAATCAAAATGAAACGGAAGCTCGCATTCCAAGAGGTGTGGAAATGCAGCCAAAGGCAAAAGTGGCAAAAGAGAAAACTCAACCACAATTTTCGCCATAACAATCACCATTACATTCGCCACAACAGTCACCATTACATTCGCCACATCTGTCCCCGGTAGCAACACCTCCAATGATGCAGTCACCAACGCACACAGGGATGAGTCGAGATGACCCGGATGCATGGGATTTGTATGACGCACCGGTCTCTGACAATAGTCCCGAATGCTACCCGGCAAGACCTTCACCACCTGAAGACAGTACTGCTTACATGCAAGTGGTTTCCAGGGCAGCTGCATTTCATAATGTTGCATTGCATGCAGAGCCCATAGAAGATGACTTCTTGTTCAACACCCCGTCATCTACGCATAGCCAATACCAAAGCTTTCTAATGCTGCCAGGCATGTTAAAACACGCTAAACAGGTGTTTCAAGACCCAGTCAAAGGCAGAGCCATCACGCCTAGGGTGGAGAAGAAATATAAACCTCCCCCTACTGACCCTGTGTACATCACACAACAGTTAACTCCAGATTCAGTTGTAGTAGGAGCAGCCCAAAAAAGGGCGAACTCACAAACTTCTGGAGACGCACCACCACCCAACAAAGAAAGTCAGAAATTCGATGCAGCAGGCAAAAGGGTGGCAGCACAAGCAGCCAATCAATGGAGAATTGCCAATTCTCAGGCTCTTCTAGCAAGATACGACAGGGCACATTGGGATGAAATGCAACATCTCATTCAACACCTTCCCAAAGAGTTCCAGAAACGTGCCCAACAGGTTGTCGAGGAAGGCCAAAGTATCTCCAACAACCAAATAAGGGCGGCCATGGACTCAGCAGACACGCCGGCCAGAACAGTAAACACGGCGGTAACCATTCGGAGACACGCATGGCTACGAACCTCCAGATTTAAGCCCGAAATTCAGCAAGCAGTGCTAAATATGCCATTCAATGAACAACAACTATTTGGGCCGGAGGTGGATACAGCGATAGACAAACTGAAGAAAGACACTGACACGGCCAAAGCCATGGGCGCGCTCTACTCCCCACAGAGCAGAGGCACTTTTAGAAAGCCACACTTTAGAGGGGGGTTTCGGGCCCAGACCACAGAGCCTTCCACCTCACAAGTTAGACCCATATTTCTGATGGATACAACTACCTGTGGATTCCTCACCTCATGAATACTCCCATGGCGCCAGCATTCGACGGAAATCTTCTTACTAGTCTCTGCACGTCGACGAGGACGTCACTGTCTCGCACGCGACGCCGTCTGACATCATACAGGCAATAAGAGGTCCTCGACGACGTGCAGACGTCAGTTCCCTTTTTTCCGTGCATTCGAAACGGTTATCTTCGAGGGAGCAACTGTTACTCTTGCGGTTACAGTGTATATCTTGCTGCGTACTCTTTCTCTGTGGAAATAATGTCGCAGAGAAAGTCTGGATTTAAGCCTTGTCGTGAGTGTGGAGGCAAGATGTCGGTGACGGATCCTCATTCCGATTGCCTTTGGTGTTTGAGCTCCGACCACGACGTCTCGACTTGTGATTCATGTCAGCACATGAATCCGAAGGCCCTTAAAGAACGCGAGGCGAAGCTGTTTATGGCCAAGTCAAAGGAGAAGCATCACAAGAAAAAGTCTTCTCCAAGACATCGGCGTCATCGAGACTCCCGGCGCCGTAGAGAATCTCGGCGTCATTCAAGGGAGGCTCGTTCCAGGTCTCCGGATCGGCGCCGAAGGACATGGGAGGTGAGCCCCACGGTGACGCCGCATCCTTCGACGCCGTTGCCCTCTCCGGCGTCTCCAACTTCGCCTGGACAGGCGTCGGTGATTGAGGTATTGGAGCCTCAAGTGTTTTCTCCGGCGCAGACGCCGAGGCCGGCGTCGGGGTCGCCTCCGAGTCAGGCACCCCAGTATCCGGCTTTTCCCACCCCTGGAGCCGATAGTTCCGCATTCTTGAATGCGATGTATGCCATCTTCCAACAGATGGCTCCAGGGGGTGCTCCGGCTGGGCCTTTGGCCTTTTCTTTGGGTGATCCTGCGCCTCTTTGGCCAGCACCTTTTATGCCCTTTCTCCCGTTTGGGAACGTGGGCTCGGCGCCAGTGTCGGCGCCGGTGGCTGCTCCGGTGGCTTCGGAAGGATTGGCCCCAGGGATTTCCATCCCGTCGACGTCGAGATTTCGGCCTGTGACTCCGGTGGGTCCATCCGTTTCAACTGCTCTTCAGTCGGCGCCGAAGTTACCTGTGGCGCCGGATGCGGCGTCGGTGGCTTCGGAAGGTCGGCGCCGATCTCCGACTTCGGCGGAGGTATTGTCGACTCCGCGGATTGAGCAACGACTGCATTCAAGGAGGCGTGCTCTCCGGGTACTAGAAGAGCAGGAGTACCAACGAGCCCTAGAGGAAGGAGAGCTAGAGGACTCGGGTGATGGGCTGCGTGGACTGGAGTCGGCCAGTGGGCTGGACACTTCCCCTGAGTGGGACCTTTCGTCCCCGGGGGAATATACCGAGGAAGCTGCTTCCTTTCATACAGTGGTACGGAAGGCAGCTAGTTTTTTGGACCTGCCTTTGCCGGTGGTGGAGGCGAAACAAAACCTTTTGACAGAGGTTTTGCATCCGGCCTCAGCCGCGGCGGAGCCTCTATTACCTTTTAATGACGCTCTGCTGGATCCGGTTTTAGAGGTGTGGAAGAAGCCGGCATCTTCCCCAGCAGTTCACAGAGCCGTGGCCAGGAGGTATCGGACGGCTCCAACTGATCCTGGTTTCCTATCTAGGCACCCTACGCCGGAGAGCTTGGTTGTGCAGGCCTCCTGTTCGTCCAAGTCAGCGCCTGGTTCTTTTCCGACGGTGCCTGGGGACAGAGATTCAAAAAAGTTGGAGGCGCAGTCGAAGAAGATTTTTTCGTCCTGCAGTCTGGCATTAAAAGCCACCAATGCAACCTGTATCCTGGGGAGGTATATTCATGCTCTGATGGATGACATCTCCTCTTCGTTTACAGAGCTTCCCCAGGGTCTTTTGGATCTTGTCTCTGATGCCCAGGCTGCTGCGACCCAAATTATCCAGACGGGACTGGATACCACCGACTCGGTAGCCAGAGCAATGGGCACAACTGTGGTGGAAAGGAGACAGGCCTGGCTCCGTAACTCTGGCTTTTCGGCAGATGTACAGTCCACATTGTTGGATCTCCCGTTTGATGGGGACAAACTGTTTGGGGCTAAGGCTGATTCGGCCTTGGAACGGTTTAAGGAGAGCAGGGCCACGGCTAAGTCGTTGGGACTCCAAGCTCCTTCTTCCACGGCCTCTTCCAGATTCTTCAGGAGGTTTCGTGGATTTGGGCGTGGCTCTTCCTCCTCTTCCTTTCGGGGAAGATATCAGCAACCTGCCTCTTCCCATCCCTATAGATCTTTTAGGGGGAGGGGTAGGGTCCGCACCAGGGGAGCTTCTCAGCAGCACTCTGCCTCTTCCTCATCCTCTGGCGGGGTGCAGCAGGGGAAGCAGCCTTAGGCTTCCACCATTTCCCACTCACTCCTCTCCTGTAGGGGGAAGATTACAGCATTTTCTCACCAAATGGGAGACTGTTACGTCGGACACTTGGGTTCTCAGTGTTGTGGGAAAAGGCTACACCCTTCCCTTTCGGGAGTTTCCGCCCCTCATCCCGCCCCGCCCTTCGTATTGTTCACAAGAACATCTCCTGTTGCTAGAACAGGAGGTAGAAGTCCTCCTTTTAAAGGGCGCGGTGGAGTTGGTCCCGGAGCAGGAAAGGGGTCAAGGAGTTTACTCAAGGTATTTCCTGATTCCCAAGAAGGATGGTCGTTTGAGACCAATTCTGGACCTGAGGATCTTGAATTGGTTCCTCAAGCAGGAAAAGTTCAAGATGCTGACACTAGCACAGGTGCTTTTGGCGTTGAACATGGAAGACTGGATGGTGTCTGTCGACTTGCAGGATGCTTACTTTCATATCCCGATACTCAAGTCACACAGGAAGTATCTCCGGTTTGTGGTGGGATCGCAACACTACCAGTTTGCGGTCCTTCCGTTTGGTCTTACTTCAGCACCTCGAGTCTTCACGAAGGTGATGTCGGTGGTTGCGGCAGAGCTCAGAAGGAAGGGGATAGCAGTATTCCCTTACTTGGACGATCGGTTGATCAAAGCCAAGTCCCCGGAGCTTGTGTTGCGTCATCTGCAGTCAACAACCCAGTTGTTGTTCGACCTGGGCTTTTCGGTGAACGAGCCCAAATCTCACCTAGAGCCCTCTCAGCGCCTCCTGTTCATAGGGGCAGTACTGGATACAACATTGGGTCGGGCCTTTCCTCCGCCTCAGCGGATTCAAGATATTCAGGATTTGGTTCCAATGTTTCGAAATGGAGCGGTAGTTCCAGTCCTCAAGGTCCTTCGTCTGCTCGGTCTTTTTGCCTCCTGCATTCTGTTGGTCACGCATGCTCGCTGGCACATGAGGGCTCTTCAGTGGTGCCTCCGAAGGCAGTGGTCTCAACACAGAGGGGATCTAGAGGGTACTGTCAAGATCTCCAGAGATGCTGCTGTGGATTTGAAGTGGTGGATTGCAAGCAACAATCTTTCACAAGGAAAGCCGTTCCAGCAGTCGCCACCAGTGGCCACAGTCATAACGGATGCTTCCACTCTAGGGTGGGGAGCTCATCTGGGGGATCTGGAGATCAAAGGTCTTTGGTCTCCAGAGGAACAGATTTTTCACATCAATCTGTTAGAGTTACGGGCTGTACGTCTGGCTCTCAAGGCCTTCCTCCCTTCCCTTCGTGGTCAGTCGGTACAGGTCCTAACGGACAATACTACCACAATGTGGTACATAAACCAGCAGGGAGGAGTGGGGTCGTACCTTCTCTGCAGAGAAGCTCTTCGACTATGGTCCTGGGCAAAGGACCATCGGATTTGCTTGATAGCAAACCATCTGGCCGGAGTTTTGAACGTGCGTGCGGACAGTCTCAGTCGCCACTTCTCGGCAGACCACGAGTGGCGTCTCCATCCAGATCAAGTCCGTTTAATCTTCCAGAAGTGGGGGTTTCCTCGGGTAGATCTGTTCGCCACTCGAGAGAACGCGCATTGTCCGTTGTTCTGCAGCCTTCAGTATCCGATGCAGGAAGCGTTGGGGGACGCGTTTCAAATGACCTGGTGCGGCCAGTTGCTTTACGCGTTTCCTCCCATACCCTTGATTCCTCGAGTATTGAGGAAGATTCGCCAAGACCGGGCTCTAGTAATCTTAATAGCTCCGGATTGGCCAAGGAGGGTGTGGTACTCCGACCTTCTCCAACTCTCAACGTGCCCGCCGCTCCGTCTCCCTTTCAGGGCAGACCTCCTCTCACAGTCGCAGGGGCAGGTTCTACACCCCAACCTCCAGAGTCTGCACCTACATGCCTGGAGATTGAACGGGGCAACCTGAGTTCCTTCTCTCTCCCGCCTGAGGTAGTGGATGTTATATTAGCGGCCAGGCGACACTCCACTAAATCTATCTACGCTAATAGGTGGTCTAAATTTGTTGCGTGGTGTGGAGAGAGGCAGATTGATCCTTTACATGCTCATCTATCGGACGTTTTGTCTTTTGCTCTATCTCTGGCGCAGAAAGGTTGTGCAGTGGCTACCATTAAAGGTTATTTATCGGCCTTGTCAGCCTTCATATGTCTTCCAGACCAACCATCTTTATTTAAATCCCCTATTGTTATCAGATTCTTGAAAGGTCTTCTAAATCAATATCCTCCAAAGCCATTCGTTATGCCGCAATGGGATTTGTCCTTAGTCCTGACTTTCCTTATGGGGTCCCCTTTTGAACCTATGCATTCTTGCCCCTTGAGGTATTTAGTTTTAAAAACAGTCTTCCTGATAGCTATAACATCAGCAAGGAGAGTGAGTGAGTTGCAGGCCTTATCAGTAAAACCCCCTTATACAACTTTTTATGGGGATAAGGTGGTGTTGAGGACCAAGGCTGCTTTCCTCCCGAAGGTTGTTTCACCCTTCCATTTGGCTCAGGCAATTACTTTGTCCACGTTCTATCCTCCGCCTCATCCTTCCAAAGAGGAAGAAAGACTGCACCGTCTGGACCCAAAGAGAGCGTTGAGCTTCTTTATCGATAGAACAAGGGATTTCAGGCTGGAGGATCAGCTGTTTATTGGATACGTGGGCAAGAGGAGAGGAAAGGCAGTCCACAAGAGAACACTATCCAGGTGGGTTGTTCTTTGCATTAAAATATGTTACTCTTTGGCAAAGAAGGATCCTCCTGAGGGCATTAGAGCTCATTCCACCAGAGCTAAGTCGGCCACTTCGGCCTTAGCCAGAGGTGTTCCTGTGGTCGACATCTGCAAGGCCGCAACTTGGTCGTCCCTTCACACTTTTGCAAAACATTACTGTTTAGATTCTGAGGTTAGAAGGGACGGTCATTTTGCACGGTCAGTGTTGCAGGATTTCTTGGTTTGACCATTTAGGCACCCACCGCCGGGCGTGGTACTGCTTTGGGACTCTATTCATGAGGTGAGGAATCCACAGGTAGTTGTATCCATCAGAAGAACGAGTTACTTACCTTCGGTAACGACTTTTCTGGTGGATACATTAGCTACCTGTGGATTCCTCACGGTCCCACCCGCCTCCCCGTTGCCTTTATGGTCTTGCCAAGTAATCCTTGAGTGCGCTCCTCTTGGTCTTTGAGGGTGCAATAGATGTATATATAATATATTTATATATATATATGTTCGATGGCATCTGTCGCTGTAGATACGCATGTTCTGCAATAGCTCGCCATCTGGTGTTGGGCCGGAGTGTTACAAGTTGTTTTTCTTCGAAGAAGTCTTTCGAGTCACGGGACCGAGTGACTCCTCCTTTTGTCTCCATTGCGCATGGGCGTCGACTCCATCCTCGATTGTTTTTTTTCCGCCATCGGGTTCGGACGTGTTCCTGTCGCTCCGAGTTTCGGAACAGAAAAAATAGTTAATTTCGGAAGATTTTCGTCGGTATTGTTGCGTTCGGGATCGGCATACTTACATTCAACACCGCATCGAAGATCGAAGAGCTCCGGTGCCCTTCGGGGTAATTTTTCGATCCTCCGTCGGGGCCTGGTCGGCCCGACCGCGTGCTGAAGAACGCCGATGGAACGGACCCCGTTCCGTTTCTGCCCCAAATGCCACAATAAATACCCCTACACAGACCAACACTTGGTCTGCAACCTGTGCCTGTCACCTGAGCACAGCGAAGACACCTGCGAGGCCTGTCGTGCGTTCCGGTCCCGAAAAACACTCCGAGACCGTCGAGCCAGAAGACTTCAAATGGCGTCCGCACCGACAGCCCGACGGGAGTTCGAGGAACAGGAAGAGGAAGGTACCTTCTCGATCCAAGACTCAGACTCCGAAGGATTCGACGATACACAAACCGTGAGTAAGACGTCGAAAACCACACAAAGAAACATTTACAAGGCCCAGGGGACGCCACTGCCACCAGGCCATGGCTCAACCCATAAAATCGGTGACCGACCGTCGGCACCGAAAAAGGCCCAAACAGTGCCGAGATCGTCCGACTCCGGTCGAGACACCGGCACGCAGCCTTCTCGGGACCGAGAAAGTGCTGGAGACAAGCCTCGACACCGAGATGCCGGTGTGGACACGGCTCGACGCCGAGACAGCGGCACCGAAACAGATCGACGCCGAGAGGTTTCGGCCCCGAAAAGGAAAAAAGTCACCTCGGAGCCGAAAAAACACGCAGACAAAGTTTCGACGCCGAAACAAACTGCAAGCGACCCAGCTTCAGGCTCTTATACAGAAGAGCACTCGCTAACCTCCCAAATGCAGAAGCATAGGTTTGAGGAAGAGCTACAAGCAACTGCTGCGGACCATACGCAAAAGCGTATCTTCATTCAGCAGGGGACAGGAAAAATAAGCACCCTTCCCCCCATTAGGAGAAAGAGAAGGTTGGAGTTCCAGACGGAACAAGCACCACAACCAAAAGTGGTGAAAAGAGTTACACCACCACCCTCTCCTCCGCCCGTGATTAACGTTTCACCAGCACAAACGCCATCACACTCCCCAGCTCACACCACCATGAGCCAGGGTGACCAAGACCAGGACGCATGGGACCTATACGACGCCCCAGTGTCAGATAACAGCCCAGAGGCATACCCTACAAAACCATCTCCACCAGAAGACAGCACCGCGTACTCTCAGGTGGTGGCTAGAGCAGCACAATTTCACAACGTAAGCCTCCACTCAGAACAGGTCGAGGATGATTTCTTGTTCAACACACTCTCCTCCACCCACAGCTCCTACCAAAGCCTGCCTATGCTCCCTGGTATGCTCCGGCACGCAAAAGACATATTTAAGGACCCGGTCAAAAGTAGGGCAATCACACCAAGGGTGGAAAAAAAGTATAAGCCGCCTCCTACAGACCCGGCTTTCATCACAACACAGCTGCCACCAGACTCTGTTGTTGTAGGAGCAGCTAGGAAAAGGGCCAACTCTCACACATCTGGAGATGCACCACCCCCAGATAAAGAAAGCCGCAAGTTTGATGCAGCTGGTAAAAGAGTCGCAGCACAAGCTGCAAACCAGTGGCGCATCGCGAACTCCCAGGCACTACTTGCGCGCTATGACAGAGCCCACTGGGACGAGATGCAACATCTCATTGAACATCTGCCCAAAGACTTCCAAAATAGGGCAAAACAATTGGTTGAGGAGGGACAGGCCATCTCCAACAACCAGATCCGCTCCTCCATGGACGCTGCAGATACAGCTGCACGGACAATTAATACATCTGTAACTATCAGAAGGCATGCATGGCTCTGAACGTCTGGATTTAAACCAGAGATTCAACAAGCAGTTCTCAATATGCCTTTTAATGAAAAAGAACTGTTCGGTCCAGAAGTGGACACAGCGATTGAGAAACTCAAAAAAGATACGGACACTGCCAAAGCCATGGGCGCACTCTACTCCCCGCAGAGCAGAGGGAATTACAGCTCATTCCGTAAAACGCCCTTTCGAGGGGGGTTTCGGGGTCAAAGCACACAAGCCAGCACCTCACAAGCCACACCGTCCAGTTTCCAAGGACAGTATAGAGGAGGTTTTCGGGGACAATATAGAGGAGGGCAATTCCCTAGAAATAGAGGAAGATTCCAAAGCCCCAAAACCCCTACTACTAAACAGTGACTCACATGTCACTCACCCCCTCCACACAACACCAGTGGGGGGACGAATAGGTCATTATTACAGAGCATGGGAGAAAATCACTACAGACACTTGGGTTCTAGCAATTATCCAACATGGTTACTGCATAGAATTTCTACAGTTCCCTCCAAACATACCACCAAAAGCACAAAATTTAACAACACACCATTCCAATCTCCTAGAGATAGAAGTGCAGGCACTATTGCAAAAGAATGCAATCGAATTAGTGCCAGACACACAAATAAACACAGGAGTTTACTCACTGTACTTTCTGATACCAAAGAAGGACAAAACACTGAGACCAATCCTAGACCTCAGAGTAGTCAACACTTTCATCAAATCAGACCACTTCCACATGGTCACACTACAAGAAGTATTGCCATTGCTAAAGCTGCACGACTACATGGCAACTTTAGACCTCAAGGATGCTTATTTCCATATACCAATTCACCCATCGCACAGGAAATACCTAAGGTTTGTATTCAAAGGAATACATTACCAATTCAAGGTACTGCCTTTCGGATTAACAACCGCACCAAGAGTCTTTACCAAATGTCTAGCGGTAGTCGCTGCACACATCAGAAGGCAGCAAATACATGTGTTCCCATATCTAGACGACTGGCTAATCAAGGCCCATTCGTTAATAGAGTGCTCAAATCACACAAATCATATCATACAAACCCTCTTCAAACTAGGGTTCACCGTCAATTTCACAAAATCCAAAATTCGGCCACGCAAGGTACAACAATACCTGGGAGCCATAATAGACACATCAAAAGGAGTAGCCACTCCAAGTCCACAAAGAATTCAAAATTTCAACACCATCATACAACGCATGTATCCAACACAAAAGATACAAGCAAAGATGGTATTACAACTCCTAGGCATGATGTCATCATGCATAGCCATTGTCCCAAACGCAAGACTGCACATGAGGCCCTTACAACAATGCCTAGCATCACAGTGGTCTCAAGCACAGGGTCACCTTCTAGATCTGGTGTTAATAGACCGCCAAACTTACCTCTCGCTTCTGTGGTGGAACAACATAAATTTAAACAAGGGGCGGCCTTTCCAAGACCCAGTGCCACAATACGTAATAACAACAGATGCTTCCATGACAGGGTGGGGAGCACACCTCGATCAACACAGCATACAAGGACAATGGAACGTACATCAAACAAAACTGCATATCAATCACCTAGAACTTCTTGCAGTTTTTCAAGCACTAAAAGCTTTCCAACCAATAATAGTTCACAAATACATTCTCGTCAAAACAGACAACATGACAACAATGTATTATCTAAACAAGCAGGGAGGGACGCACTCCACGCAGTTAAGCATGTTAGCACAAAAAATTTGGCATTGGGCAATTCACAACCAAATTCGCCTAATTGCACAGTTTATACCAGGGATACAAAATCAACTCGCAGACAATCTCTCTCGAGATCACCAACAGGTCCACGAATGGGAAATTCACCCCCAAATACTGAACACTTATTTCAAACTCTGGGGAACACCTCAGATAGACTTGTTTGCGACAAGGGAGAACGCAAAATGCCAAAACTTTGCATCCAGATACCCACACAAACAATCCCAAGGCAATGCCCTATGGATGAACTGGTCAGGGATCTTTGCTTACGCTTTTCCTCCTCTCCCTCTCCTTCCTTACCTGGTAAACAAACTCAGTCAAAGCAAACTCAAACTCATATTGATAGCACCAACTTGGGCAAGGCAACCCTGGTACACAACGCTGCTAGACCTATCAGTGGTACCCTGCATCAAATTGCCCAACAGGCCAGATCTGTTGACACAGCACAACCAAAGGATCAGACACCCAGATCCAGCATCGCTGAATCTAGCAATCTGGCTCCTGAAATCCTAGAATTCGGGCACTTACAACTTACCCAAGAATGTATGGAAGTCATAAAACAAGCAAGAAGGCCATCCACCAGGCACTGCTATGCAAGTAAATGGAAGAGGTTTGTTTGCTACTGCCATATTAATCAAATACAACCATTACACACAACTCCAGAACATGTAGTGGGTTACTTGCTTCACTTACAAAAATCTAACCTAGCTTTCTCTTCCATTAAGATTCACCTTGCAGCAATATCTGCATACCTGCAGACTACCTATTCAACTTCCCTATATAAAATACCAGTCATTAAAGCATTCATGGAGGGCCTTAGGAGAATTATACCACCAAGAACACTACCTGTTCCTTCATGGAACCTAAATGTTGTCCTAACTAGACTTATGGGTCCACCTTTTGAACCCATGCACTCCTGCGACATACAGTACCTAACCTGGAAGGTGGCATTTCTCATCGCCATTACTTCCCTGAGAAGAGTAAGCGAGATTCAGGCGTTTACTATACAGGAACCTTTTATACAACTACACAAAAATAAAGTCGTCCTAAGGACCAATCCTAAATTTTTGCCAAAGGTTATTTCACCGTTCCATCTAAATCAAACAGTGGAACTTCCGGTGTTCTTTCCACAGCCAGATACCGTAGCTGAAAGGGCACTACATACATTAGATGTCAAAAGAGCATTAATGTATTACATTGACAGAACAAAGAACATCAGAAAGACTAAACAACTCTTTATTGCATTTCAAAAACCTCATGCAGGAAACCCAATTTCAAAACAAGGTATAGCCAGATGGATAGTTAAATGCATCCAAATCTGCTACCTTAAAGCTAAACGACAGCTGCCCATTACACCAAGGGCACACTCAACCAGAAAGAAAGGTGCTACCATGGCCTTTCTAGGAAACATCCCAATGCAAGAAATATGTAAGGCAGCCACATGGTCTACCCCTCACACATTCACCAAGCACTACTGTGTAGACGTGTTATCCGCACAACAAGCCACAGTAGGTCAAGCTGTATTAAGGACATTATTTCAGACTACTTCCACTCCTACAGGCTGATCCACCGCTTTTGGGGAAATAACTGCTTACTAGTCTATTGCAGAACATGCGTATCTACAGCGACAGATGCCATCGAACTGAAAATGTCACTTACCCAGTGTACATCTGTTCGTGGCATCAGTCGCAGTAGATTCGCATGTGCCCACCCGCCTCCCCGGGAGCCTGTAGCAGTTTGGAAGTTACCTTCAATTATTTATATATGTATCATCTCAACCTTAAATAAGTGCATACTTAGTCACTCCATTGCATGGGCACTATTACTACAATTCAACTCCTACCTCACCCTCTGCGGGGAAAAACAATCGAGGATGGAGTCGACGCCCATGCGCAATGGAGACAAAAGGAGGAGTCACTCGGTCCCGTGACTCGAAAGACTTCTTCGAAGAAAAACAACTTGTAACACTCCGGCCCAACACCAGATGGCGAGCTATTGCAGAACATGCAAATCTACTGCGACTGATGCCACGAACAGATGTACACTGGGTAAGTGACATTTTCAATATATATATATATGTATATGTGTATATATATATTTTTATGTATATACTTGGTGTGTGTATATATTTTGAAAAGAGTTTTTTATATATATATATATATATATGTACATAAAAAGATTTACAGTTATTCGTACAATGTGGTGTATTTTTACAATATAATGGATGTTGCCTTGCTCTTTCATTGCATTGCCTGGTTGTTCTCATGCACGTAAAAAATGATTGGTACTGACGTCTGCACGTCGTCGAGGACCTCTTATTGCCTGTATGACGTCAGACGGCGTCGCGTGTGAGACAGTGACGTCCTCGTCGACGTGCAGAGACTAGTAAGAAGATTTCCGTCGAATGCTGGCGCCATGGGAGTATTCATGAGGTGAGGAATCCACAGGTAGCTAATGTATCCACCAGAAAAGTCGTTACCGAAGGTAAGTAACTCGTTCATCAGGGCCAATATCAGGGAAGACGTTTTCGAGGACAATATAGGGGTGGACAGTTCCCTAAAACAAGAGGGACATTCCAGAGCCCAAAAACCTCACAGTGATTTCAATGTCACAAACCCCCACCACACAACACCAGTGGGGGGTGGGGGGAAGACTCACAGATTATTACCACAACTGGGAACACATAACTACGGACGCGTGGGTCCTAGCCATTATCCAACATGGTTATTGCATAGAATTCCTACATTTGCCACCAGATGTGCCTCCAAGAGCACACAACATATCCAAACAACACTTGGATCTGTTACAGCTAGAAGTCCAAGCATTGTTACAAAAAGAAGCAATAGAACTAGTACCCCACCATCAAAAAGGAAAGGGTGTTTACTCCCTGTATTTCCTAATCCCAAAAAAGGACAAAACACTTAGACCCATATTATTCCTCAGAACACTAAATCTTTACATCAAATCAGATCACTTTCACAGGGTGACACTTCAAGACGTCATTCCCTTGCTCAAACAGGACTACATGTCAACATTAGATCTCAAGGATGCTTATTTCCACATACACATACATCCTTCCCACAGGAAATACTTGAGGTTTGTAATCCAAGGCGTGCATTACCAATTCAAAGTGTTACCGTTCGGCATAACAACAGCCCCAAGAGTATTCACAAAATGCCTTGCAGTAGTAGCTGCTCACATCAGGAGGCAGCATATGCACATATTTCCTTACTTAGACGTTTGGTTAATAAAAACCAGCACTCAGCAACTGTGTCTTCTACACACAAAATACGTCATACAAACCCTTCACAAACTAGGGTTCTCTATAAACTACCAAAAATCACATCTACAACCGTGTCAAGTACAACAGTACTTAGGAGCAACAATCAACACACAAAAAGGGATTGCCACTCTAAGTCCACAAAGGGTACAAGCCTTCCAAAATGTAATACTAAACATGCACCCAAACCAACACTATCAAGTGATGTTTGTAATGAAACTCCTAGGCATGATGTCTTCATGCATAGCCATTGTCCCAAACGCAAGACTACACATGCGTCCCTTACAACAATGTCTAGCAACACAATGGACACAAGCACAGGGTCAACTTCAAGATCTAATGTTGATAGACCGCCAAACACACTCCTCGCTTCAATGGTGGAATCCTATAAATTTAAACCAAGGGCGGCCATTCCAAGACCCAGTGCCTCAATACGTGATCACAACAGATGCTTCCATGATAGGGTGGGGAGCACACCTCAACCAGCACAGTATACAGGGACAATGGGACGTTCAACAAAGGCAACTGCATATAAATCATCTAGAGCTCTTGGCAGTGTTTCTAGCATTGAAAGCATTTCAACTGCTAATAGCCCACAAACACATTGTTGTCAAAACCGACAACATGACAACAATGTATTACCTAAACAAACAGGGAGGGACACACTCATCACAACTGTCTCTCTTAGCACACAAGATTTTGCATTGGGCGATTCACAATGACATTCGCCTAATAGCACAGTACATCCCAGGGATTCAAAACCAGTTAGCCGACAACCTCAGTTAAGATCACCAACAAACACACGAATGGGGAAATTCATCCCCAGATACTACAAACTTACTTTCTACACTGGGGAATACCAGAAATAGACCTATTTGCAACAAAAAACGCAAAATGCCAAAACTTCGCGACCAGGTAGTCACACCCTCAGTCCAAGGGCAATGCATTATGGATGAGTTGGTCATGGATATTTGCCTACGCTTTTCCCCCTCTCCCACTCCTTCCTTATCTTGTAAACAAATTGAGTCAAAACAGACTCAACCTAATACGGATAGCACCAACCTGGGCTCGCCAACCATGGTACACAACACTACTAGACCTGTCAGTAGTACCTCATATCAAACTACCAAACAGACCAGATCTGTTAACTCAACACAAGCAACAGATCAGACACCCGAATCGAGCATCGCTCAATCTAGCAATCTGGCTCCTGAAGTCTTAGAGTTTGGACATTTAGACCTTACACAAGAATGTATTGAGGTCATTAAATACGCTAGAAGACCTACTACAAGACATTGTTACGCAAACAAATGGACAAGATTTGTTTATTATTGCCATCATAATCTAATCCAACCACTACACGCTCCTGCAAAAAACATCTTAAGCTATTTATTACACTTACAAAAATCAAACCTAGCCTTTTCTTCTATCAAAATACATCTCACGGCAATATCTGCCTATCTGCAGATTACACATTCAACATAACTCTTTAGAATCCAAGTCATCAAAGCATATATGGAGGGTCTAAAGAGACTCATACCCCCAAGAACAACACCAGTCCCTTCGTGGAACCTCAATATTGTATTAACACGACTCATGGGTCCACCATTTGAACCCATGCACTCTTGTGAAATGCAATACTTAACCTGGAAAGTAGCCTTCCTAATAGCTATCACATCTCTTAAAAGGGTAAGTGAAATTCAAGCATTCACTATACAAGAACCCTTTATACAAATACATAAACATTAAGTGGTTCTCCGTACAAATCCCAAATTCTTGCCAAAAGTTATATCACCATTCCACCTAAACCAAACAGTGGAACACCCAGTTTTTTTTTTTCCCACAACCAGACTCAGTAGCCGAAAGAGCCTTACATACGCTAGACATCAAAAGAGCATTAATGTATTACATTGATAGAACAAAACAATTTTGCAAGACAAAACAATTGTTTGTAGCCTTTCAAAAACCTCATGCAGGAAATCCAATATCCAAACAAGGCATTGCCAGATGGATAGTGAAATGTATTCAGACCTGCTATATTAAAGCAAAAAGAGATCTGCCTATTACGCCAAAGGCGCACTCCACTAGGAAAAAAGGTGCCACAATGGCCTTTCTAGGAAATATACCTATGACAGAAATCTGTAAGCCAGCCACATGGTCTACGCCTCATACATTCACAAAACATTACTGTGTAGATGCGTTAACACAACAAGCCACAGTAGGACAGGCTGTATTACGAACATTATTTCAAACAACTTCAACTCCTACAGGCTAAACCACCACTTTTGGGGAGATAACTGCTTACTAGTCTATGCACAGCATGTGTATCTGCAGCTACACATGCCATCGAGCGGAAAATGTCACTTACCCAGTTTACATCTGTTCGTGGCATGAGTCGCTGCAGATTCACATGCACCCTCCCACCTCTCCGGGAGCCTGTAGCCGTTATAAGTTGATGAAACTTGTACATTTATAAATTTGTAAATATATGATATATATATATTTTTTATATACACATTATGTACATACATACTCCATTGAATGGGCATTTTTACTATATACACAACTCCTACCTCACCCTCTGCGGGGAAAACAATCTAAGATGGAGTCCACGCCCATGTGCAGTGGAGCCGAAAGGGACGAGTCCCTCGGTCTCGTGACTCGAAAAGACTTCTTCGAAGAAAAACAACTTGTAACAGTCCGAGCCCAACACTAGATGGCAGGATAATGCACAGCATGTGAATCTGCAGCGACTCATGCCACGAACAGATGCACACTGGGTAAGTGACATTTTCCATAGAGAGAGAGGGAGATATATATATATATATATATATATATATATATATATATATATATATATATATATATATATATATATATATATATATATATATATATATATATATATATATATATATATATATATATATATATATATATATATATAGTGTAGCTGCAGATACACATGCTGTGCACATCCCGCCATCTGGTGTTGGGCTCGGAGTGGGACTCCTCCCATTTCGGCTCCATTGCGCATGGGCGTCGACTCCATCTTAGATTGTTTTTTTCCGCCATCGGGTTCGGACGTGTTCCTTTTCGCTCCGTGTTTCGGGTCGGAAAGTTAGTTAGAATCTCGGAAAAATCGTCGGTATTGTTTGCGTTCGGTATCGGGTTAGTTGGAACAAATCGACACCAACTTTTGAAGAGCTCTGGTGGCCCTTTGGGGTTTTTTCGATCCCCCCCCGTCGGGGCCTGGTTGGCCCGGCCACGTGCGACTTCAAGGCTCATGGAACGGACCCCATTCCGTTTCTGCCCAAAATGCCATCACAAGTATCCGTATACGGATCACCATCTGGTCTGTAACTTGTGCTTGTCCCCCGAGCACAAGGAGGATACTTGTGAAGCCTGTCGAGCGTTTCGGTCGAGGAAGACGCTGAGAGACCGAAGAGCCAGGAGACTACAAATGACGTCCACGCCGACAGGTCAAGATCGTTTCGAGGAGGAAGAAGAAGCTTTCTCCGTCCGCGAGTCGGATTCGGAAGAACTCTGCGCCGAAGAAACAACCAAAACCGTGAGTAAGACGTCGAAAATCAAGACTCGCAAGAAGTCTACAAAAGCCCAGGGGACGCCACCGCCAACAGGCCATGGCTTAACCCGAAAAATAGGTGACCCATCCAAGGCACCGAAAAAGGGCATGCTGGTGTCGAAGTCATCCGACTCCGGTCGAGATACCGCCACACAGCAACCTCGGAGCCGAGACGGCGGCTCCGAGAAACTTCGGCACAGAGACAGCGGCACCGAAGAATTTCGGCACCGAGACACGCCAAAAACAAAGAAGGTTTCTTCGGAGCCTAAAAAGACTTCCGAAAAGGTTTCGGTTCCGAAACAGCCAGCCTCGGAGCCGAAAACTAGTTCCTATACAGAGGAACAAGGACTAACCTCCCAATTACATCGATTTGGAGAGGAGCTTCAATCTGCAGAGCCTGACTACACACAAAGAATGCTTC
The DNA here is from genome assembly GCF_031143425.1 of Pleurodeles waltl. NCBI lineage: Eukaryota > Metazoa > Chordata > Amphibia > Caudata > Salamandridae > Pleurodeles > Pleurodeles waltl. Next base: position 151,963,280 of record NC_090441.1, on the reverse strand, counting down.
ATATTCATGAGGACACAGGGAAGATAACCACTGTTCCCCCAATCAAAATAAAAAGGAAACTTGCCTTTCAACAAAAGGACAAGCAACCACAGGCAAAGGTGGCAAAGAAAACAACCCCACCACCGTCTCCACCACCATCAATACATGCATCACCAGCAACAACTCCACCACTCATGCACTCACCAGCTCATACCACAATGAGTCAGGATGATCCCGATGCATGGGACCTCTACGATGCTCCAGTGTCTGACAATAGCCCAGACTCTTATCCTACAAAACCGTCACCACCTGAGGACCGTACATCCTATACACAGGTGGTCGCAAGGGCAGCCGAGTTTCACAATGTGTCCTTACATTCGGAACCAATTGAGGATGACTTTCTCTTTAACACCCTATCCTCCACCCATAGCCAATATCAAAGCCTTCCCATGCTCCCAGGAATGCTAAGACATTCAAAACAAATATTTCAGGATCCAGTTAAAGGCAGAGCCGTAACTCCAAGGGTGGAGAAACAATATAAGCCACCGCTCACTGATCCAATATATATTACAACACAACTAACACCAGACTCAGTAGTTGTGGGGGCAGCTCGTAAGAGAGCCAACTCTCATACCTCAGGCGACGCACCACCTCCAGACAAGGAGAGCCGCAAATTTGATGCTGCGGGAAAAAGGGTTGCAGCACAAGCAGCAAATCAGTGGCGTATCGCCAATTCACAAGCACCTTTGGCAAGATACGACAGGGCTCATTGGGATGAAATGCAACATTTCATCGAACACTTACCCAAGGAGTTCCAAAAAAGAGCGCAACAGGTGTTGGAAGAGGGACAAAGTATCTCAAATAATCAGATACGGTCTTCCATGGATGCAGCAGATACAGCTGCAAGGACAATAAACACTGCAGTCACAATACGAAGGCACGCATGGCTGCGCACTTCTGGGTTCAAACCAGAAATCCAGCAGGCTGTGCTCAATATGCCGTTTAATGAACAGCAATTGTTTGGGCCGGAGGTAGACACTGCCATCGAAAAACTCAAGAAGGACACCGATACAGCCAAAGCCATGGGCGCACTCTACTCCCCGCAGAGCAGAGGCACATTTCGGAAAACACCTTTTAGGGGAGGGTTTCGAGGTCAACCCACAGAAACCACAACCTCACAAACAAGGCCTACCTACCAGGGTCAATACCAGAGGGGAGGTTTTCGGGGGCAATTTAGAGGGGGCCAATTCCCCAAAAATCGAGAAATTCCAAGGCCCCAAAACCCCTCAAAATAAGCCGTGACTAAGCCAATTTTACAAACTTTGGGAGGAAATAACAGACATTTGGGTCTTAGCAATTATCCAGCATGGTTATTGCATAGAATTTCGCCAATTCCCTCCAAACGTCCCACCGAAAACACACTATGTCAAAACAACATATAGATCTTCTAGGACTAGAAGTTCAAGCATTGCTACAAAAGGACGCAATAGAATTAGAATTAGTACCAACTCAACAAAAAAACACAGGAGTTTACTCACTGTACTTTCTAATACCCAAAAAGGACAAAACTCTGAGACCAATACTAGATCTCAGAACACTAAATACCTACATAAAATCAGACCACTTTCACATGGTCACGTTACAAGACGTAATACCACTGCTCAAACAGCAAGACTACATGACAACATTAGATCTAAAAGATGCGTATTTCCATATACCAATACATCCTTCACACAGGAAATACCTAAGGTTCGTATTCCAAGGAATACATTACCAATTCAAAGTGTTGCCATTCGGAATAAAAACTGCGCCAAGAGTTTTTACAAAATGCCTGGCAGTAGTAGCTGCACATGTCAGAAGGCAGCAAATACATGTGTTCCCGTACTTAGACGACTGGCTAATCAAAACCAACACGCTAAAACAGTGTTCACAGCACACAAAATATGTCATACAAACCCTTCACAGGCTAGGTTTCTCCATCAACTACGCGAAGTCACACCTTCTGCCGTGTCAAACGCAGCAATACTTAGGAGCGACAATCAACACAGCAAAAGGGATTGCCACTCCAAGTCCACAACGGGTTCAAACATTTCACAAAGTAATACAGGCCATGTATCCAACACAAAAGATACAAGTCAGAATGGTAATGAAACTACTAGGCATGATGTCTTCATGCATAGCCATTGTCCCAAACGCAAGATTGCACATGCGGCCCTTACAACAGTGCCTAGCATCACAATGGTCACAAGCACAGGGTCAACTTCTAGATCTGGTGTTGATAGACCGCCAAACATACATCTCGCTTCTATGGTGGAACAGTACAAATTTAAACCGAGGGCGGCCTTTCCAAGACCCAGTGCCACAATATGTCATAACAACAGATGCTTCCATGACAGGGTGGGGAGCACACCTCAATCAACACAGCATCCAAGGACAATGGGACATACATCAGAGACAGTTTCACATAAATCACTTGGAAATGTTAGCAGTATTTCTAGCGCTGAAAGCATTTCAACCCATAATAACCCAAAAATACATTCTTGTCAAAACAGACAACATGACAACAATGTATTATCTAAACAAACAAGGAGGGACACACTCGACACAGTTGTGCCTCCTAACACAGAAAATATGGCATTGGGCGATTCACAACCACATTCGCCTAATAGCACAATTTATTCCAGGGATGCAGAACCAGTTGGCAGACAATCTCTCTCGAGATCACCAACAAACCCACGAATGGGAAATTCACCCCCAAATACTAAACAATTACTTTCAAATTTGGGGAACACCTCAAATAGATCTATTTGCAACAAAGGAAAACTCAAAATGCCAAAACTTCGCATCCAGATACCCACAAGATCAATCCCAAGGCAATGCTCTATGGATGAACTGGTCAGGGATCTTTGCATACGCTTTTCCCCCCTCTCCCTCTCCTTCCATATGTAGTAAACAGGTTGAGTCAAAACAAACTCAAACTCATACTAATAGCACCAACATGGGCAAGGCAACCTTGGTACACGACACTACTAGACCTGTCAGTAGTACCTCATGTCAAACTACCCAACAAACCAGATCTGTTAACACAACACAAACAACAGATCAGACATCCAAATCCAGCATCTTTGAATCTAGCAATTTGGCTCCTGAAATCCTAGAATTCGGACACTTGCACCTCACACAAGAATGTATGGTGGTCATAAAACAAGCTAGGAAACCTACCACTAGACACTGCTACGCAAACAAGTGGAAAAGATTTGTGTATTACTGCCAGAATAATCAAATTCAGCCATTAACCGCATCTCCAAAAGATATAGTTGGATATTTACTACATTTGCAAAAATCAAATCTAGCTTTCTCTTCCATAAAAATACATCTCACCGCAATATCAGCTTACCTACAAATTACTCATTCAACTTCACTATTTAGAATACCAGTCATTAAAACGTTTATGGAAGGCTTAAAGAGAATCATACCACCAAGGACACCACCTGTTCCTTCATAGAACCTCAACATTGTCTTAACAAGACTCATGGGTCCACCTTTTGAGCCCATGCATTCTTGTGAAATGCAATACTTAACGTGGAAAGTTGCATTTTTGATTGCCATCACATCTCTAAGAAGAGTGAGTGAGATTCAAGCATTTACTATACAAGAACCATTTATTCAGATACATAAAAATAAAGTAGTTCTAAGAACAAATCCAATTTTTTTACCAAAGGTTATCTCACCGTTCCACTTAAATCAAACAGTAGAATTACCAGTGTTCTTCCCACAACCAGATTCTGTAGCTGAAAGAGCACTACATACATTAGACATCAAAAGAACACTAATGTACTACATTGACAGAACGAAACTAATTAGAAAAACAAAACAACTATTTATTGCCTTTCAAAAACCTCATACAGGAAATCCAATTTCAAAACAAGGCATTGCTAGGTGGATAGTTAAGTGTATTCAAACCTGCTATCTTAAAGCAAAAAGAGAGCTGCCTATTACACCAAAGGCACACTCAACCAGAAAGAAAGGGGCTACTATGGCCTTTCTAGGAAATATTCCAATGACCGAAATATGTAAGGCAGCAACATGGTCTACGCCTCATACATTTACCAAGCACTACTGTGTAGATGTGGTAACTGCACAACAAGCCACAGTAGGTCAGGCTGTACTAAGAACATTATTTCAAACTACTTCAACTCCTACAGGCTAAACCACCGCTTTTGGGGAGATAACTGCTTACTAGTCTATGCACAGCATGTGTATCTGCAGCTACACATGCCATCGAACGGAAAATGTCACTTACCCTGTGTACATCTGTTCGTGGCATTAGTCGCTGCAGATTCACATGCGCCCACCCGCCTCCCCGGCAGCCTGTAGCCGTTTAGAAGTTGATCTTGAACATTTGTAAATTTGTAAATATATTACTTTAACCTTTATTATGTACATACATATTCATTCCATTGCATGGGCACTATTACTAGTATACACAACTCCTACCTCACCCTCTGCGGGGAAAACAATCTAAGATGGAGTAGAAGTCCATGCGCAATGGAGTCGAAATGGGAGGAGTCCCTCGGTCTCGTGACTCGAAAAGACTTCTTCGAAGAAAAACAACTTGTAACACTCCGAGCCCAACACCAGATGGCGGGATGTGCACAGCATGTGAATCTGCAGCGACTAATGCCACGAACAGATGTACACTGGGTAAGTGACATTTTCCATATATTCCATTTGCATGGACATCTCTTTTCTTTATACTCTATCACTCCTACCTTACCCTCTGCGGGAAAACAATCGAAGATGGAGTCGATGCCCATGCGCAATGGAGCCGAAGAGGAGGAGTCACTTAATCCCGTGACTCAAACACTTCTTCGAAGAAAAACTTGTAACACTCCAAGCCCAACACTAGATGGCAGATGTACGCATAGCATGTGAATCTGCAGCGGAACATGCCATGAACAGATGTACACTGGTTAAGTGACAATTTTCCATATATATTGTCACTTCGTTCTCTGTAAAGTGTATCAGTTCTTTATGTGGAGAAGTGCTAAAAGCATACAAAATCAGAACTAATAAACAACCATTGGCAAAGGTAATGGGTTGCATTTTCATTCCAGAGTTAAGAATTAGCAAAACCTTCTGCATTGAAAAAAGAACAAACAAATGATGACTTTGTAAGAGATCAGTAATGTATGTGTGTTCTTTTGAGATGAAAATAATCTCTCATGCTATAGTGTAAGCTATCAATAGGATGCAGAATAATAGAACATACAGCCAGTTGCATGTGTTTTGGTGGAAATAATCCTCTGAGAACAGCCATAGGCCAGTCCTTGTATATTTTTAAAGAAAATATAACAATGGCACTTGCAGACCCTGCCTTTTAAGCCAGACCTCAGAATGTTCACCATTTTGTAAACAAAGATATCTGATAGAGACTTCTAGCTGCAGCTTCCTTACCTTAGAATTCCCTGGCGTCCGCTTCGAATCCAGAGTTTTTTTTTGTGAGCAGTACCCTGCGCGCGGTCGGACGGTGCCATTCGGAGCTGCGTACGTCGACCAGCTCCGCGTGCCTCGTTGGAGTCGTCTGACGTCACGGTTGTCTATATAGACTCCGTCTCGGTGCGTGCACGCCAGTTCTTTTCCTTCCGCGCCGGTTAAACGCAGTTTTGGAAAGAGCTACCCTGCTTCGACTGTTTGATGCTTTTTTGGCTGTTTGGAGTCATGTCTTCGAGAAAGACAGGATTCAAGCCGTGTGGTGCGTGTCATCGCACCATGTCGGTGACGAATCCGCACCGAGTTTCTTTGGTGCTTGGACAAGGAACACGATTCCACCTCGTGCTCAGATTGTCAGGCCATGGCGCCGAAGGCCTTGAGGGAGAGATCCCTTAAGCTTCTTGCGGCCCGACATTCGTCTTCGGTCGGCGTGACTCCGCGGAGGTCACGGTCTCGCAGTAGGATGACTCGGCACCGCTCGCGGAGCCCCAAGTCCTCTTCCTCGCATTCGAGGTCTTCAGAAGGTAAGAGGCACAAGAAGAAGTCGAAGCGGACTTCGTCTTCATCACGCCTGTCGACTGACGAGGCGTCTAGGGAACGTCGACGTTCCGACTTCGCGTCTTCCCCCTTTCCGGGGACCGGATCGACCCCCGCTCAAATTAAAGAATTTTACGAGGCCATGCGTCTCGTCTTTGAGCGGGCTGTACCCTCGGGTAGGTCTTTGGGCCCCGCGGAGTCAGCAGGGGCCCCTTCGGATTCGACGCCGGCGGCTTCGGCCTCCGCGCCGTTGGGGACCTCAGGGTCCGAAAACGGATCTGGACCGGTGCCGGTTTCTCACAGTCGACCTCCTTCGGTGCCGGGTCCGACGTCGACGATTCTGCCACCAGCGCCCACCGGTGGCAGCCCCATCCTTATTCCGGATGATCCGGAGCGACTTCGTACGACTTCGACGGAGCAAATTCGGCCCAGATCATTGTCTCAGCATTATTTGGAACAGCCAGACTCAGGAGAGGAATGGGAGGGGTCTGAGGACCCTTTAGAATCAGGATTGCAGCAGGGCTGGCATGTGGATCTAGGGGAGGCCAGTGGACTGGACACATCTCCAGATACTGGTATGCTCTCCTCCTAATGTGGCTACAGAGGAGGGGCTTCTTTCGCTATGGTGGTGCGTAGGGCAGATGAGGTCTTGGACCTAGATTTGCCTACGGTGCCAGTCAGGACAAATATCCTGACAGAAGTGCTTCAGCCGGGGAGTCAACATCGGAACCGTTGTTGCCCTTCAATGAGGCTCTTACAGAAGTCCTTCTGGGTACGTGGTCCAAACCCAGCACAGGGGCTCCTGTGAATAGGACGGTCGGCCACCGCCATAGACCCGCTCCCAGCGACCATAGTTTCCTGACCAAACACCCTACTCCTGAGAGCTTGGTTGTCCAAGCCTCTACTTCATGTGGTGCCTTCCCTTCCGCTCCCCCGGATAGGGAATCCAAGAGGCTGGATCAGCTTGGGAAGAAGATGTTTTCTTCCTCCAGCCTGGCATTGAGGTCTGTAAACACCTCTTGCCTATTAGGCCGTTATTCCCATACATTATGGGATACGGTGGCGCAAGTGCTGCCCCAGGTCCCGGACGGCGTACGGGACACTCTCACCCAGGCTGTAAAGGATGGGAGGGATGCAGTCAAGTTTACAATCTGGTGTGGCTTGGATACGACCGACTCGCTGGGCAGAGCGATTTCATCGTCAGTGGCCCTTCGTCGCCACGCCTGGTTCACGCTCGTTGTACTGGTTTTTCAGGGGATGTCCAGTCCAGCTTGATGGACATGCCCTTTGAGTCTCGCCTTTTTGGCGAAAAGGCAGATTTCGCGCTTGAGAGGTTCAAGGATTCTCGAGCCACGGCCAGATCCTTGGGCCTTTCAATGCCGGCACGACAGCAGTCTGTCTTTCGCCCCTTCCGAGGCTTCGAGAGGGGCGTGGTTCCACGCCAGCCACAATTTAGCCACCGTCCTCAGGCTTCACAGCATCCCGGAAGAGGACGTGGTCTTGGTACAGAGGTCGACCGCCACACAGCCCCCCTCCACTGTGCCCGAGCCCTCCTATTGTGGTTCTGCGGGATCACGTCCGTCCAGTTGGAAGGAGGATTCGTTTTCATCTCCCTCACTGGCTTTCCATCACCACGGACAAGTGGGTCCTGCAGATCATACGGAAGGGCTACTCCCTTCCCTTCCAGTCTTTCCCTTCTTCTATCCCTCCAACAAAGGAATGGCTGATGGAGGACCATTTAGCTTTGCTTCGCGAGGAAGTTTCGGTTCTTTTGGCCAAGGGACCCATAGAAAGAGTCCCAATATCAGAAGTAGACAGTGGTTGTTATTCCCGCTACTTTCTGATTCCCAAAAAGAAAAAAGGCCTTCGCCCTATTTTGGATTTAAGGGACGTCAATCTCTTCCTCAAGAAGGAGAAATTCAAGATGCTCACTCTTGCTCAGGTTTTGTCTGCCCTAGACCAAGGAGACTGGATGGTAGCGTTGGATTTGCAGGATGCATATTTCCATATTCCTATCCTGCCAAGCCACAGGCGTTACCTGCGGTTCAAGGTGGGCCACGAGCACTTTGTTTACCGTGCTTCCTTTCGGTCTCACCAGTGCCCCTCGGGTGTTCACAAAGGTGATGGCGATGTTGGCGGCTCATTTACGCAGGTCAGGGATTTCAGTCGTCCCCTACCTGGACGATTGGCTGTTGAAGGCGTCTATGCCCCAGGCTCTCGTCACCCACCTCCAGACGACGGTGGACCTCTTGCATTCGCTGGGGTTCACTATAAATGTGCCGAAGTCACACCTGATTCCCTCTCAGAAGCTCTTTCATCGGAGCTGTTCTGGACACAGTGCAGTATCGGGCTTATCCTCCCGATCAGCGGGTTCAGGATATTCAGGTTATGATTCCGATGTTTCGGCCTCTTTCCTGGATCTCGGTGAGACAGACTCTGAGGCTGCTGGGACGCATGGCTTCCTGCATCCTGTTGGTCAAGCATGCCAGATGGCGCATGAGGGCTCTGCATTGGACCTGAAGTTCCAATGGGCACAACATCAGGGAAATCTTACCGACGTGGTTCAGATCTCGGAGAGGAGTGCAGAAGATCTGCAGTTGTAGTTAGTGAACTGCGAGTGGGTCAAGGGCAGACCCCTCTCCCTTCCCCAACCAGATCGAACGGTAGTGACAGATGCGTCACTTCTGGGATGGGGCGGCCATCTGGGGGAGGTGGAGATCAGAGGTCACTGGTCTCCGGTGGAATCCGGGCTCCACATTAACTTGTTGGAGCTTCGGGCGATCCAGCTAGCATTAAAAGCATTTCTTCCTGTTGTGAAAGGGAAGGTGGTGCAGGTGTTCACGGACAACACTACCGCAATGTGGTACTGCAACAAGCAGGGCGGTGTGGGGTCGTGGACCCTTTGGCAAGAGGCTTTATGTCTCTGGACATGGCTGGAACAGCAGGGCATGACCCTGGTGGTTCAACACCTGGCAGTTTCTCTGAACGCCAGAGCAGACGAACTCAGCCGAAAATGCTTAGAGGATCACGAATGGTGTCTCCATCCAGAGGTGGCACAAGGACTCTTTCAGCAGTGGGGAGAGCCTTGGTTAGATCTGTTCGCCTCTGCAGAGAACGCGCAATGTCAGCAGTTTTGCACATTGGAGTTTCCAAGGGGGCTATCGCTAGGCGACGCTTTTCGTCGCGAGTGGAGTTCAGGCCTCCTGTACGCTTTTCCACCTATACCACTTCTGCCCAGAGTTCTCAAGAAAATCAAGAACGACCGGGCCCAAGTACTCATTGTGGATCCGGATTGGGCACGGAGAGTTTGGTATTCAGAGCTTCTCAAAATGAGCATCGGTCCTCCAATCAGGCTGCCTCTTCGGGAGGATCTTCTGTCCCCGGGGAAGGTTCTCCACCCGAACCTGTCAACTCTGCACCTTCATGCGTGGAGATTGAGCGGCGACAGTTGATGGTTTATGACCTCCCTCCCGAAGTTTGTGATGTCATTCTGGAAGCCAGGCGTCCCTCTACTAAGTCGATCTACGCCTGCCGTTGGAAACGTTTTGTTTCTTATTGATCAGAGAGGTCTATTGATCCTCTTTCTTCTTCTCTGTCTAACATCATTTTGTTTATTTTGTCTCTCGCCCAGCAGGGTTCCTCCTTGGGGACTCTCAAGGGCTATCTTGCAGCCTTATCGGCTTTTCTTCAGTTGCCTGATCAGCCATCTCTGTTTAAATCGCCTATAGTAGAGAGATTTTTGAAAGGGCTTGTACATCTGTTCCCGCCTGTGCCTTTCGTTATGCCCCAGTGGGCTCTTAATCTGGTTCTTACCTTCCTTATGTGTGCTCCTTTCGAGCCCTTGCATAACTTTCCTCTCCGGCTGCTCACTATTAAGACAGCCTTTTTGGTGGCAATTACATCTGCCCGGAGAGTGAGCGAGCTGCAGGCTTTATCTTCTATACCTCCTTATCTAATGATATATCCTGACAAGGTGGTGGTAAGAACTCGTGCCTCTTTTCTCCCCAAGGTGGTGACCACTTACCATCTGGGTCAAGGTATCACCCTGCCCACCTTCTTTGCACCACTACATCCCTCTAAGGAAGAGGAGCGTCTCCATCATCTGGACCAAAAAAGAGCGTTATCGTTCTACCTTGACTGCACTAAAGAGTTCCGGGTGGACCACCAACTCTTTGTGGGGTACATTGGTGCAAAGAAGGGTCAGGCAGTACAGAAACGATCCATTTCGCGCTGGGTCGTTCTCTGTATAAAAATATGCTACGCTTTGGCGAAGAAGCAGCCTCCTGAGGGCTTGAGAGCTCATTCCACTAGGGGGAAAGCTGCTACCACTGCATTGGCACGTGGCGTACCGGTGGTGGACATATGTCAGGCCGCAATGTGGGCTTCTTTACACACGTTTGCAAAGCACTACTGCCTGGATAGCCAGGTGAGGAGAGGGGGCATTTTGCCCATTCTGTCTTGCAGGACTTCCTTATATAAAAAAATATAAAAAATCTCCTTCAGACCCACCACCATGGGTTATAGTTTGGGTATCTATTCTAAGGTAAGGAAGCTGCAGCTAGAAGTCTCTATCAGATGAACAAGTTACTTACCTTCGGTAACAAAGTATCTGGTAGAGACTCTATCTAGCTGCAGATTCCTTACACCCGCCCAAGCCTCCCCACTCTGGGGACATTTTTTCTCATATGCATATATGTTTCATTTTGGCAACTTTTGCCTTTCTTACAGGCATGATAGTGTTTTTCTCCAAACAGTCAAAGAGGTTAAAAGTGTATTAGTTGGTTCTTCCATGACTCTGTGCTTCTGGCGCGGGAAGTTGTGGAAAAGAACTGACGTACACGCGCCGAGACTGCGTCTATATAGACAACTGTGACGTCATAGACGACTCCGACGCACGCCGATCCGGACGGCGCGCGCGCACGGTACTGCTCACAAAAAACCTCTGGATTCGAAGCTGACGCCAGGCAATCCTAAGGTAAGGAATCTGCAGCTAGAGAGTCTCTACCAGATACTTCGTTACCGAAGGTAAGTAACTTGTTCTTTATAGAAGGAAAAGGTAGCATATTTGTCAAAACCGCGGATGAAGAAAACTGCAACTTCTGATGGATACAACTACCTGTGGATTCCTCACCTAATGAATACTCCCATGGCGCCAGCATTCGACGGAAATCTTCCTAGCTTCTGCACGTCGACGTCACTCTAGCCCGCGCGACGCCGTCTGACGTCATACAGGCAATAAGAGGTCCTCGCCGATGTCAGTACCAACATTTTTTACGTGCATGAGAATAATAACCCAATGCAATGAAAGAGCAAGGCAACATCCCATAACATTGTAAATCACACAACATTGCAATAAAATGGCTGTAGATTTAATCTATATATATTTTTTTTATCAAACAAATATATGCAAATCATGTATATACAAAAAGATATGTACATATATAATATATATATATACATATATATATATATGTGTGTATATATACACACACACACGTATCCATACATACAAAATCTATTGCAGCCTTGAAGACCAAGAGGAGCGCACTCAAGGATTACTTGGTAAGACCAGAAAGGCAACGGGGAGGCGGGTGGGACCGTGAGGAATCCACAGGTAGCTAATGTATCCACCAGAAAAGTCGTTACCGAAGGTAAGTAACTCATTCTTCTGATGGATACAACTACCTGTGGATTCCTCACCTAATAGAGTCCCAAAGCAGTACCACGCCCAGTGGTGGGTGCCGAAATGGTCAAACCAAGAAATCCTGCAGCACTGACCGTGCAAAATGGCCGTCCCTTCTGACCTCAGAGTCCAAACAGTAATTTTCAGGTCAGTTCCCTTTTTTCCGTGCATTCGAAACGGTTATCTTTGAGGGAGCTACTGTTACTTTCGTAGTTACAGTGTATTTTCTGCTGCGTAGTTCTTCTCTGCTGTAATAATGTCTCAGAGAAAGTCGGGTTTCAAGCCCTGTCGAGAGTGTGGGGGCAAGATGTCCGTTACAGATCCTCACTCCGACTGTCTATGGTGTTTGAGCTCCGACCACGACGTCGCGACTTGCGATTCATGTCAGCACATGAATCCGAAGGCCCTCAAAGAACGTGAGGCTAAACTATTCATGGCGAAGTCGAAGAGAAAGGAAAAACATCATAAAAAGTCTTCTTCGCCAAGGTCTCATCGGCGTCATCGAGACTCCCGGCGCCGTAGAGATTCACGGCGTCATTCCAGCAAGGAGACTCGTTCGAGGTCACCTTCGGCTCGGCGTCGGAGAACTTGGGAGGTCAGTCCCACGGTCACGCCGCATCCATCGATGCCGTTGCCCTCTCCGGCGTCACCGACTTCGCCTGGACAGGCGTCTGTGATTGAGGTGATGCAGCCTCTGGTGTTGTCTCCGGCGTCGCAGATGTCGAGGCCGCCTTCGATCCAGGCACCCCAGTATCCGGCTTTTCCCACCCCTGGAGCCGATAGTACTGCATTCCTGAATGCGATGTATACCATCTTTCAACAGATGGCTCCAGGGGGTGCTCCGGCTGGTCCTTCGGGGCCTTTGGCCTTTTCATTGGGTGATCCTGCGCCTCTACGGCCGGCACCCTTTATGCCCTTTCTCCCTTTTGGGAATGTGGGCTCGGCGCCGGTGTCGGCGCCGGTGGCCGCTCCAGTGGCTTCAGAGGGATTGGCCCCGGAGGTTTCCATCCCGTTGACGTCAGGATTTCATCCTGTGACTCCGGTGGGTCCATCGGCTCCAAGATCTCTTCGTCCTGCTCCTTCAACGGCACCGAAGCTGCCTGTGGCGCCGGACTCGGCGTCTGATACTTCTGGAGATCGGCGCCGATCTTCGACTTCGGCGGAGGCCATGTCGACTCCGCGTATCGAGCAGAGACTACATTCGAGGAGGCGTGCTCTCTCTCTTTTTGAAGAGCAGGAGTACCAACGAGTCCTGGAGGAAGGAGAGGTTGAGGACTCTGGTGATGGATTGCATGGTCTGGATACTTCCCCTGAGTGGGACCTTTCATCTCCAGGGGAGTATATGGAGGAGGCTGCTACCTTTCACGCTGTGGTAAGGAAGGCAGCTAACTTTATGGACCTGCCTTTGCCGGTGGCAGAGGCGAAGCAGAATTTGACGGAGGTATTGCATCCGGCCTCTGCTGCAGCGGAGCCTCTCTTGCTGTTTAATGAGGCTTTGCTTGATCCGGTGTTAGAGGTGTGGAAGAAGCCAGTATCTTCTTCGGCGGTTCATAGGGCTGTGGCCAGGAGATATCGAGCTGCACCATCTGACCCTGGCTTTCTTTCTAAACACCCTACGCCGGAGAGCTTGGTGGTGCAAGCCTCCTGTTCATCGAAGTCAGCGCCTGGATCTTTCCCGACGGTACCTGGAGACAGGGACTCCAAAAAGCTGGATGCACAATCCAAGAAAATATTTTCATCTTGCAGTTTGGCGTTGAAGGCCACCAACGCAACTTGCATTCTGGGGAGATACATCCATGCTCTTATGGACGATATTTCATCTTCATTTACGGAGCTTCTCCAGGGACTCTTGGATGTTGTCTCGGACGCCCAGGCTGCCGCAACCCAGATTGTCCAGTCTGGGCTGGACACGACCGACTCGGTGGCTGGGGCGATGGGCACGGCTGTGGTGGCAAGGAGACAGGCCTGGCTCCGTAATTCAGGGTTTTCTGCGGACGTGCAGTCGACCCTATTGGACCTCCCGTTTGATGGGGACAAACTGTTTGGAGCCAAGGCAGATTCGGCCTTGGAGCGATTTAAAGAGAGCAGGGCCACAGCCAAATCGTTAGGGCTGCAAGCGCCTTCTTCCTCTGCCTCTTCCAGGTTTTTCAGGAGGTTTCGTGGATTTGGGCGTGGCTCTTCCTCCTCTTCCTTTCGGGGGAGATTCCAGCAACCCGCCTCTTCCCACCCCTATAGATCATTTATAGGGAGAGGTAGGGCCCGCACCAGAGGAGCCTCTCAACAGCACTCTGCCTCTTCCTCGTCCTCTGGAGGGGTGCAGCAGGGAAAGCAGCCTTAGGCTTCCACCATTTCCCACTCACTCCTCTCCTGTAGGGGGAATGTTACGGCTTTTTCTCCACAAGTGGGAGACTATTACAACGGACACTTGGGTTATCAGTATTGTGGGAAAAGGCTACACCCTTCCCTTTTGGGAGTTTCCGCCCCCCCATCCCGCCCCGCCCATCTTATTGTTCAGAAGAATACCTCCTGTTGCTAGAACAGGAGGTTCAAGTCCTCCTTTCAAAGGGCGTGGTGGAGTTGGTCCCAGAGCAGGAAAGGGGTCGAGGTTGTTACTCAAGGTACTTCCTGATTCCCAAGAAGGATGGTCGGTTGAGACCGATCCTGGATCTGAGGATCTTTAATTGGTTCCTCAAACAGGAAAAGTTCAAGATGCTGACCCTAGCACAGGTGCTTTTGGCGTTGAACAAAGAAGATTGGATGGTGTCTGTCGACTTGCAGGACGCTTATTTTCATATCCCGATACTCAAGTTGCACAGGAAGTATCTCCGGTTTGTGGTAGGGTCGCAGCACTATCAGTTTGCGGTCCTCCCGTTTGGTCTTACTTCAGCACCTCGAGTTTTCACAAAGGTGATGTCGGTGGTTGCGGCAGAGCTCAGAAGGAAGGGGATAGCAGTATTCCCTTACTTGGACGACTGGTTGATCAAAGCCAAGTCTCCGGAGCTTGTCGCATCATCTGCAGTCAACAACCCAGTTGTTGTTCGACCTGGGCTTTTCGGTGAACGTGCCCAAATCTCACCTGGAGCCCTCTCAGCGCCTCCTGTTCATAGGGGCAGTACTGGATACAACATTGAGTCGAGCCTTTCCTCCGCCTCAGCGGATTCAAGATATTCAGGAATTGGTTCCAATGTTTCGAAATGGAGCGATAGTTCCAGTCCTCAAGGTCTTTCGTCTGCTCGGTCTGTTTGCCTCCTGCATACTGTTGGTCACGCATGCTCGCTGGCACATGAGGGCTCTTCAGTGGTGCCTCCGAAGGCAGTGGTCTCAACACAAGGGAGATCTAGAAGGTGTGGTCAAGATCTCCAGAGATGCTGCTGTGGACTTGAAGTGGTGGATTGCGAGCAACAATCTTTCACAAGGAAAGCCGTTTGCGCAGTCGCCACTAGTGGCCACGGTCATAACGGATGCTTCCACTCTAGGGTGGGGAGCTCATCTGGGGGATCTGGAGATCAAAGGACTTTGGTCTCCAGCGGAACAGATGTTTCATATCTATCTGTTAGAGTTACGGGCTGTACGTCTGGCTCTCAAGGCCTTCCTCCCTTCCCTTCGTGGTCAGTCGGTACAGGTCCTGACGGACAATACTACCACGATGTGGTACATAAACAAACAGGGAGGAGTAGGGTCGTACCTTCTCTGCAGAGAAGCTCTTCGACTATGGTCCTGGGCAAAGGACCATCAGATTTGCTTGGTAGCAAATCATCTGGCCGGGGTCTTGAATGTACGTGCGGACAGTCTGTCGCCAATTCTCGGCCGACCACGAGTGGCGTCTCCATCCAGATCAAGTCTGTTTAATCTTCCAGATGTGGGGATTTCCTAGGATAGATCTGTTTGCCACTCTGGAGAACGCGCATTGTCCGTTATTCTGCAGCCTCCAGTATCCGGTGCAGGGAGCATTGGGGGACGCGTTTCTGATAACCTGGTGTGACCAGTTGCTTTACGCGTTTCCCCCCATACCCTTGATTCCTCAAGTGTTGAGGAAGATTCGCCAAGACCGGGCCCAAGTCATCTTAATAGCTCCGGATTGGCCAAGGAGGGTGTGGTACTCCGACCTTCTCCAACTCTCGCTGTGCCCTCTGCTCCGTCTCCCTCTCAGGGCAGACCTCCTCTCGCAGGGGCAGGTTTTACACCCTAACCTCCAGAGTCTACACCTACATGCCTGGAGATTGAACGGGGCAACCTGAGTTCCTTCTCTCTCCCGCCTGATGTAGTGGATGTTATATTAGCGGCCAGGCGACACTCCACTAAATCTATCTACGCTAATAGGTGGTCTAAATTTGTTATGTGGTGTGGAGAGAGACAGATTGATCCCTTACATGCTCATCTGTCGGACGTTTTGTCTTTTGCTCTGTCTCTAGCGCAGAAAGGTTGTGCAGTGGCTACCATTAAGGGTTATTTGTCGGCTTTCTCAGCCTTCATTTGTCTTCCAGACCAACCATCGTTATTTAAATCCCCTATTGTTCTCAGATTCTTGAAAGGTCTTCTAAATAAATATCCTCCAAAACCATTCGTTATGCCTCAATGGGATTTGTCCTTGGTCCTCACTTTCCTTATGGGGTCCCCTTTCGAGCCTATGCATTCTTGCCCCTTAAGGTATTTAGTTATTAAAACAGTCTTCCTGGTGGCTATAACATCTGCAAGGAGAGTGAGAGAGTTGCAAGCCTTATCGGTAAAACCCCCTTATACAACTTTTTATGGGGATAAGGTGGTGTTGAGGACCAAGGCTGCTTTCCTCCCGAAGGTTGTTTCACCTTTCCATTTGGCCCAGACAATTACTTTGTCCACGTTCTATCCTCCGCCTCATCCTAAGGAGGAAGAGAGACTACATCGCTTGGACCCAAAGAGGGCGTTAAGTTTCTTCATTGATAGAACGAAGGATTTCAGGCTGTAGGATCAGCTGTTCATCGGATACGTGGGCAAGAGGAGAGGAAAGGCAGTCCACAAGAGAACACTCTCCAGGTGGGTTGTTCTTTGCATTAAAATCTGTTACTCTTTGGCAAAGAAGGATCCTCCTGATGGCATTAGAGCTCATTCCACCAGAGCTAAGTCGGCCACTTCGGCCTTGGCCAGGGGTGTTCCTGTGGTCGACATCTGCAAGGCCGCAACTTGTTCGTCCCTTCACAATTTTGCGAAACATTACTGTTTGGACTCTGAGGTCAGAAGGGACGCCCATTTTGCACGGTCAGTGCTGCAGGATTTCTTGGTTTGACCATTTCGGCACCCACCACCGGGCGTGGTACTGCTTTGGGACTCTATTCATTAGGTGAGGAATCCACAGGTAGTTGTATCCATCAGAAGAATGAGTTACTTACCTTCGGTAACGACTTTTCTGGTGGATACATTAGCTACCTGTGGATTCCTCACGGTCCCACCCGCCTCCCCGTTGCCTTTCTGGTCTTACCAAGTAATCCTTGAGTGCGCTCCTCTTGGTCTTCAAGGCTGCAATAGATTTTGTATATATGGATACTTGTGTGTGTGTGTGTGTGTGTGTGTGTGTATATATATATATGTGTGTGTGTGTGTATATATATATATATATATATATATATATCTTTTTGTATATCCTCTTCTGTGCCTTGGACGAGATGATCTCGTCCAAGGCTACAGTTCCCCTGTGCCTTGGACGAGATCATCTCGTCCATGGCACAGGGGAACTTGGGGGCGCGCTAGCGCGCCCCCGTGCACCCCCCTTCCCCCCCCAAGTCGGGGATGGAAGGGGAAGACCTTCCCCTTCCACCCCCGACCCCCCCCCACCCCCCCCTGTGACGTCAGCGCGCGCGCTGATGTGTCACAGGGGCCTCCCTCGTCGCGCTGGAAGCTCTGCTTCCAGCGCGATTGAAAAAGAAATGCAAAAGCATTTCTTTTTCAATCACTTGGGAGGCCCGGAGGGGCTTCAAAGGGAAGGAAAAGTATTTCCTTCCCTTTGAAGTCCCTCCGAGGGTTTCAAAAGCCGGATTGCTTGCAATCCGGTTTTTGAAACCCCACTAGACACCAGGGATTTTTTTTTTTTTTCCGTAGAAATTGACAAAAGGGAGCGACCCCTTGGGCAAGGGTCGCTCCCAGGGGGGGCATTTTTTTGAAAAGGCCTTTTCTGCCCCCAGGGGGGGCAGAAACCTCTAGGCACCAGGGACCCTTTTTTTTTTTTTTTTTTTTTTTTTTTTTTGTTTCATTTTTTTTTTATTGAGGTGGGGAGCGACCCCTTAGGCAAGGGTCGTTCCCCTTGGGGGAAAATTATATTTTGGCCATTTCTGCCCCCCTTGGGGGCAGATTGGCCTATTTTGATGAGGCCAATCTGCCCCCAAGGGGGGTAGAAACCACTAGACACCAGGGATTTTTTTTATTTTTTATTGTTATTGACAAAAGGGAGCGACCCCTTGGGCAAGGGTCGCTCCCAGGGGGGCATATTTTCGGGAAGGCCTTTTCTGCCCCCCCTGGGGGCAGATCGGCCTACTATTAGGCCGATCTGCCCCCAGGGGGGGCAGAAACCTCTAGGCACCAGGGACCATTTTTTTTTTTTGTTTCATTTTTTTTTTTTTTGGTGGGGAGCGACCCCTTAGGCAAGGGTCGCTCCCCTTGGGGGAAAATTATATTTTGCCCATTTCTGCCCCCCTTGGGGGCAGATTGGCCTATTTTGATGAGGCCAATCTGCCCCCAAGGGGGGTAGAAACCACTAGACACCAGAGAGTTTTTTCTTTGCGTGAATTTCACGCGAAGGGAGCGACCACTTAGGCAAGGGTCGCTCCCTGGGGGGGGAGGGGAATTTATTTTAGGCCATTTCTGCCCCCCCTGGGGGCAGATCGGCCTATTAGGCCGATCTGCCCCCAGGGGGTGAAGAAACCTCTAGGCGCCAGGGCAAATTTTTTTTGTGTGTTTTTTTTTTTTTTGTTCTTTTTTTTGTTTTTAGAGATGGGGAGCGACCCATCAGGCAAGGGTCGCTCCCCTGGGGGGCAAATTGTATTTAGACCATTTCTGCCCCCCTGGGGGCAGATTGGCCGATTTTAGGTCAATCTGCCCCCAAGGGGGCAGAAACCACTAGGCACCGGGGATTTGTTTTTTGGCGCCAATGTCACGCAGGGGGAGCGACCCCGTAGGCAAGGGTCGCTCCCGGGGGGGGGGGGGGGGTTGGGGGGGCAAATTTATTTTAGGCCATTTCTGCCCCCCCGGGGGACAGATCGGCCTATTATTAGGCCGAACTGCCCCGGGGGGGGGGGGGGGGGGGGGGGGGGGGGGGCAGAACACTCTAGGCGCCAGGGCAATTTTTTTTGTTGTGTTTTTGTTGTTGTTGTTTCTTTTTTTAGAGATGGGGAGCGACCCATCAGGCAAGGGTCGCTCCCCTGGGGGGGCAAATTGTATTTAGACCATTTCTGCCCCCCTGGGGGCAGATTGCCCAATTTTAGGTCAATCTGCCCCCAAGGGGGCAGAAACCACTAGGCACCGGGGATTTGTTTTTTGGCGCCAATGTCACGCAGGGGGAGCGACCCCGTAGGCAAGGGTCGCTCCCGGGGGGGGGATGGGGGTTGGGGGGGCAAATTTATTTTAGGCCATTTCTGCCCCCTCGGGGGGCAGATCGGCCTATCATTAGGCCGATCTGCCCCCGGGGGGGGCAGAAACCTCTAGGCGCCAGGGGAATTTTTTTTTTTTTTTTTTTTTTTTTTTTTTTAGAGATGGGGAGCGACCCATCAGGCAAAAGTCGCTCCCCTGGGGGACAAATTGTATTTAGGCCATTTCTGCCCCCCTTGGGGGCAGATTGGCTGAGTTTAGGTCAACCTGCCCCCAAGGGGGCAGAAACCACTAGGCACCGGGGATTTGTTTTTTGGTGCCAATGTCACGCAGGGGGAGCGACCCCGTAGGCAGGGGTCGCTCCCGGCGGGGGAGGGTGGGGGTTGGGGGGGCAAATTTATTTTAGGGCATTTCTGCTCCCCTCCCCCCCTCCCCCCCCCCTGGGGCCGGCTGAGCTACAGGCCAAACACCACAGGTAGGCACCTTGCAAAAAACACCTCTGTTTTCTGCGAAAAAATATGTTGTGTCCACGTTGTGTTTTGGGCCATTTCCTTTTGTGGGCGCTAGGCCTACCCACAGAAGTGATGTACCATTTTTATCGAGAGACTTAGGGGAACGCTGGGTGGAAGGAAATTTGTGGCTCCTCTCAGATTCCAGAACTTTCTGTCACCGAAATGAGAGGAAAAAGTGTTTTTTGGGCCAAATTTTGATGTTTGCAAAGGATTCTGGGTAACATAACCTGGTCAGAGCCCCGCAAGTCACCCCATCTTGGATTCCCCTGGATTTCTAGTTTTCAAAAATGCACTGGTTTGCTAGGTTTCCTCAGGTGTCGGCTGAGCTACAGGCCAAAATCCACAGGTAGGCACTGCTTTTTATAAAAAAATGTGATGTGTCCACGTTGTGTTTTGGGCCCTTTCCTTTCGTGGGCGCTAGTCCTACCCACACAAGTGAGGTATCATTTTTATCGGGAGACTTGGGGGAACGCTGGGTAGAAGGAAATTTGTGGCTCCTCTCAGATTCTAGAACTTTCTGCCACAGAAATGTGAGTAACATGTGTATTTTTAGCCAAATTTTGAGGTTTGCAAAGGATTCTGGGTAACAGAACCTGGTCCCAGCCCCGCAAGTCACCCCTCCTTGGATTCCCCTAGGTCTCTAGTTTTCAGAAATGCACAGGTTTGGTAGGTTTCCCTAGGTGCCGGCTGAGCTAGAGGCCAAAATCTACAGGTAGGCACTTCGCAAAAAACACCTCTGTATTTTTCCAAAATTTAGGATGTGTCCACGTTGCGCTTTGGGGTGTTTCCTGTCGCCGGCGCTAGGCCTACCCACGCAAGTGAGGTATCATTTTTATCGGGAGACTTGGGGGAACGCTGGGTGGAAGGAAATTTGTAGCTCCTCTCAGATTCCAGAACTTTCTGCCACAGAAATGTGAGGGACATGTGTTTTTTTTAGCCATATTTTGAGGTTTGCAAAGGATTCTGGGTAACAGAACCTGGTCCGAGCCCCGCAAGTCACCCCTCCTTGGATTCCCCTAGGTCTCTAGTTTTCAGAAATGCACAGGTTTGGTAGGTTTCCCTAGGTGCCGGCTGAGCTAGAGGCCAAAATCTACAGGTAGGCACTTTGCTAAAAACACCTCTGTTTTTTTCCCAAATTTAGGATGTGTCCACGTTGCGCTTTGGGGTGTTTCCTGTCGCCGGCGCTAGGCCTACCCACGCAAGTGAGGTATCATTTTTATCGGGAGACTTGGGGGAACGCTGGGTGGAAGGAAATTTGTAGCTCCTCTCAGATTCCAGAACTTTCTGCCACAGAAATGTGAGGGACATGTGTTTTTTTAGCCATATTTTGAGGTTTGCAAAGGATTCTGGGTAACAGAACCTGGTCCGAGCCACACAAGTCACCCCTCCTTGGATTCCCCTAGGTCTCTAGTTTTCAGAAATGTACAGGTTTGGTAGGTTTCCCTAGGTGGCGGCTGAGCTAGAGGCCAAAATCTCCAGGTAGTCACTTTGCTAAAAACAGCTCTGTTTTCTGTGATGTGTCCACGTTGTGTTTTGGGGCATATCCTGTCGCGGGCGCTAGGCCTACCCACACAAGTGAGGTATCATTTTTATCGGGAGACGTGGGGGAACGCTGGGTGGAAGGAAATTTGTGGCTCCTCTCAGATTCCAGAACTTTCTGCCACAGAAATGTGAGGAACATGTGTTTTTTTAGCCAAATTTTGAGATTTGCAAAGGATTCTGGGTAACAGAACCTGGCCCGAGCCCCGCAAGTCACCCCTCCTTGGATTCCCCTAGGTCTCTAGTTTTCAGAAATGCACAGGTTTGGTAGGTTTCCCTAGGTGGCGGCTGAGCTAGAGGCCAAAATCTACAGGTAGTCACTTTGCTAAAAACAGCTCTGTTTTCTGTGATATGTCCACGTTGTGTTTTGGGGCATATCCTGTCGTGGGCGCTAGGCCTACCCACACAAGTGAGGTATCATTTTTATCGGGAGACGTGGGGGAACGCTGGGTGGAAGGAAATTTGTGGCTCCTCTCAGATTCCAGAACTTTCTGCCACAGAAATGTGAGGAACATGTGTTTTTTTAGCCAAATTTTGAGATTTGCAAAGGATTCTGGGTAACAGAACCTGGTCCGAGCCACACAAGTCACCCCTCCTTGGATTCCCCTAGGTCTCTAGTTTTCAGAAATGTACAGGTTTGGTAGGTTTCCCTAGGTGGCGGCTGAGCTAGAGGCCAAAATCTACAGGTAGTCACTTTGCTAAAAACAGCTCTGTTTTCTGTGATGTGTCCACGTTGTGTTTTGGGGCATATCCTGTCGCGGGTGCTAGGCCTACCCACACAAGTGAGGTACCATTTTTATCGGGAGACTTGGGGGAACATAGATTAGCAAAACAAGTACTATTGCCCCTTGTCTTTCTCTACATTTTTTCCTTCCAAATATAGGAGTGTGTGTAAAAAAGACATCTATTTGAGAAATTCCCTGTAATTCACGTGCTACTATGGTCACCCCGGAATTCAGAGATGTGCAAATAACCACTGCTCCTCAACACCTTATCTTGTGCCCTTTTTGGAAATGCAAAGGTTTTCTTGATAGCAATTTTTTACTCCTTATATTTCAGCAAATGAATTGCTGTATACCCGGTATAGAATGAAAACGCACTGCAGGGTGCAGCTCATTTATTGGCTCTGGGTTCCTCGGGTTCTTGATGAACCTACAAACCCTATATATCCCCGCAACCAGAGGAGTCCAGCAGACGTAACGGTATATTGCTTTCGATAATCTCACATTGGAGGGAAAAGTTACAGAGTAAAACGTAGAGAAAAATTGATGGTTTTTTTACCTCAATTTCAATATTTTTCTTTTTCAGCTGTTATTTTCTGTAGGAAACCCTTGTAGGATCTACACAAATGACCCCTTGCTGAATTCAGAATTTTGTCTACTTTTCAGAAATGTTTAGGTTTCTGGGATCCAGCATTGGTTTCATGACCATTCCTGTCACTGACTGGAAGGAGGCTGAAAGCACAAAAAATTGCACAAATGGGGTATGCCCCAGTAAAATGCCAAAATTGTGTTGAAAAATTGGGTTTTCGGATTCAAGTCTGCCTGTTCCTGAAAGCTGTGAAGCTGCTGAGTTTAGCACCGCAGACCCTTTGTTGATGCCATTTTCAGGGGAAAAACCACAAGCCTTCTTCTGCAGCCCCTTTTTCCAATTTTTTTGAAAAAAACGAAATTTTCACTGTATTTTGGCCAATTTCTTGGCCTCCTTCAGGGGAACCCACAAAGTCTGGGTACCTTTAGAATCCCTAGGATGTTGGAAAAAAAGGACGCAAATTTGGCTTGGTTAGCTTATGTGGACAAAAAGTTATGAGGGCCTAAGCGCGAACTGCCCCAAATAGGCAAAAAAGGGCCTGGCACAGGAGGGGGAAAAGGCCTGGCAGCGAAGGGAATATACATGATTTGCATATATTTGTTTGTTTGATTAAAAAAATATATATATATTATATTCAATCTACAGCCATTTTATTGCAATGTTGTGTGATTTACAATGTTATGGGATGTTGCCTTTCTCTTTCATTGCATTGGGTTATTCTCATGCACGTAAAAAATGTTGGTACTGACGTCGGCACGTTGGCGAGGACCTCTTATTTGCCTGTATGACGTCAGACGGCATCGCGCGGGCTAGAGTGACGTCCTCGTCGACGTGCAGAAGCTAGGAAGAAGATTTCCGTCGAATGCTGGCGCCATGGGAGTATTCATTAGGTGAGGAATCCACAGGTAGCTAATGTATCCACCAGAAAAGTCGTTACCGAAGGTAAGTAACTCGTTCAACGGTCATAAAAGCTACTCAAACGTAGGGAATCAACCTAATTGAGTAAATAAGTTCTGTTTATGCAGTAGGGTAGGGTCTGGTGGCAAGAATATTCACCACCATAGGCTAACTGGTTCAATGTTGTAGCGCTAATCTGCCATTAGGTTTTTCGTTTTTACATATAAATGATTCCTTTCTAGTTACTGTAGTTGGGGGGGGGGGGTGAAACTTAAATTGATAGAGTAATAAAAATAGTAAAATTTAAAATAAGGGTCACTCTGTTTATTACATTGCTACATACACGCTCATATCAGTTTGTTGGTCTTTATTTTTGCTTTATATGAAACTTAAGGAGTTATTCTGTGCTTCCCAGCATTGTTTTCTATATTTAGTTATGGTTATGATTCAAATCTCCACAATTGTTTTTCTGTTAATGTTTTTGTGTTTATATGATATTATAGATACAATTAACTTTTGTTTTTTAACTATTTTTCCACCAGACAAAGAAGAGTGGAAAGCCTGGGCCTTTCCTGCTCTCTGGATCCAGAGACAAGACCATTAAGATGTGGGACATCAGCATTGGCATGTGCCTTATGACACTTGTAAGTGTTATGGTCTGGAGCCTCGCTCCTGTGCTTAACAAACGTTGCCCAGCAGTTACAGATAAATGTTTTGTATTCTGCCATGTATACCTAAAAGTATTAACACACTTACATGTTTTCCTGTGTAATCTCACAAACATACAGCACATTCCTGTGGCACGTGCTGCAGCTTAATGATTGCCAGACCACAATAGTGATTTATTGATTGGTCCCGAGAAGGCCCATTGCTTAATGTTTTAATAGTGTATAATATTAGGGTTGTGTGGCGTTTGTTGTGAGTGACAGCCATTAGTTGTATTCTGACTTTATTATACACTGATCTCCCTTCTTCCAGTAGTAAATAAAATTCTAGAGAAACATGTTAATAATCAGTCAAACTTCATAGCATCCTTTACCCTACACAAACCGGGTTCAGGAAGGGAAGCAGCACAGAAATTGCTCACCTGTCGGTCATGGAAGAACTAAAATGGATTACAGACCTGGGTGGCACAGCCGCACTGATTATGCTGGACCTCAGTGCGGCATTTGACACGGTCTCTCAACACCCTAAGAATTGGGGGTTGCTCTGCAAAATGTCTGAAGGCATTTCTGGACAATAGAAGTTTCCAGTTATGTGAGGAAATATTATAATCAGATGTTGGTCCTCTGAGGTGTGGGGGTCCTCAAGGAACTTCCCTGAGCTCCACACTCTTTGATATTTAAGTCCAACCTTTAGCAAGGATTGTACGTTCATATGGTCTGGGCCTGGTATCCTATGCAGATGATGAACAAAGCATTATGGCACTTAGCCCAGTGTGGAACTTGATGGAGTTGCTGCTGGGACAGTGCCGTGTAAGTGTTACATAGTGGATGGTAAATTGCTTAAAATTGAACGGAAATAAGACTGAAGTCCTGATTGTAGGGAATAACACGCTAAGATGGAGTGCTGTGAAATTACCTGAACAATTTGGAGAGTATCCAATACCAGCTAAGAATTGTAAAAGCCTGGGCTTTTGGCTAGATGAAAAACTGACTCTTGAAACCCAGACGAGTAAAGTTGCAGGTGTGTTTTAGCACCCTTAGAACACTAAGGAAATGTATTTCTCTTCCAGGGGATCCTTATCAATAGTCATAAACATTGAATATTCCCGCTCTTGTGTGGGGATCCCGGAGCATATATAAAAAACACACATGTATAATAAGTATGAAATATATCTGAAAAATATAGCATTTTTTAGTAGACAATTTTCATACCAGATTCATGTATACATGTGTATAACAGCAATGTAGACTATATTGATAAACAGGCTAAAATGCTTTATTTCTGTGGAGTTTTTTTTTTGTTTTTTTTGTTTTTGTTTTTAAACACTCCTTTATAATTACAAGAAAAAACTTTCCAAAGCCCCATAGCCGGGCCCAGGAAAAGAAGTACCAGCACACATGTGAAAAAAGAGAAAAAACTACATTGAAAACAGTAGAGCATTATTAGCCAATAGGCTGCATGCAGGTTAATACAGCAGAACCACAAAATTTGGCACCGTGCCTTTAAGACCCTGAGCACCTCCAGTATCCCACCATGCCTCAGGGGTGAAGGAGAGGTGACAGTTGGTTCACAGTTAGGTCAGTTCTTTTTTCTGGCTTCTTCTGAGAGGATCCTGGAGCATTGAGCTCTTTTTTTTCCTGAGTTTTTCACAGAAAAATATTCAAAAACAGTTTTTTTTACCTTCACTCAAAGTTTTTCACCTTTTTCTGAGTGAGGGGATTTTTTCCTGACTGGAAAATACCTTCTCTTTTTGTGAAGTGCCCTTCCTGTGGGAAGAAGGCCCAGTCTGATCCACACTCTCTCTGTATTGTGTGTTTGCCTCAGAGCCACTGCCCTGACACATGCAGGCACTGTAAAAACATGTCCAAAAGGACTCTGTAGGACAGAGAGAAAATCAGACTTCATGGTCTTCATGAGAGGAAGAAAACATCGTCCTCTTCGCTTCCCAGGCAGTCAACAAGCCATTCTCAGGAGAGACAGGCTAGATCAACGTCAGCTGGTAAGAAGGTGCCTGTCTGTTCCCAGTCATCGCTGCCACCGTCGCATCATTGCAGATCGCCGTCAACGGTGACCCGACCGACGTTGAAGGATACGACGTCGAAGGCACATAGCCATCATTGGGACAGATCTCAGTTGACGGCAACCCACCAATCGACATCAAGCCAGCACCGCCGTGCTCGTATGCCGTCGAAGGCATCACACCCCTCGACGGCACGGAAGACGACGTCGATCGCCTCAACGGGGAGAGCAGAGGCTTCCGTCAGCGGTCCATCACTCGACTGCGAAGCATACGACGTCGAGCCGCGCACATTCAAGGGACCATCGGTCGCCTCCGAGACCTGAGCAGTCCACGGTGCTTCCTTCGTCTGTACACCTTTCAACGTCGAGACAGGTACTGCCTATCTCTCAAGGGGAAGAGCGTCAGCAACCACTGGCTGACAAGAATGTCACTCCACCAAGTCCAGTGGTCTCCATAAGGAGTGGATCGTCTAGACGGTCAAGGGCCGCATCGTAAGGGCATATCTCGCCCATAAACCTATCGCCAAGGTGGTTGGAGAGTCTTAACAAGGCGCCTGCTTCTCCAGACTCTCAATACTCGCGGATGTATTCACCATCAGCGTCGCTTCCGTGGACACCATCGCCAACTGCGCATACAGAACGGGCTCGTTCTACGTTCTGCCAGTCTGCCACTAGGCCTCGACGCACTACCACAAGACCTAGGAGCAGGTCACACTCCCAGAGGAGGTCTAGGTCAAGGTCGCGCCATCACAGAAGGTCTCCTTGGTCCACATCGTCTGTCTTCCATAAGAGGGTACTCCCCGACTGACGGATTCTCCACCAGCTAGTGTTTCCCCGGTGGATGACATAACAACTTTCAATGAGGTGCTGCTCAGGGGAGCACAAAAGCTTAATATTGATGTCCCGGAGCCTTCAACCTCCTCGTCGGTAATCTTTGAAACCCTGCAACACAGGACGGTTTCAAAGAAGTTACCACCACTCGTGCCTAGTCTTCTCCAGCCAACCATGGAGACTTTTTTAACGCCAGCAAACCTCCGTTCAGCTCCCGCTAGGATCTTGAAAAAATACAAGGCCCCTGATCAGGATCCTTTGTTTCTCAGGGCTGATCCGCCACCAGACTCAGTCATAATAGCCGCAGCCCGCAAGACGCATTCAGTGGCGTCATCCTCTACTGTTCCACCGGACAAGGAGAGTAGACACCTGGACTCTCTTGGGGAGGAAGATGTGTGGCACGGCGGCGTCGATGATGGTCTCCAGCGCCTCAGCACTCCTAGGAAGATATGATCGATCCCTCTGGGACTTGCTGAGCAGATTTGCGGAAAAGCTGCCTAGAGAGGACAGGAAGGACTTTCAGGAGATCCTTCAGGAGGGAAGTCTGGTGTCCAGTCAAATCATCAGTGCAGCAGCAGACGGTGCAGACTTGGCGGCACATGGATACGCGCATTGGGTTTGTACGAGATCATCTTCCTGGCTGAGGCTCACAGGATTAAAGCAGGAAGTGCAGCAGCTTATCATGAATCTTCCGTTTAATGGAAACTTGTTATTTGGAACCCACACGGATGATGAGATGGCACGTATGAAGGCGGAGGTCGACACAATGAGGACAGTGGGCCTCGAAAGAAGGAAAGACTTCAGAAGGAGGTACAGGCCTTACGACAGGCGCCCGTTCCAACAGAGGGTTCAAACCCCTCATTGCTCCCAGAGACCGCAACAGAAGCAAGGGCGTCCCCTCTTCCAGTCTCACAAGGCCACAAGAGACCGAGGATCAAGCAGACCTCAGCAGTCTACCCCCAAAACCCCCGCAAAACAGTGAGGGTTCGCTTCCCTTAATACCGTACACCACTCCGGTTGGGGGAAGTATCACAGCTTTCACTCACGAGTGGCATCATAACAAAAGACAAATGGGTGCTG
Organism: Pleurodeles waltl; assembly: GCF_031143425.1. NCBI lineage: Eukaryota > Metazoa > Chordata > Amphibia > Caudata > Salamandridae > Pleurodeles > Pleurodeles waltl. The sequence continues at coordinate 151,935,179 of NC_090441.1, read as the reverse complement.
AACACTGTAGAGAGTGGATACTCTCTTCTTTTCCGACAACCTCCACCTCATTTGCCACCAACCAAGTCGAGACCTGCTCACATGAACTTACTATGCAAAGAGGTTTGTGCTCTGTTACAGAAAAGAGCGATAGAAAAGGTGCCAGACGCACAAAGAGGAAAGGGGGTATACTCCCGCTATTTTCTAGTAGCAAAAAAGGGTCGGGAAAGAGTCTTCAGACCGATTCTAGACTTGAGGCTGCTGAACAAATACATACGGAAGCAAAAATTCAGAAGGCTGGCTCTTCATCAGATTTTCCCTCAACTGCATCGAGGAGACTGGATGTGCTCCATAGATCTGCAGGATGCGTATTTTCATATCCCGATCATTCCCAAACATCGGAAATTCCTACGATTTGTGATAGCCTCCCAACACTATCAGTTCAAGGTGCTTCCTTTCGGCCTAAAATCTGTCCCTCGCGCATTCTCCAAGTGTGTAGCAACCGTAGCGGCGCATTTAAGGAAGCAGAAAATCTTCATTTATCCATACCTAGACGAATGGCTACTGAAAGCCTCCTCTCCGGAACAGGCGAAAAAGCATCTAGACATTGTGCTCAGTGTTTTCCGATCTCTAGGTCTGAAAGTCAACTTCCAAAAGTCCACCCTCATCCCAACACAAACTCTCCACTACCTGGGAGCGATACTGAATACAGAGATCGAAAGAGTGTGTCATTCGGAGGAACGACTGTTATCAATAAGCAGGAGGTGTCACGATATTCTGGGATCCCCTGCGCCTACGGCCCATCCGGTGACATCTGTGTTGGGCTCCATGGCCTCTTGCATTTTCATTGTCCCGAACGTCAGATTGCATAGGAGACCTCTTCAAGAGGCTCTAGAGGAAAACTGGAATCAACACACAGGCCACTGGGAGGATAGAATGCTTCTTCCAGTAGGAGCGCCACAATCATTACAATGGTGGATGCGCAGACATCACCTGTCAGTAGGAGTTCCTTTTCACCATCCAATCCCGTCCGACACTAACGGATGCATCACTTCAGGGCTGGGGAGCTCATCTGGGTTCCCTTCAAGCTCAGGGCTTGTGGCCCAGCAAAGAGCGGTTCATCTGTCTCTCAAATCATTTGCTCCATCGATTCAGGGAAAGTCTCTCCTGGTGCAGACGGACAATACGACGACAATGTGTTATCTGAACATGCAAGGAGGGACGAGATCCCGACCCTGTCTCGGAAGTCTCAAGCCATTTGGCATTGGCTCATAGCGAGAGGAATGTCTCTTACAGCAATTCACCTCCCAGGGCAGCAAAACGTGGAGGCGGACTTCCTAAGCAGAACCCTCGGACACCCGCGACTCGGTTCTTCACGACGAGGTCGTCGAAGACCTCTTCGTTCAGTGGGGTCTGCCTCAGTTAGATCTGTTTGCAGACGAGGTAAACAAAAAATGCCCAGACTTCGCGTCCAGGTTCTACCGTCTGGGGTCTCTAGGGAATGCCCTGTTGATCGACTGGTCAGGGATATTTCTCTACACTTTCCACCGATTCCCTGGATACCAGCGGTGATAAACTCTACTGATCCAACACCAGAATGATTCTCATAGCCCCGCAATGGCATCGTCCGTTCTGGTACACGGATCTCCTCAACCTGTCATAACAACCGCACAAGAGGCTGCCGTGCAGACCGGATCTCCTTTGCAGGCTGGGAGGCAAGATTCTTCACCCCAACCTTCCCTCTCTGAGCTTGACGGCATGGCTCCTGAATTCCTGCACTATGGGCATCTAGGACTCTCGCAGGAATGTATGAACATCTTAAAGGAGTCCAGAAGGCCTTCCACGCGGTGCTCTTATGGGTTCAAGTGGAAGAGATTCTACATATGGTGTCGTCAGCAGGGTCAGAATCCTATTGTGGCTCAGGAGGAGGTCATATTGTCTTACCTGCTCCATCTGGCAAAATCAGGTTTGCAAGTGTCATCTATTAAGGTACATTTATCTGCCATTACAGCTTATCGTAAGTCACCTTCTCAGAAATCCTTCTTTACAATGCCAGTAGTCAAGGATTTCTTAGAAGATTTAAAGGTTTTTCCACCCATTCGAAAACCCTCACCTCCATGGGAACTGAACATAGTATTATCTAGACTCATGGGCCCTCCTTTCGAGCCTTTCCACAAAGCTTCTTTGCAACGCCTTACGTGGAAGACAGCTTTTCTGGTAGCCATTACTTCGGCGAGGAGGGTCAGTGAGATTCAGGCCTTGTCCTCCAAGGAACCGTACACGGTTTTCCATGAAAATAGAGTTGTTCTAAGAACTCATCCATCATTTTTACCAAAGGTGGTGTCGGATTTTCACATCAATCAGACTATATCACTACGAACTTTTTTTCCCCAATCCGGATACTCCAGCGGAGAAAGCATTGCACTCCCTGGATTTGAAAAGAATGCTAAAATTTTACCTGGATAAGTCCAAATTGATTAGACGATCTCACCACCTGTTTGTAAATTACGGACATATGAGAATAGGCGATGCAGCCTCAAAACGAACCATATCTAAATGGATAGTTTCATGTATTGTTACTGCATATCAATTGGCTAACAAACAGTTATTGGCTAGGCCTAAGGCCCATTCGACAAGAGGAAAAGCGGCTACTGCTGCCCTTCTTAATAATGTTCCAATCTCTGAAATCTGTAAGGCTGCTACATGGAAATATGTACATACATTTACTAGGCATTACTGTTTAGACTCAGATGCCAAAGCGGACGCTCAAGTTGGGCAAGCGTCTCTGAGAAATTTGTTTGCATAGTGTATGTCTTTTTCCTGCACTTCTATTAGACAGTCCGCAGAGATAAGGGATCGACTTGCTAATCTATTCAATGTTTGACTATTGATAGGATCCCCTGGAAGAGAAGGATAAGTTAATTATCTGTAAATCCTAGTTCTCTTCCAGGGGTATCTGCATCAGTCCTAAACAACCCACCCTCCTCCCCGGACGCAAGTCTCCTAGAAGTGCAGAACAGACCATCTATCTAATCTGTTGGATGCGTTGTCACCGTAAAAAAGTACTGACCTAACTGTGAACCAACTGTCACCTCCCCTTCACCCCTGAGGCATGGTGGGATACTGGAGGTGCTCAGGGTCTTAAAGGCACAGTGCCAAATTATGTGATTCTGCTGTATTAACCTGCATGCAGCCTATTGGCTAATAATGCTCTACTGTTTTCAATGTAGTTTTTTCTCTTTTTTCACATGTGTTGCTGGTACGCCTTTTCCTGGGCCCGGCTATGGGGCTTTGAAAAGGTTTTTTTTCTTGTAATTATAAAGGAGAGTGTTTAAAAAAAAAAAAAAAAGAAAACTCCATAGAAATAAAGCATTTTAACCTGTTTATTAATATAGTCTGCATTGCTGTTATACACATGTATACATGAATCTGGTATGAAAATTGTCTACTAAAAAATGCTATATTTTTTCAGATATATTTCATACTTATACATGTGTGTTTTATATACGCTCCGGGATCCCTGCACGAGAGCGGGAATATTCAATGTTTATTACTTTGATGAGGATACCCCTGGAAGAGAATTAGGATTTACAGGTAAGTAACTTATCCTTTCTGATGGATACAACTACCTGTGGATTCCTCACCTCATGAATACTCCCATGGCGCCAGCCTTCGACGGAAATCTTCTTACTAGTCTCTGCACGTCGACGAGGACGTCACTGTCTCGCACGCGACGCCGTCTGACGTCATACAGGCAATAAGAGGTCCTCGACGACGTGCGGACGTCAGTTCCCTTTTTTCCGTGCATTCGAAACGGTTATCTTCGAGGGAGCAACTGTTACTCTTGCGGTTACAGTGTATATCTTGCTGCGTACTCTTTCTCTGTGGAAATAATGTCGCAGAGAAAGTCTGGATTTAAGCCTTGTCGTGAGTGTGGAGGCAAGATGTCGGTGACGGATCCTCATTCCGATTGCCTTTGGTGTTTGAGCTCCGACCACGACGTCTCGACTTGTGATTCGTGTCAGCACATGAATCCGAAGGCCATTAAAGAACGCGAGGCGAAGCTGTTTATGGCCAAGTCAAAGGAGAAGCATCACAAGAAAAAGTCTTCTCCAAGACATCGGCGTCATCGAGACTCCCGGCGCCGTAGAGAATCTCGGCGTCATTCAAGGGAGGCTCGTTCCAGGTCTCCGGATCGGCGCCGGAGGACATGGGAGGTCAGCCCCACGGTGACGCCGCATCCTTCGACGCCGTTGCTCTCTCCGACGTCTCCAACTTCGCCTGGACAGGCGTCGGTGATTGAGGTATTGGAGCCTCAGGTGTTTTCTCCGGCGCAGACGCCGAGGCCGGCGTCGGGGTCGCCTCCGAGTCAGGCACCCCAGTATCCGGCTTTTCCCACCCCTGGAGCCGATAGTTCCGCATTCTTGAATGCGATGTATGCCATCTTCCAACAGATGGCTCCAGGGGGTGCTCCGGCTGGGCCTTTGGCCTTTTCTTTGGGTGATCCTGCGCCTCTTCGGCCGGCACCCTTTATGCCCTTTCTCCCGTTTGGGAACGTGGGCTCGGCGCCAGTGTCGGCGCCGGTGGCCGCTCCGATGGCTTCGGAGGGATTGGCCCCAGGGATTTCCATCCCGTCGACGTCGAGATTTCGGCCTGTGACTCCGGTGGGTCCATCCGTTTCATCTGCTCTTCAGTCGGCGCCGAAGTTACCTGTGGCGCCGGATGCGGCGTCGGTGGCTTCGGAAGATCGGCGCCGATCTCCGACTTCGGCGGAGGTGTTGTCGACTCCGCGGATTGAGCAACGACTGCATTCAAGGAGGCGTGCTCTCCGGGTACTAGAGGAGCAGGAGTACCAACGAGCCCTAGAGGAAGGAGAGCTAGAGGACTCGGGTGATGGGCTGCGTGGACTGGAGTCGGCCAGTGGGCTGGATACTTCCCCTGAGTGGGACCTTTCGTCCCCGGGGGAATATACCGAGGAAGCTGCTTCCTTTCATACAGTGGTACGGAAGGCAGCTAGTTTTTTGGACCTGCCTTTGCCGGTGGTGGAGGCGAAACAAAACCTTTTGACAGAGGTGTTGCATCCGGCCTCAGCCGCGGCGGAGCCTCTATTACCTTTTAATGACGCTCTGCTGGATCCGGTTTTAGAGGTGTGGAAGAAGCCGGCATCTTCCCCAGCAGTTCACAGAGCCGTGGCCAGGAGGTATCGGACGGCTCCAACTGATCCTGGTTTCCTATCTAGGCACCCTACGCCGGAGAGCTTGGTTGTGCAGGCCTCCTGTTCGTCCAAATCAGCGCCTGGTTCTTTCCCGACGGTGCCTGGGGACAGAGACTCAAAAAAGCTAGAGGCGCAGTCGAAGAAGATTTTTTCGTCCTGCAGTCTGGCGTTAAAAGCCACTAATGCGACCTGTATCCTGGGGAGGTATATTCATGCTCTGATGGATGACATCTCCTCTTCGTTTACAGAGCTTCCCCAGGGTCTTTTGGATCTTGTCTCTGATACCCAGGCTGCTGCGACCCAAATTATCCAGACGGGACTGGATACCACCGACTCGGTAGCCAGAGCAATGGGCACAACTGTGGTGGAAAGGAGACAGGCCTGGCTACGTAACTCGGGCTTTTCGGCAGATGTACAGTCCACATTGTTGGATCTCCCGTTTGATGGGGACAAACTGTTTGGGGCTAAGGCTGATTCGGCCTTGGAACGTTTTAAGGAGAGCAGGGCCACGGCTAAGTCGTTGGGACTCCAAGCTCCTTCTTCCACGGCCTCTTCCAGATTCTTCAGGAGGTTTCGTGGATTTGGGCGTGGCTCTTCCTCCTCTTCCTTTCGGGGAAGATATCAGCAACCTGCCTCTTCCCATCCCTATAGATCTTTTAGGGGGAGGGGTAGGGTCCGCACCAGGGGAGCCTCTCAGCAGCACTCTGCCTCTTCCTCATCCTCTGGCGGGGTGCAGCAGGGGAAGCAGCCTTAGGCTTCCACCATTTCCCACTCACTCCTCTCCTGTAGGGGGAAGATTACAGCATTTTCTCACCAAATGGGAGACTGTTACGTCGGACACTTGGGTTCTCAGTGTTGTGGGAAAAGGCTACACCCTTCCCTTTCGGGAGTTTCCGCCCCTCATCCCGCCCCGCCCTTCGTATTGTTCACAAGAACACCTCCTGTTGCTAGAACAGGAGGTAGAAGTCCTCCTTTTAAAGGGCGCGGTGGAGTTGGTCCCGGAGCAGGAAAGGGGTCAAGGAGTTTACTCAAGGTATTTCCTGATTCCCAAGAAGGATGGTCGTTTGAGACCAATTCTGGACCTGAGGATCTTGAATTGGTTCCTCAAGCAGGAAAAGTTCAAGATGCTGACCCTAGCACAGGTGCTTTTGGCGTTGAACATGGAAGACTGGATGGTGTCTGTCGACTTGCAGGATGCTTACTTTCATATCCCGATACTCAAGTCACACAGGAAGTATCTCCGGTTTGTGGTGGGATCGCAACACTACCAGTTTGCGGTCCTTCCGTTTGGTCTTACTTCAGCACCTCGAGTCTTCACGAAGGTGATGTCGGTGGTTGCGGCAGAGCTCAGAAGGAAGGGGATAGCAGTATTCCCTTACTTGGACGATTGGTTGATCAAAGCCAAGTCCCCGGAGCTTGTGTTGCGTCATCTGCAGTCAACAACCCAGTTGTTGTTCGACCTGGGCTTTTCGGTGAACGAGCCCAAATCTCACCTGGAGCCCTCTCAGCGCCTCCTGTTCATAGGGGCAGTACTGGATACGACATTGGGTCGGGCCTTTCCTCCGCCTCAGCGGATTCAAGATATTCAGGATTTGGTTCCAATGTTTCGAAATGGAGCGGTAGTTCCAGTCCTCAAGGTCCTTCGTCTGCTCGGTCTTTTTGCCTCCTGCATTCTGTTGGTCACGCATGCTCGCTGGCACATGAGGGCTCTTCAGTGGTGCCTCCGAAGGCAGTGGTCTCAACACAGAGGGGATCTAGAGGGTACTGTCAAGATCTCCAGAGATGCTGCTGTGGATTTGAAGTGGTGGATTGCAAGCAACAATCTTTCACAAGGAAAACCGTTCCAGCAGTCGCCACCAGTGGCCACAGTCATAACGGATGCTTCCACTCTAGGGTGGGGAGCTCATCTGGGGGATCTGGAGATCAAAGGTCTTTGGTCTCCAGAGGAACAGATTTTTCACATCAATCTGTTAGAGTTACGGGCTGTACGTCTGGCTCTCAAGGCCTTCCTCCCTTCCCTTCGTGGTCAGTCGGTACAGGTCCTAACGGACAATACTACCACGATGTGGTACATAAACAAGCAGGGAGGAGTGGGGTCGTACCTTCTCTGCAGAGAAGCTCTTCGACTATGGTCCTGGGCAAAGGACCATCGGATTTGCTTGATAGCAAACCATCTGGCCGGAGTCTTGAACGTGCGTGCGGACAGTCTCAGTCGCCACTTCTCGGCAGACCACGAGTGGCGTCTCCATCCAGATCAAGTCCGTTTAATCTTCCAGAAGTGGGGGTTTCCTCGGGTAGATCTGTTTGCCACTCGAGAGAACGCGCATTGTCCGTTGTTCTGCAGCCTTCAGTATCCGATGCAGGAAGCGTTGGGGGACGCGTTTCAAATGACCTGGTGCGGCCAGTTGCTTTACGCGTTTCCTCCCATACCCTTGATTCCTCGAGTATTGAGGAAGATTCACCAAGACCGGGCTCTAGTAATCGTAATAGCTCCGGATTGGCCAAGGAGGGTGTGGTACTCCGACCTTCTCCAACTCTCAACGTGCCCGCCGCTCCGTCTCCCTTTCAGGGCAGACCTCCTCTCGCAGTCGCAGGGGCAGGTTCTACACCCCAACCTCCAGAGTCTGCACCTACATGCCTGGAGATTGAACGGGGCAACCTGAGTTCCTTCTCTCTCCCGCCTGAGGTAGTGGATGTTATATTAGCGGCCAGGCGACACTCCACTAAATCTATCTACGCTAATAGGTGGTCTAAATTTGTTGCGTGGTGTGGAGAGAGGCAGATTGATCCTTTACAAGCTCATCTATCGGACGTTTTGTCTTTTGCTCTATCTCTGGCGCAGAAAGGTTGTGCAGTGGCTACCATTAAAGGTTATTTATCGGCCTTGTCAGCCTTCATATGTCTTCCAGACCAACCATCTTTATTTAAATCCCCTATTGTTATCAGATTCTTGAAAGGTCTTCTAAATCAATATCCTCCAAAGCCATTCGTTATGCCGCAATGGGATTTGTCCTTAGTCCTGACTTTCCTTATGGGGTCCCCTTTTGAACCTAAGCATTCTTGCCCCTTGAGGTATTTGTTTTTAAAAACAGTCTTCCTGATAGCTATAACATCAGCAAGGAGAGTGAGTGAGTTGCAGGCCTTATCAGTAAAACCCCCTTATACAACTTTTTATGGGGATAAGGTGGTGTTGAGGACCAAGGCTGCTTTCCTCCCGAAGGTTGTTTCACCCTTCCATTTGGCTCAGGCAATTACTTTGTCCACGTTCTATCCTCCGCCTCATCCTTCCAAAGAGGAAGAAAGACTGCACCGTCTGGATCCAAAGAGAGCGTTGAGCTTCTTTATCGATAGAACAAAGGATTTCAGGCTGGAGGATCAGCTGTTTATTGGATACGTGGGCAAGAGGAGAGGAAAGGCAGTCCACAAGAGAACACTATCCAGGTGGGTTGTTCTTTGCATTAAAATATGTTACTCTTTGGCAAAGAAGGATCCTCCTGAGGGCATTAGAGCTCATTCCACCAGAGCTAAGTCGGCCACTTCGGCCTTAGCCAGAGGTGTTCCTGTGGTCGACATCTGCAAGGCCGCAACTTGGTCGTCCCTTCACACTTTTGCAAAACATTACTGTTTAGATTCTGAGGTTAGAAGGGACGGCCATTTTGCACGGTCAGTGCTGCAGGATTTCTTGGTTTGACCATTTAGGCACCCACCGCCGGGCGTGGTACTGCTTTGGGACTCTATTCATGAGGTGAGGAATCCACAGGTAGTTGTATCCATCAGAAGAACGAGTTACTTACCTTCGGTAACGACTTTTCTGGTGGATACATTAGCTACCTGTGGATTCCTCACGGTCCCACCCGCCTCCCCGTTGCCTTTATGGTCTTGCCAAGTAATCCTTGAGTGCGCTCCTCTTGATCTTTGAGGGTGCAATAGATGTATATATATAATATATTTATATATATATAGGTATAGGTGTATATATCTTTATGTATATACTTGGTGTGTGTATATATTTTAAAAGAAAGAGTTTTATATATATATATATATATATATATGTACATAAAAAAAGATTTACAGTTATTCATACAATGTGGTGTATTTTTACAATATAATGGATGTTGCTTTGTTCTTTCAATGCATTGCCTGGTTGTTCTCATGCACGTAAAAAATGATTGGTACTGACGTCCGCACGTCGTCGAGGACCTCTTATTGCCTGTATGACGTCAGACGGCGTCGCGTGCGAGACAGTGACGTCCTCGTCGACGTGCAGAGACTAGTAAGAAGATTTCCGTCGAAGGCTGGCGCCATGGGAGTATTCATGAGGTGAGGAATCCACAGGTAGCTAATGTATCCACCAGAAAAGTCGTTACCGAAGGTAAGTAACTCGTTCATTTGGCTCTCACTCTCTTCCAAAAGAGTAGTGATGCGGAGGCTTATTGTCTCAAGACTGGGCTAAGGGAACTCCTTGTATATTGGCAGCCAAAAGTATGTTATCAAGAGGCTATAGGTAGCCCAAAATGCAGCCGCAAGGTTGCTGATGAAAATTCCTAGATTTCCATCTGCAGGCTCGGCTTCGACGGCATTGCACTGGCTACCAATTCACAAAAGGATTATGTTCAAAGCCTTATGCATTACCCATAGGATCGTCCACAAGATAGCTACTCCAGTCATTAGAAATCTCATCATCCCTAAGTGAACTCTTCGCTCCTAATCTCTGGGACTTTGATTTATCTCAGGAATCAAAAGAGCGAGATGGGGAGGCAGGTCATTTGTGTACCTGGTTCCAAATTATGGAAGAACCTCCCAGTAGAACTGAATATCAGATATGTTTTGGGAAGCTGTTAAAAACACACTTTATTTAGATCTAAACCTAGGTTGCCTCTACCTGGTTTTGATGTAAGGTAGCACAGGGACACTCAATGGGGTAGCCATGCGCCCTATAAGAAACTGGATAGCATAGCATTTCTGTGATGAATTGAGGCTACATTTCAGAAACCATTTTAAAAGTTTAGATTTAATATGAATGTGTGTTTCCAACAAAGTATATGTCCTTATTCAAACTGTGAACGTCAAAGATCAAATTAATTCACCCAGACAGCTGTTTACACACCTGCTAATCTCCATGGGCAGTTTAGAATGAGTTCGTTTTGCAGCTTTTCCAGAGAATGGTCCCAAAAACGAGAGGTACTGCTACAGTCTCTCGCACCACTCTAGCCTGTTAAAACTTTGCTATTGGATTGTCCTCTGATTTCTCATTTCTTGAAATTTTCCCAGTTGTTTTTGATTATCCTTAAGGTGCTCAGCAGAACCTTGCAAAGCATTATGTGTGAGACTCCACTGTATTAAACAGCACAGGTTACTTCCCCTCTGTCACCAAGGTAAGCTTCAAGGCTGCACATATTTCACAGTCTGTTAAGCATGTGCTCATACTCTAGACAGGCTATTTCCAGTGCTTCATAGGGCACATAACATCCAACTCTTGAGTGCAGAGCCATGAGCAGGTGTCTCAGAATGCAGGCAGGTAAGAGGGGAGAGATTGGAGCTAAACAGCACTGGAAATTCCATACATCCAAAGTGAATCCAGCTGACTAAGTCTTTGTCTCCAAAGCTGGAAAAGCCTTGATTGAGAAGAACTATATAATCCTGGTTCCATTCTTGTTAGTCTGATAGGCATGCAAATATAAAATGTTGGTGAGAAAGTCATGCAAAAGTCTGGCATTTCAATTGTAAGCTGAATGGAAAAGACCTGTTTTTTTTAACATAAATTTGTTTACATTCCCAGTGGATAAGTTAAGTAGTTTTAAAGGGCGAGTGCGTGTTTGGCAACTCCATATCTCTTAACCTGAGGAGGAAGTGGCCTTTAAGTTTGAACTGGATGATCGCAGGTGCCTGTATCCTTGGTAAGACTTGGAATAGTTTAATTGAATGGTCTGGTGCATGGCTATAAACACACTACACAGCATTTTGAAGCAGGCCCTTCATGGGATATTTCTTGATAATTCTGATAGCTGAATAGTCCTACCCACTTATGGGTATCCCGTAGTACTTCTTTTCCTTACTTCTGTAATGCCGGAATTTATGCGCAATTTTAAAAGCCTATAAAGCAAGCTGTATTGCAAATTCCATTTACTTGCTTATAAAAATATACTTAAATTGTACTAAAGAAAATAAGTGACACTTGAAAAAAAAAGAAAAGAAAAAATTCTCGAACAACCCTGGAGCAACGTGGAGAAGCTGGAAGTGGTTGAGTTAAAGATTGTGGTTTGCGGAACAGGACTTGGCAAATGCTGACTGACCACTGGGGAGGAAGGCCTGGGTGGGGAATATGCTCTAGAGTGTTCAGAATCAGATGTCTTACTTTTATCCTTCTGAGCAACCCCACAGTTTTTCCAAATGAAAAACATGTTTGTGTGGTTTGTGTTGTGATCGCTTGATGTCTAAGTGCTCCTCAACATTTTTTTCCAGCCCTGAAAGTGAACAGATGGGTGTTGAACCCTGTCTCCATGTGAAAGTCCTAGATGGCAAATGGAGGCGCCTCTGCTTTTTATGATGTCTCCTCTTCTTGGATCTCCCGCTGTGGAAATCCTGGGTGTTATAGCACTAATAATGGAATGTCTTTCCCTTGCTTCTGATCTTCTGCTTCATCCTGACAAGGACTCGTGCTGCCTTTGCAGTTCCTCTTTCTCATGAAGACACATCTCCCTGTCTTTCATGGTGCACTTGGAAAAATCCCTTCAGTGTTTGCATCTATCAGGGGCATGGGTTTCTGGATGCAAAGAATATACAGACAATATAGGTCAGTTTTTGCCATTTTCTTGTCACATGCAGGACATTTGTCAAACATTGTTGGCTTGTTGGCATTTTTGTGACCAAATTAAAAATATCAAAGTTACTAGAAAATACTCTAAGCGTCGAAAGACAGAGTGAAGATGATTCAAGAGTTTTAGAAAGATTTCCCAAGGGAAAATGTTTTAGTACTCTTCGATCCTCTCCCTAGGCGCTGGAAAAAAAAGAGGTGACTGGCATCTACAGGACATAATGCGGGATACTGGAGGATGGAGCACTTAAAGGTGCTGATACTACTCTTTTCTGCTTAGCATAGCTTTAGCAAATATAGTTACATTGCCCTAACTCCTCTCGTTCAGTTTTAAAAAACCAAAGGTTAGCAAAATACGTTTTTTTTTTTTTAATTTAAGGGCATCTATTTTTCTAGTGACATTTCTATATTTTTATGTATATTTTCATTTTTTTACGGCAAATGAATGAGCTTTTCAAAATAGACTGCTTTATAGGCTCATAAAATCGTTTTTTGCATCTGAAAAAGAAATTGTGGCATTCACAAAGTAAGGCAAAGATCTAAAACAGAAATGTACATTCAGAAGAAATGCTCTGAGATCCCCAAATTTGTGTTGGACTATTCGGTGCTTATGATTTCAATACAGATTCTGCTAAAGGAGAACTAGAATTGTATGTAATTTCTCCTCTTTGATAGAGAGCCACTGTAATGATCTGAGAGCACTGGTATTGTGATTGTGCCCTGGTCGTATTGTTTGAGCCTACTTACCTGATTTTGATTACAATTTATTTTATAATTTTTTGGGAATGCCATTGCGGTAATCCAGGTGAGATCAACCGTGGTGTGGACAACCTCTCTTTTCGTGAAAGGACGGGAATGTAAAACATTCTGAAGGAAATGTATGTGATGACATGGCTTTGTTGGCTATGTTCACATTTGGGATAAAGTTGAGATTAATCTCAAAGACAAGACCTACAGTGTTACATGTCTCGATTGATCCTTTAGTCTACATCCTCCCTAATGTCTCATTCTGATGAATACTTCTGTCTTTCAATTGCTCCCCGTTTGAATACCCTTGTATGCTAAACTGGATCCAGAAAGTTAAAGTAGCTCTCATGCGCCAGTAGGTGACACTTTAACTCAAGTGCCTAAAATGGACTTATGGCCATACAAAGAGTCAGCTTAGAACATGATAGTTGGTTCCTTATTTTCTGTGCCCTTGTGTGCAGTTCTGAGTTGTCCTTGGAGCGGTTTCCTCTCAGATGAACTGGTTTGCAATGTTATTTACGAGGGAGAGGCAGTATCTGTCATGGTTTAAGCCATGTCACAGTCACAAAACAGATGTCTTTTGCGTGCCTTCACAACAGCTCTTTGGTTATTGGGTACCAAACATGACTTCAAGGCATGTGAGACGAGTTGCCTTTTGTACACCAAGGCAAACAATGAGCAGGAGGTGACTCTTGACACAGGTCTGAGACAAGTACCGGGCCTTTTGATCCATCTAAGTCCTTCCCTAGTTCCCGCTATGACTCACTGACTACCTGCAAGTGCTCCATGAAGAAACACAAGAAACACCACAACATGAGCACTTTGGCTTTAGAGAATCCCTCCTGCTTAAAGGGTAGTTTTCCAAATTGACTGCTTCCTGACACGGCATTCACTACATCCCTGGATCCAATTTTGGTGGAGATAATGCCATCACCCAGATTTGGGGCTGCCTCCAGTCCTGGAGTTTCCAGCCCCTGATGCTCACCTTGCACTAGTTGCAGCCTCCACCCAGGTCTTGCTGGCCCTTTACCACTCCAACCAAGCTGCCACTGATGTGCCTCAGGGTCCTAAAAAGCTGTTGGAGCATCAGATTAGGTTTATCTTGGCAGTTCTGTTCTCTGTTGACACCATTCACCCTACTTCCAATGTTTTTTGGCATCAGCTGAACCTTTTCCTCCACTGAAAGTTTTGCTAGTTTCCCCAGTGCAGTTGGCAATGACACTATTGCCAACTTAGTATTCCTTGTTAGAATCACACATTTTCAGAAGTCTAAAGCCATTTTAGTCAGATCCTGACACTGAGCACAGCAGTTGTTAAAGGAAGAGTCCACTTACAGACCCGTGATTTGTTATCACAATTGTTCCAGCCAGACGCTGCTAGTTCTGGATCCGACCCTATTCAGATACCTAAGATCGTCTGTGACAACAATGACGGCAATGCTGTGGGTAGTCTCCTTTTGTGCTCATGCTCAAAGCTATACTCAGGTCATCCCCTGAGACGTTTTAAGAGCCTGTTTAGGCAATGGTGGAAACAAAGTATAAACAGTTTCCCAGCTACCGTGTCTATATCAGAGCATGCTTTTTCCTCCTAACTTCAGATTTCATAGTCATCCACACCACCCACAGGAGCGCCTCTACTCAGGCCGCAGGCAATGCCCTACTGCCTGTTAGAGAGCAAAAAGCTCGATGTAGTGAGAACCATAGTGGCCCTCTGCATAGTGACCTACTACTACATAGTGACCTACTAGCGCATAGCCAACTCTGCAGGGCTCGACTCCCGATATTTTAAGTGCCAGGAAGAGGAGAAGGAGTAACTGATCTTCTTTTAGAGAAGTTTAGTAACAGGTGGGAGGAGGTTAGTGTTGGAGGACAAGACAATCTCCAAAGCCAACAAACACTGTGTCCTGGACGGCTTGGGCATAGCCTCCAGAGCGTTTTCAGATGCCATGCCTAGCTCTGTTTACTGAAATTGAAGACAGAGTTCCTGGAGATTCTCCTCAACCTGTCATTCACTAGGGAACTCCAATTTGGGCTGCAAGTTGACAAGATACTGAAGAAAATCAAGGACACAACCATCACAAAATCAGTGACCTTCATATTCCAGCTGCTAGGGGCTCCTTTTGGAGGCAGCAGTCCACCAGGAGGAGCAAAGTCCACCTACCCTGACCAGCCACACTCCTATCAGAGGTAACCGCAGTCCTTCCACCAGCAGGGTCTTCACCAAAGATGTTGACGGGGCTAACAATAAGGGCAGGGGTACAGGAGGTCCTGGGAAAGAGGTCTTCCACGTCCAAATGCTTCCCCAAACCTCTCTTCTCTGATAACGTTGCCTGTTGGAGACTGTTGTATTTCCTCTCCTGCTTGGAGGAAATCACCTAAAGTTAGTGAGTTCTCACAGTCATCCAACAGTTATTGCCCAGTGCTTCTCACGATCACCAACCATTCCCTATCATCCCATCTTGTAAACATACTCTCAGAAGACAATATGGTTACCTTCTGCCAGGAGAAGTGCAAATGCTCCATCTCAAGGGTGTCATAAAGAAGGTACCCTCTCACCACAGGGGCAAGGCCATCTACTCTTTCTTCTCAGTTTCCCAGGACAGACTTGCTCCAGCCTCTCAATGTGTACAATCCTCTCAGTATATTTCCACATGACAGCTCAGAGCATCATCCTGTTGCTCCAACATAGCGACTAAATGGCTGTGTTAGACTTAAGGTTACTTACTTCCATTTTCCTATCCATCCCACCTCTGGCACTACCTCAGGGTTCAATTGGTAGTTCTGGCCACTTACTGCAAAGTACTGCCATCTGGGGTTACCACTGCCTCAAGGGTGTCCACCAAGTGCCTAGCAGTGGTATCCACACACCTGAGTAGCATTCATGTGTTCCCTTAAAGCCTGGCCCAAACTCAAGCTGCAGTTTCCCGGCTCCACAGCTTGGGATTCACCATACATGCCTCCAAGTCACACCTCTTCAGCCCATCCCTTCCTGGAGTCTGTCATAAACGCTATACAAGTGAAGTATACCCCATCAAACAGATGGTATTGGCATTTCAGCAGCAGCTGCCTTTTTCGTCCCAATAGTTGCTTGATTCAGAACTGTAATGCATCACATAGGGATGATGGTCTCCTACATTGCCATAATACCCCACAGTAGGCTGTACATGCTTCTGTTACAGAAGTGTTCCTTGACAACGCCCATCTCTCTGCAGTGGTGGAACAGTAGCAGCCTGTTGCATGGCAGGACCTTTCTGCTGGTGACAGTTATGACAAACCCATCCTTTAGGGTTGGGGGGCGGGGGTCCATCCATACAGTATGACTAATCCCCCCTCCCATCCCCTTACGCCCCTTTCTCCTCGTGTCAGGGGTGCCCTGTCAACTATCACAAGCCTTTAGACGTACACCTAGCTCTCAAAAGCTGCCTTTCAGGTCATTCAGGGAAAGTAATCCTCATCAAGACAGACAACTTCTGAACCACCATATATTACCTCCAAAAGTAAGGTGGTATCCATTCTCTCCAGCTCTCAGCACTACTGCAACAGATGTGGCAGTTGGCTATCTGTCACCGCATATATCTCCTGGCAGCGTACCTTCCAGCATGACATATCAAAAAGCCTACAATGGGAAACCTGCCTGCAAGTCCTACTCTCCTAATTCCACCATTGGAGCTTCCCACAGACGGACCTGTTCGCCAAGACACAAAATGCCCAAACTTCACCTCCATGTACCCACAGTCCATGGGCAGTGCTCGGAGGATGTACTGGTCAGGGATGTTTGTCTATGCTTTTCTTCATCTTCTTCCTTACATGGTAAGGAAAATGTGATAAACATTCCTCACTCTGGTGTCCACCACTTGGGCCTGACATCCTTGGTAGTACTCAAAAATTTTGGAGATTTCTATAAGCCCCCACAAGAAGCTCCCCAACAGGTCGGACCTTCTCATGCAGAATCAAGATCATATTAAGCACCCAGATGGCTCAACCTCACAATCTGGAAACTGAGGTCTTAGTTTGGCTTTCCGGGAAGGTGTGCATAAATGCCTAGTGCAAAGCCAGCAGACCTGTTATGCTGCAAAGTAAAAAAGTTCTGTTCACTATTGCATACTCAAGCCGCTGGGCCCTTTAAAGGCTGTCGCACAGGCCATCATCTGCTACCTTTTGCACCAGGAAAGGTCTGGACTTGCCTACACCTCTGTGTGGCTGCACTTGACTAAATCGCAGCCTGCATAGAAAAATGGGAGCATTCTTCTGTATTTAGAATCACTGTTGTAAGGACATTCATGGAGGTACTCTGGAGGATGATACCTACCAGAATGTCTCTCACCCCTTCATCGAGCCTAAAGGTTATGCTCACCAGACTCTTAGGTCTACCCTTTGAATCCACCAGCTCTTTCCCTTTCGAGTTTCTCTTGTGAAATTTGGATTTCCCAATACCCATACCTTCTCTCAGATGCTTGTGTGAGCTGTTGGCGCTCACTTTGCAAGAGCCCTTCTATGGTATTGTATCTTTCATAGTCACATGCTTTTATTTTCCCCATCATGTGGGAGTTCCACGGTATTCAAAAGAAGTAAGAAGCAGTACTATGTAAGTACATTGACAGAATAGAAAAAGCAATTGACGTTAACCAATTCACATTGCTACAATAGACCCAAACTCCACCCAGTCGGAGGCATGACCCTGAACCACTAGTTCACTGCAGAGCCACCATATCTCATATTTCTAACCACACGTGTGTGAGGGAGTCTCCCTGAACTCTGCTCCTTTTTTAAATTTTTTTTTTTACTACTTCGCACCATCGGGTGGCTCCGTTCAGTTCTGTGGCGTCATATGCGACGTCGCAGTCCCCTATATAGGTGCCACCCAGGTGAACGAACGTTAGTTATTTTCTTTCAGTGCCATTTAGTGCAGATCTAGAGAGAGCTTCCCCGCTGTCGCTTTTTGACAAGCATTTTTTGATGTCTTGTTGAGGATTTTTTGAGTGTCGACATCTAGGAAGGTAGGGTTTAAGCCATGTGTCGCCTGTCACCGCACCATGTCTGTTACAGACCCTCACCTAGTCTGTCTGTTGTCTCAAGCGCTACCATGACTCCAAGTCGCAACTCCTAGGAAGTCACGGAGAAGGTTATAGGGCTGCTCCTGCAGCACCAAGTCCTCTTCTTATTCGAGGTCCTCGGTACACTTGGGAAAGAGGCACAAGAAGTCATCTAAACGGGCTTCAAGTTCGCCTCTGACACTAAGGGTTCCAGGTACAGAGAATCTATGCAAGGTCCAACTCATGCCTTCCTCCATTTCAGGGAGGCAGAGCGACCCAAAGGCCAATCCCTCCAGTGCGCCTTCGGGCCCTGCAGGGTCGGAGGAGGTCCCATCAGGTTTCCCATCTGCAGCTTCAGCCTCTGCTCTGATGGGGTCTCAAAAGTCCGGACCAGTGTCGGTTGTACCCATGCAACCTTCTTCTTTGCTCGTCACAATGCTGATGCCCCTGGCAAAGCCAGCCCCATTCAGATTCCGGATGAGCCAGAACAGCGTCACAGGTGCCAGATTTTTGCCTGAGCCTTATTTTCAGCAGCCAGGCATGGAAGAAGAGTTGGAGTCGTCACTGGACCATTTGGAACACCAGTTAGAGAGTCTATGGACTGGTATGAGGAAATAGGAGAGATCAGTGGATTGGACACCTCTCCAGATACTGGCTTGTTCTCACCTGCCAGTGTGGCTGTGGAGGATGGAGCTTCATATTCAATTGTAGTGCGAGGGCAGCAGAGGTCCTTGACTTCAAACTGCCCTCTGTGGGTTTCTAGACAAAACTCGTGGCTGAAGTGCTTGGTGCTTCCACTTCCGAACCCCACATGCCCTTTAATGAGGTGCTTACTGACGCCCCGCTCGGAACTTGGTCGAAGCCCAGCACAGGGGCTCCTGTAAATAAGATGATTGCATTCCACCGTCACCCAGCACCAGGAGAACCTAGTTTCCTCAGCCAACACACCACCCCTGAGAGCTTGGTAGTCCAAGTGCGAACATTCTACTGTGCATTCCCTTCCGATCCCTCGTACAGGAAATCCGAGGCTGGACCAGCTTGTAAAAAATTTTTTCTTCCACCAGCCTGGCATTGAGGTCGGTGAACACCTCCTGCTTACTGGAATATTTCTCTCACACCTGATGGGTTTTGGTTACGCAAGTGCTGCCACCAGTCCTGGAGGAGGCCCGGGCCATAATCTCCCAATCGGTGAATGATGGAAGAGACGCAGCAAAGTTCACCACTTGTTGTGGCCTGGATAGGACTGACTTGCTGGCAGAGACATTTTGTCTGGTGGCCATATGGTGCCACGCCTGGCTGAAAACATCTTGCTTTTCGGGGATGTCCAGCCAAATCTTATGGACATGCCCTTCGACAGGACTTGCTTGTTTGGCAAGAAGGCAGACTCTACGCTAGAGTGCTTTAAGGACTTGCCGGCTGCATCCCAAGTCCTTGGGTGTCTTGGCAACACTTAGTCCACTGTCCGCCTTTCGTGGGCATGAAAAGGGGGTAACACCACGTCAGCCATGTGCCGTCCTGTGCAAGATCCCCACACTATGCGAGGACGTGGGTGCGGTGTCTTCAGACCTAGGGGGTCTGGAAGCTGGAAGTCGTCCACCACCCAGTCCCCAGCAGCTGCAGCCTCAAAGCCCTCCTAGTTTGGTTATACAGGACTATGCTTGTCCAGTTGGCGGGGGAATTCAACATTCTCTCCTCCACTGGCAGTCCATTACATCGGACGCTTGGGTACTGCAGATCATTCAGAAGGGCTGTGTCCTGCTTTTCCCATCCTTTCCTCCTCCAATACTGCCAACATGCTAACGGCTGGCAGAGGATCATTAGCCTCTGCTCCAAGAGGCAGTTAATTCTCTCTTGGCCAAGGGAGCCAGAGAAGGGTCACATTATCAGAAGTAGGCAGTGGTGGTTATTCCATCTACTTTCTGATTCTTAAAAAGAAAAAGGGTCTTCGCACTATTCTAGTCCTACGGACTGTCAATCTCTTCCTCAAGAATAAGTTCAAGATGCTGACGTTGGCTCAGGTCTTGTCTGCCCTAGATCCAGAAGACTGGTTGGTAGAACTAGCATATAGGATGCATATTTTCATAGTCCTGCCTGCCTGCCCACAGGTGTTTCCTGCAGTTCAAGGTAGACCACAAGCACTTTCAGTTCACGGTGCTGCCGTTTGGCCTTACCAGTACCCCTCGGGTGTTCACCAATGTGATGGTGGTGGTTGCAGCTCATCTGCGTGGGTCAGGGCTTCCAGTCTTCCCCCTACTTCGACGGCTGTCTGTTAAAGGCGGGCTCGACCCAGGCTGTCGTTTCCCATCTCCAGACTATGGCAAACCTTCTGCATTCTCTGGGGTTCGCTATAAACGTACCAAAGTCACACCTGACTCTGTCTCAAATGCTTTCATAGGAGTTGTGCCAGACAAAGCACAGTTTCAGGCTTATCCTCCCGAGCAGCGAGTCCAGGATATTCAGGTTGACATTGATGTTTCGGTCTCTATCCTGGGTTTCGGTGAGACTGACTCTAAGGTTGCTAGGCCCCGTGACCACCTGCATCCTGCTGGTAAATCATGCAAGATGGCATATGCGGGCTCTGCAGTGGGACCTGAAGTTCAAGTGGATGCAGAATCTGGGAAATTTCTCCGACATGGTCCAGATCTCGGAGGGAACTGTGTGAGATCTGCAATAGTGGATTACAAAACGCAATTGGGTCAAAGGCAGATTCCTCTCCCTTCCCCAACCAGACCTCACAGTAGAAAGATGTCTCTTTTCTGGGATGGGGTGGCCATCTGGGATAGGTGGAGATCAGAGGACTCTGGTCTCAGGCGGAATCTGGGTGATCCAGCTAGCATTAAAAGCATTTCTTCCCTCTGTCAAGAGGAAGATAGTGCAGGTGTTAATGGACACCACCATTTGATACTACAGCAAGCAGGGTGGGGCAGGGTAATGGACCCTTTGTCAAGAGGCCCTGCATCTCTGTGCATTGCTGGAACAGCAGGGCATATCCCTGGTGGTTCACCACCTGACAGCTTCTCTGTTCGCCAGGGCGGACAAACTCATCCGGTGATGCCTAGTGGATCATGTGTGGTGTCTCCACTCGGATCTAGCACAAGGACTTTCTGCAGTGGGAAGAGCCTTGGTTAGATCAGTCTGCCTCCAAAGAGAACGCACAATGTCAGCAGGTTTGTGCTCTGGAGTTTCCAAGGCGGCAATCGCTCTGCAATGCTTCTCGTCATTCGTGGAGCTCAGGCCTGCTGTATGCCTTTCCGCCCATACCACTCCTACGCTTCTGAAAATGAGCATCAATCCTCCGATCAGGCTGCCTCTTCTATAGGATCTTTTGTCGCAGGGGCAGGGTTGTCCACCGGAACCTCTCAACACTATACCTTCATGCTTGGAGATTGAGCAGTGACAGTTGACAGCCTTTGACCTTCCTCCTGAAGGCTGTTGTTCTAGCAGCCAGGTATTCCTCCACTAAAACGGTATACGTCTTCTGTTGGCAAAGGTTCGTAAAATATTGTTCAGAGATGTCTTTAGATCCTCTTTCTGCTTCTCTCTCTGATCTTCTTTTCATTCTGTCTCTTGCCAAGCAGTGCTCTGCTCTGGATGCTTTTAAGGACTGTCTGCTTTAACCGCTTTTCTGTGGCTGCCTGACCAACCCTCTTTAGGTCATAGGTTTCTAAAAGGGCCTGTACATTTGTTTCCTCCTTCGCCCTTCATTATGCCTCAGTGGGACCTAAACTTGATTCTCACATACCTCATGTGTGCTCTGTTGAGCCAATTCACAACTGCTCCCTCAGGCTACTCATCAAAACAGCCTTCCTTGTGGCAATAACATCTCCCTGGAGGGTGAGTGAGCTGCAGGCCTGGTCATCCAAGCCTCCATATCTCAATGTTTCCTGATAAAGTGGTGCTTCACACCCGTGCCTCTTTCCTCCCAAAGGTAGTGACCCCATTTAACTTGGGACATACTGGCACCCTGCCCACCTTTTTTTGCTCCCCCTCATCCCTCGAAGGAAGAGGAGAGACTCCAGCTGGAGCCAAAAGGAGCGTTGTCGTTCTACCTTGACCGCTCAAGTGTGTTCTGGGCGGACAACCAGCTCTTATGTGGGAGCAAAGAAAGGTCTGGCAGTACAGAAATAAACCATTTCGCACTGAGTCATTTTCTGTATAAAAATCTGCTACGCCTGGCTAAGAAGGTGCCTCCTGAGGGCTTACGAGCCCAGTCTGTAGGAAGTTGGTTCTGTATATACTCTCTCAAAGTGAGAGATAGTGTGTACAGAGTCCAAGGGTTCCCCTTAGAGGTTGATAGTGGCAAAATTAGATACTTCTAATGCTCTATTTTGTGGTAGTGTGGTCGAGCAGTAGGCTTATCAGAGGGTAGTGTTAAGCATTTGTTGTGCACACACAGGCAATAAACGAGGAACACACACTCAGACTTAACTCCAGGCCAATAGTTTTTATATAGCAAAATACCTTTTCTTTATTTTAGAACCTAAAGATTCAAGATTTGAAGTAAATACATAAAAAAACAGGCACAGAACACACCCTCAGCGGCACAGAGGCGGCCAGGTGCAGTGTGCTTAGTAGGCATCGGGTTTTCTGTAGAAATCAATGGAGGGATCCGGGGGTCACTCTAGCGGTGCAGGCAGGGCACAGGGGGGGGCTTCTCGGGCCAGCCACCGACTGGCTTAGGCAGAGGGTTGTCTGATGGTCACTCCTACACTGGAGTTTGGTTCCTCTCGGTCCTGGGGGCTGTGGGTGCAGTGCTTGGTCCAGGCTTCGGGTTCTTTGTTCCAGGCAGTCGCGGTCAGGGGGAGCCTCTGGATCCTTTTTGCAGGTGCCGCTGTGGGTGTGCAGGGGGTTTGTCTCAGGTTACTCACGAGATCCCAGTCACCTGGGAGTCCTCTCTGCAGTGTTGGTTCTCTGGAGCTCGAGCTGGGGGCACCAGGTGCAGAGGGTGAAGTCTTGCGCTTCTGGCGGGAAGAGTGAGTTCTTTAAAAGTTGTTTCTTTGTTGCAAAGTTGTTGCAGATTTTCAACAGTGCTGCTGTTCTTGGGAGTTTTTTGGTCCTTCGGTTCAAGGCAGTCCCCTGAGGCTTCAGAGGTCGCTGGTCCCTGTCAGTTGTGTCGCTGTGCAGGTTCTTTGAGTCTGGAGACAGGCCGGGAGGGCTGGGGCCAAGTCAGTTGTCTTCTCAATCTCTGCAGGGCTTTCAGGTCAGCAGTCCTTCTTTGTGTAGGTTGCAGGAATCTGCTTTCCTGGGTTCAGGGTCACCCTTAAATACTAAATTTAGGGGTGTGTTTGGGTCTGGGGGGCCAGTAGCCAATGGCTACTGTCCTTGAGGGTGGATAAACCCTCCTTGTGCCGCCTCCCTGAGGGGGGGCACTGTAGAAGGCTGGCCTGATTTATAGTGGGTACCTTGTGGTACTTACACCTTGTGCCAGGTCCAGTTATCCCTTATTAGTAGATTTGAAGTCTTCTAACAGCTTAGGCTGATAGAGGTAGCTATAGCAGAGCAGCTTAGGCTGAACCAGGAGACATGCAAAGCTCCTACCATACCACTTATATCACTTAGTACTATATCACAAGAAAACACAATACTCCGAGTTACTAAAAATAAAGGTACTTTATTTTAGTGACAATATGCCAAAAGTATCTCAGAGGATACACTCCCTTAGGAGGTAAGTAAAATACACAAAATATACACACAAACCAGAATCAGGTAAACAGTTAGCAAAGTAGTGCAAACACTGTAGAACACAATAGAATGCAATAGGAGGCAATAGGTCTAGGGACAACACAAACCATATACTCCAAAAGTGGAATGCGAACCACGATTGGACCCCAGGCCTAGTGTAGTGTGTAGAGAGTCGCTGGGAGTGTAAGAAAACACTAAGGGTGTCCAAGGTACCCCACCCCAAGACCCTGAAAAGTAGGAGTAAAGTTACCCTACTACCCCAGAAAGACAGTGAAGTCGAGATAGGGGATTCTGCAAAGACAACAACTGACTGCAGAACACTGAAGACTTGATTCCTGGACCTGAGGACCTGCAAAGGAAGGGGACCAAGTCCAAGAGTCACGCAAGTGTCCAGGGGGCGTAGGAGCCCACTAAACCCCGGATGAAGGTGCAAAAGGGCTGCCTCCGGGTGAAAGAAGCCGAAGATTCTGCAACAACTGAAGGTGCCAGGAACTTCTCCTTTGGTCAGAAGATGTCCCACGGCGTGCTGGAGGATTCAGAGTTGTTGCCACACAGAAAGACCACAAAAAAGCCTTGCTAGCTGCAAGAGTCGCGGTTGAAGGTTTTGGGTGCTGCCCGGGCCCAGGAAGACGCCCCTTGGCAGAGGAGAAAGAAGGGGTGCTCAGCAACAGAGAGAGCCCACGCAGAAGCAGGCAGCACCCGCAGAAGCACATGAATAGGCGTTCAGAAGATATGAACACAGCGGTTGTCTCAGCACAACAAAAGGGGGTCCCACAAAGTCCGACAGAAGGGCCACTGGACTGTCGGGGACACTTAGATCCAGCTCCTGTGTTCCAGGGACCACACTAGTCAAGATGAGAGGGGACCCAGAGGGCCGGTGATGCAGAAGTTTGGTGCCTGCGTTGGCATGGGGAAGATTCTGTCGACCCACTGAAGATTTCTTCTTGGCTTCCAGTGCAGGGTGAAGGCAGACAGCCCTCAGAGCATGCATCACCAGGAAACAGTCGAAAGCCGGCAGGATGAGGCGCTACAATGTTGCTGGTAGTTTTCTTGCTACTTTGTTTAGGTTTTGCAGGCGTCCTGGAGCAGTCAGGGGTCGATCCTTGGCAGAAGTCAAAGAAGTGCAGAGGAACTCTGGTAAGCTTTTGCATTCTTTATCTGATGAGAAATCCACAGGAGAGACCCTAAATAGCCCTCAGAGGAGGATTGGCTACAGAGAGAGGTAAGCACCTAGGAGGGGTCTCTGACCTCACCTGCTGGGACTGGCCACTCAGAGGTCTCTATTGTGCCCTCACACCTCTGCATTCAAGATGGCAGAGGTCTGGGACACACTGGAGGAGCTCTGGGTGACCTCCCCTGGGGAGGTGCTGGTCAGGGGAGTGGTCACTCCCCTTTCCTTTGTCCACTTTCACGCTAGAGCAGGGTTGGGGGATCCCTGAACCGGTGTAGACTGGCTTATGCAAGGAGAGCACCATCTGTGCCCTTCAAAGCATTTCCAGAGGCCAGGAGAGGCTACTCCTCTCAGGCCCTTTACACCTATATCCAAAGGGAGAGGGTGTAACACCCTCTCTCCGAGGAAATCCTTTGTTCTGGCTTCCTGGGACTGGGCTGCCCAGGCCCCAGTGGGGCAGAAATCTGCCTGAGGGTTGGCAGCAGCAGTAGCTGCAGAGCAAACCCCGGAGAGTTAGTTTGGCAGTGCCCGGGCTCTATGTTGGAGCCCCGGGGATGCATGGAATTATCCCCCCAATACCAGAATGGTATTGGGGTGACAATTCCATGATCCTAGACATGTTACATGGCCATGTTTGGAGTTACCATTGTGACGCTGCATATAGTTATTGACCTATATGTAGTTCACACGTGTAATGGTGTCCCCGCACTCACAAAGTCTGGGGACTTTGCCCTGAAAAATGTGGGGTCACCTTGGCTAGTGCCAGGGTGCCCTCACACTAACTTTGCACCTAAACTTCACTAAGTGAGGGTTAGACATATAGGTGACTTATAAGTTACTTAAGTGCAGTGTAAATGGCTGTGAAATAACCTGGATGTTATTTAAATCAGGCTGCAGTGGCAATCCTCTGTAGGAATTGTCTGAGCTCCCTATGGGTGTCAAAAGAAATGCTGCAGCCCATAGGGATCTCCTGGAACCCAAATACCCTGGGTACAAAGGTACTATCTACTAGGGAATTATAAGGGTGTTCCAGTGTGCCAATCAGGTTTGGTAAAATGAGTCACTAGCCTGCAGTGACAATTTTAAAAGCAGAGAGAGCATAAACACTGAGGTTCTGGTTAGCAGAGCCTCAGTGATACAGTTAGGCACCACACAGGGAACACATACAGGGCACACTTTATGAGCACTGGGGTCCTGGCTAGCAGAATCCCAGTGACACAGGCAAAAACAAACATACATACATACAAGTAAAAAATGGGGGTAACATGACAGGCAAGATGGTACTTTCCTACAGGCACATCCCTATTCCTATTGGGGGAATCCGCCAAAACCAAGATGGAAGATTTTTAAAGGCCGGGGTCACCTCAGCTCAGGGCACCTTAGGGGCTGTCCTTACTGGTGGGTGACTCCTCCTTGTTTTTGAGGCTCACCCCCAGGTGTTATAGTTGCTGCATGGGGGAGGTAAGAAGCACCTCCACCCAGTGCAGGCTTTGTTTCTGGCCTGAGAGCACAACGGCTAGGATTGGGTCAGAGTCATACATGTCTCATGGATCCATGTTATAAATACTATCACCCATATGGTCCCCATGTGAAGAAGCATGAGATTGTGTGGGTTAAGCTGGTGGTGGTGGTGAAGAGGAAAGATAAGGCAACAAATTACAACAGATAATTGGGTATTGTCAATTATAGGCAATGGGTATTGCCTAGAACTTATTTCCACTCCACCAAATGTTCCACCCCGTACACACAGGCTTTCTCTCCAACACATTGCCCTGTTAAAACCAGAGGTAGAATCTCTTCTACTAAAAAATGCAATAGAAATGGTTCCCATCAGTCTGCAAGGGACAGGACTAAATTCTCTATACTTCCTCATACCAAAAAAGAATGGCACTCTCAGACCAATTCTCGAGCTCAGACCTTTACATCAGTATAGTCTGTCAGAGCATTTCCACATGGTCACTTTACAGGACGTCATTCCTTTATTACAAAAAGATTACATGACAGCATTAGCCCTAAAAGATGCTTACTTCCACATTCCTATACATCCAGCACACCACAAGTATTTAAGGTTTGTGATGATAGGCAAGCACTATCAATTCAAGGTACTACCCTTTGCAGTAACAGCGCCAAGATTATTCACAAAATGTCTAGCAGTAGTTGCAGCATATCTCAGAAGACAGCACATACGTGTCTGCCCTTATCTAGGCGAGTGGTTAATAAAAGCCAGCACTATTCAAAACTGTCAATTACACACACAATATTCAATAGATAATCTACACAAATTAGGGTCCACAAACCAATTACCAGAAATCTCCACTTCAGCCAGCACAAATTCAAACTTATCGAAGAGCAGTTCTGAACATTGTCAGCATTTGCCTACCCAACTCCACAACAAATCCAAACGTTTCACACTCTTATATCCCAATTGCAGGTCAATCAAACTTAAACAGTAAGGTTTGTCTTGAAGCTATTAGGAATGATGGCATCATGCTTGGCCATAGTGCCCAATGCACGCCTAAACATGAGACCACTACAACAGTGTCTCTTGCAACAATGGTGTCAGGCACAGGGTCAGTTAGTGTTTAGTGCTGTTGGACCGCCAAACTTACAAATCTCTGCAATGGTGGAATCACACCAACTTATCAAACGGGCGTCCATTTCAGCACCCTGTGCCACAGACCATAATCACCACAGATGCATCAATGACAGGTTGTGGAGCCCATCTCAACAATCTTACAACACAAGGAGAATGGGACTCAATCTAGTACACTTACACATAAACCACATGGATTTGCTGGCAGTGTTATTAGCCATCAAAGCATTCCAACCACAGATTATACACAAAACAGTCTTAATAAGGACAGACTACATGACAACAATGTATTGTATTGGGGACGAGGGGGGGAGGTCATCTCAATATTCACTCATCCCAATATTCACTTCTAGCACAAACAATGTGGAAATGGGTAATTCACAATCACATTCACCTGCTAGTGGAATACAGCCCAGGAATACACAACCAGCTAGCAGACCTCTTAAGCAGGATGCAGCAACATTTACACGAATGGGAGATTCACCCAGAAGTAATTCAACATTACTTTCAAATGTGGGGAACACCAAACATAGACCTTTTTGCAACAAGCGAAAACGCAGAATGCCAAAACTTTGTGTCCAGATACCCACACCCTCAATCCAAGGGCAATGCTCTATGGATCAATTGGTCAGGGATATTTGCTTATGCTTTTCCCCCTCTCCCATTAAATCCATTTCTAATCAACAAGATCCATCCTGCTTCCCTCACTATCGTACTCATAGCTGCTGTGTGGGCACATCAACATTGGTACACGTTATTGGATCCGTCTGTAGTACCACATCACAAGCTCCCAAACAGACCAGACCTATTGACTCAAAACAAGGGTCAGATCAGGCATCCCAATCCCAGTATGCTCAACCTGGCAATTGGGCTCCTGAGGTCATAGAATTTGGATATTTACAGCTTCTACCAGAATGTATGGACATTCTAAAGCAAGTGTGTAAACCTGCAACCAGGCAGTGCTACTTAAATAAATGGAAACGTTTTGTATATTACTGCCAAACTAAAAACATGAATCCACTTAAAATATCGGTACAGAATATGGTATGTTATTTGCTTCATTTACAGAAAGGAAATCTTGCATATTTATCTATCAAAATTCATTTAACAGCAATATCAGCCTACCTCCAAAACAGACAACATACCTCTCTGTTTAGAATTCTTATCATAAAAGGTTTTATGAAAGGTCTTAAGTTATTCCACCTACAGTTCCACCAGCTTGTGCATGGAATCTCAACATTATGCTCACAAGACTCATGGGTCCACCTTTTGAACCCGTTCATTCTTGCACTCTTCAGTTTCTCTCATGGAAGGTTGATTTCCTAATAGCAATTATTTTCTTAAGAAGAGTAAGCGAAATTCAGGCATTCACTTTAGAAGATCCCTTCTTCCATGTACACAAACACAAAATAGTACTTACGACAAATCAAAAATGTTTACCCACAGTGGTTTTACCATTTACTCCAGTATTGGAACTTTCATAGATTCACATGCTTGAATCATTCCCCGTCGTTGAGATGGGAGTCTCCTATATGTTAAACTAAGTAGTGTTGAAATAGATATAATCTAACGGCCCTAGGCCTCTTAATTTAACAGTCAGTCATTTTAAGAAAAAGGACCAAACTTGAGCATCCACCAATCCGATGACACCACCCTC
This sequence comes from Pleurodeles waltl, assembly GCF_031143425.1. Lineage (NCBI taxonomy): Eukaryota > Metazoa > Chordata > Amphibia > Caudata > Salamandridae > Pleurodeles > Pleurodeles waltl. The sequence continues at coordinate 151,906,289 of NC_090441.1, read as the reverse complement.
TAACAACCCTCCTGAGAGAAGCTCCAGTACCTCAGATTTTCTACCGCAAGTTGTGCAAGGGAGTCTCCTCAGAGCTCTGCTCTTTCTTCACATTTTTGGATTAGCTTTAAGCTGTTTTTTCTCTGCTAAAATGTGTTTTGACTGATTGTGGGTAAGGCCTACAGTATGTCTGACGAGAAGGAGGGTTTATTCAGAGCTGCAAAAAAAAAAAAAAAAAGACTACACTCTGAAGACCCTCATCAGGATTGCATATACTGCCTCTAGCCAGACCATTTAGCCAAGGACTAAGTTTTTTGTTTGTACCTTTTCTTCTATAACTCTAAAGGATAGAGAAGGCAGGTTGTTATGGCTGCAAAAACGTAAGTCCAGAGATAATCCAGTCTCGGATTCAGATAGTGATGACTCAACTTTGTCCAAAAATTCATCAAAAAGGGCTAAATCAGATACAAGATCTTTGTCAGCAATCAAAAAAAGCCCACAAAAAGACCGCCTCAGAGTCGTACAAGGGCCGCAGCCCCTCTACTTCACCTCATAGATCCTCCAAGAAAAGGGAGAGCGGTCATGCCAGCAGCTCTGAAAGACACTAAGTCATCTTCTGTGCCGCCATCTGTGCATTTCAAAAGGCCCTCATCTGCTACTGGGGCAAAGACTGTACCGTCGGACGGATTCATTGTCGACGAGGACGTCTGTGAGTGCTTTTTCACAGTCGACGACGGCTTCCACAGTTTCAGCGTCGACGGCAGTTTTGACGACATCGTTGACTAGAACAGCATCGACATCATCTTCGAAGATCTACACCTCATCATCGTTGACGGTAGTGACAATGGTGTCCTCATTGCCATCATCGATGGCATCGTCGACAGTAGACTCTTCAGTAAGGCTACCTATACGAGGAGGACCGGAAGATTTATCTGGTCCAGTGTACTTACTCCCTATACGTAAACTTATAATAAAAAAATATGTACACTGTTCCAAAGAAAAGATGTCAATGAGGACGAAAAAAGAAGACTGAAAGAAGGTATTGTAGGAGTGCCCTCAAGCATCACATTAGGATGCTAGGCATCATCATCGGGCTAACTCCTCGGCAGACCGGCACTGCAACGTCTGACAGGCCACCACACAAGCGGTGGTGGCTCTTCAACCGGAAGATGACTCTGCAGATCAAATTAGGTCCGCAGGACGTGCTGACAGAGGAGAAAAGGAGAGTGGAGGTTATATAAAATTGGCTCTGAACACCTGGTAACAAGATTTAATGCTTATAGTAAGGGTCAGGCCGAGATTAAAAACAAGTAGGAGTCTCAAGGGAATAATGTCTCCTATACTCCTAAAAAAAGGGGGAAGGAGGGAAGAGTCTTCACTCCTAACACTGGGTCGACATGTTTCGCGCCTACTCGGTCAGGGATTGATCCACTGGCGCTTCAACAGGACCGTTTAGTTGTAACTTCTCTTTAATGTGCAAAAAGTAAAAAACAAAAACCGGGACCGTAAATGTTGAGAGATCACTTACAGTCTATGGACCAGTCGTCACAGTCAGTCTAACAGTAGGTCGCCCATCCCATGTAAAGACAGGGCATCATAGGGACGCGTAAAACCTCATAACCAAGGTGAGTTCATTATACTCCGTTGGTGGTCTGCTTTTAGCCTACCCGAGGTCGCGTGCCTCACAGGCTACGAGGTTGAGGTTTTACGCGTCCCTATGACCAAGAAACTCCCGTGAACAGCAGCCCTGTTCAAAACCTGCAACTTCTTTGCAACAAAGAAGCAACTTTCAAAGACTGCACGTTTCCCGCCAGAAGCGTGAGACTTCACACTCTGCACCCGACGCCCCTGGCTCGACCTGCAGAAAACAAACCCCTCAGGGATGACTCCCTGGCGACTGCGAGCCCGTGAGTAACCAGAGACGCCCCCTCCCTCCCTAAGCCCCCACAGAGACGCCTGCAGAGAGAATCCAGAGGCTCCCCCTGACCGCAACTGCCTGTAACAAGGGACCCGATGCCTGGAACCAACACTGCACCCGCAGCCCCCAGGACCTGAAGGAACCGAACTTCAGTGCAAGAGCGACTCCCAGACGACCCTCTACCTAGCCCAGGTGGTGGCTGTCCCGAGAAGCCCCCCGTGCCTGCCTGCAACGCTAGAGTGACCCCTGTTTTAAACCTAAAACCCGACGCCTGATTTGCTCACTGCACCCAGCCGCCCCTGTGCTGCTGAGGGTGTACTTTGTGTGCATTAAAAGAGCTCTAATGTATTGCATAGAGGGAACAAAAGATGTTAGAGAAACTAATCAACTTTTTGTTGCTTTCCAGAAACCACATCAAGGTAATCCCATTTAAAAACCAGGATTAGCAGGATGGATTGTGAGATGTATTCAAACATGTTACCTGTTTCAGGTCCTGAGCTCGCCCCCCACGACCGCAGCACCAACCTGCTGCCTCCTGCCTTTGTCCCCCGACCACGCTGCTGTTTGCGTGTTCGAGGCCCTCCTCCACCCGCAGGCATCCTCCTGCGCCTCATCCCTGGTGTCTAGTGGGCGCTGACAAGCTTCACTTGACCCGTGTGCCGCTTTCCGCCGTCGTGTAAGTTGTTTTCTCATTTTTCTGCGCCTTGCCTCCTTGCGCTTCTGCCCCCGCCGTGCCCCTTCTGATTGTGCCACTTTTTCGCCACCCTATAGTGCGTGTTACTGTTTTCAAGCGCCTCGCCTCCGGCGCTTCTGCCCACGTTGTGCCCCTCTGATTGCTGTTTCCCCGATTGTTTACTGTGCCATTAGTGTATTTCATATTGTGTGTTTTTCATATTGTGACTGCCTTTAATTTTGCTCGATTTTTTTGTGCCTTTGTGTTTTTCGCCCCTTGTGCGCTCCCCCTTGCTCTCCGCTCCCTGCCGCTGCCTCCCTGCGGCCTCGCGCCCCCATTCGCTGCTCCCACCCGCCTCCCAGCTGCTCCTCCCTCCCCCCTCCCCTCTTAATGGCTGGCGCTGTGCGTCCGCGCAGCGGACGCGCCAGAGGCAAGCCCGTCTGCGCCTGGACCGCGCCCAGCGCCACCCCCCCGGTCCTCGCGCCCCCCGCATCCCCTGCGTCCGTTACTCAACCAACGAACTCCGCGCACTCAACCCTGGCCCCTCCGCAGAGTGCTTCCTTGCAACCCCGAAGCACACAAAAGGACCTTTCTCCTGCAGCACCTGCAACTTCTCCTGCGACAGAACGGCGAAGCCAACAACAAGAACTTCCAACACCAACCACCTGAACTGCATCCTCATCAACACATGCTCCGCACGAAAACACGCCATCGAACTCTGGGACTTACTCGACACCACCGCCCCTGACGTGGCCTTCCTGACCGAAACCTGGTGGAACAACTCCTCGGCCCCGGACATCGCAATCGCCATACCGGACGGATACAAAATCACCAGAAGAGATCGAACCAACGGAATTGGCAGCGGAGTAGCCATCGCCCACAAATCTACCCTCAAAATCCACACCCACACGGACGACAACCTCAAGACAGCCGAACACCTCCACTTCCAGATCCACACGGACCCCAACGCGACCCTCAGAGGAACCCTCATATACCGCCCTCCAGGACCAAGAGCCCCCTTCAGCGACACCGTCGCCGACCTCGCGAGCACCCACGCCCTCGCTTCCCCAGACTACATCCTCCTGGGAGATCTAAACTACCATCTGGAAAATAACAACGACGTCAACACCGCATCACTGACCTCCAACCTCCTCAACCTCGGACTCCGTCAACTGGTCAAGACTCCCACCCACATCGCCGGACACACTCTTGACCCCCTCTTCACCTCAAGCAACCACATCTCTTTCAGCCACACCTCCGAACTCCACTGGACCGACCATCACTGCGTCCACTTTTCCTATAAGAAAATCACCGAACACCACCACCTCCTCACCGCCGCTGGGGAAAAATCACCCAAGACCAACTAACCAGCACACTCGTCAAAAACCCACCACCCGACTCAACCGACCCGAGCGCTGCCGCCATCAACCTCCATCAATGGATCCTCGACTGCGCCATACCTTAGCCCCACTCAAGAAACCCACCGCCAACCAAGGAAAGAAAAAACCAGCCTGGTTCACAGACGAACTGACCGCCTCCAAAAGCCTCTGCCAGAAGCTCAAGAAGAAATGGATCTTAGAGCGCACACCCGACAACCTCGCCTCCCTCAAAGACGCCAACCGTGAACACCACCAACGGATCCGAGTCGCCAAGCGCGCCCACTTCACTGAACGCATCAACAACAACGCCCACGACTGCAAAGAACTCTTCGGCATCGTGAAGGAACTCTCAAACCCCAAAGCCAACTCCAACGACATCCCGCCCTCCCAGAAACTCTGCGACGACCTCTCCACCTTCTTCCACCAGAAAATCACAACCATCCACGACAGCTTTAACGCCACTCCGCCGCCAGACCCCACCCCTGATGTCTCCGCAGACGCCGGCCGCCTCACCGCCTGGAACCACGTGGACGACACCGAAACAATAACAACCATGAACACCATCCACTCAGGCTCCCCCACTGACCCATGCCCACATCACGTGTTCAACAAAGCCAACGCCACCATCGCCCCCAAACTCTGCAAGATCATCAACCTCTCCTTGAACTCCGCCACCTTCCCGGACAGCTGGAAACACGCAGAAATCCAACCCCTCCTCAAGAAACCCAAGGCTGACCCCAACGATCTCAAACTTCCGACCGATCTCTCTCCTCCCTTTTCCAGCGAAAGTCATCGAGAAGATCGTCAACGCACAGCTCGCCCACTTCCTAGAAGACAACTCCATCCTAGACCCCTCTCAATCCGGATTCAGACGAAACCACAGCACCGAGACTGCACTCCTCGCCGCCACAGATGACATCAGAACTCAAATGGACAACGGCGAAACCTCGGCCCTCATCCTCTTCGACCTATCAGCCGCTTTTGACACAGTCTGCCACCGCACCCTACTGACCCGTCTCCATGAAGCCGGCATCCAAGATAAAGCCCTCAACTGGATCTCATCCTTCCTCTCCGACAGAACCCAGAGAGTCCGACTCTCCCCTTTCCGCTCCAAAGCCACCAACCTCATCTGCGGCGTCCCCCAAGGCTCCTCCCTCAGCCCTACGTTGTTCAACGTCTACATGGCCCCCCTCGCCAAACTGGCCCGCCAACATCACCTCAGCATCATCTCCTACGCCGACGACACCCAGCTCGTCCTCTCCCTGACCAAAGACCCACTCACCGCCAAAACCAACCTCCACGAGGGACTAAAAGCCATCGCCGAGTGGATGAACGACAGCCGCCTGAAGCTCAACTCCGACAAGACGGAAGTCCTCATCCTCGGGCGCACCCCTTCGGCCTGGAACGACTCCTGGTGGCCCACTGACTTCGGACCCCCACCCACCCCAGCCAGCCACGCAAGAAACCTAGGCTTCATCCTGGACTCCGCCCTCACCATGTCCAAACAGGTCAGCGCCGTCTCCTCTTCCTGCTTCAACACCCTTCGAATGCTCCGCAGAATTTTCAAGTGGATCCCAACAGGAACCAGAAAGACGGTGACCCAAGCCCTCGTCAGTAGCAGACTTGACTACGGCAACGCACTCTACACAGGCATCCCAACAAAAGACATCAAACGACTCCAGCGTATCCAAAATGCATCCGCCCGCCTGATCCTCGATATACCCCGCCGATGTCACATCTCCCCTCACCTGAAGGACCTCCACTGGCTCCCCGTGGACAAGAGGATCACCTTTAAACTCCTCACCCACGCTCACAAGGCTCTACACAATACCGGACCTACCTACCTCAACTCCAGACTCAACTTTTACGCCCCCACTCGTCAACTCCGCTCTGCCAATCTCGCCCTCGCCATCGTCCCCAGGATCCAGCGCAAGACCTCCGGCGGTCGATCCTTCTCCTTCCTTGCCGCCAAAACCTGGAACTCTCTCCCCACCTCACTACGCCAGACCCAGGACCTCCTCACCTTCAGGAGACTCCTCAAGACCTGGCTTTTCGACCGCTAACAGCTCACCCCCCCACCCCCCACCCCCCCAAAACACCCCCACCCCCAGCGCCTCAAAACCCTGACGGGTACATAGTGCGCTATATAAATGAAATGATTGATTGATTGATTAAGGCAAAAGGCAACTGTTAACTCCAAAAGCACATTCTACTAGGAAAAATGGTGTATCTATGGTATTCTTAGAAAATATACCAATGGCAGATATATGCAAAGCTGCCACATGGTCCACACCACATACATTCACAAAGCATTATTGTGTGGATGTCTTATCTAGACAACAAGCAAATGTTGGACAAGCAGTGCTAAAAACACTTTTTCAAACCACTTTAACTCCTACGGGCTAACCACCACTCATTTGGGCGGAGAACAGCTTTTTAGTCTGTGCACAGCATGTGTATCTGCAGCTACACATGCCATTGAACGGAAAATGTCACTTACCTAGTGTTCATCGGTTCGTGGCATGTAGTGCTGCAGATTCACATGCACCCTCCCTGGGAGCCTGTAGACGTTGTAGTACTCAATTGTACATGTATGTAGCTATGTGGCCATCTTAATTATTTCTTATATATCTATTGTTGTACATACACAATCTTTCACTCCTTACTTCACCCTTCTGCGGGTATGAATCCAAACATGCCTAGGTTTGGAGTTACCATTATGTAGCTGGTCATAGGTAGTGACCTGTGTCCAGTACACTCACGAAAATGGTGTCCCTGCACTCACGAAAATGGTGTCCCTGCACTCACGAAAATGGTGTCCCTGCACTCACGAAGTCCAGGAAAATGGATCTGGAGTTTGTGGGCACACCTATGCAAGTGCAGTGGTACCCTCACACACAGGTACTTGCACCCTGCCCTCTGGGCTAGGAGAGCCTGCCACAGGGGTGACTGAGTGACCTGGTAGTGAAAGGGTGCATGCACCCTTTCACGGAGGCTGTAATGGCATGCCTGCAGAACACTGCGTGGGTGGCATTTCATGCTGCAGCCCATAGTAATCCCCTGGTATCCTATTGCCCTGGGTACCCATGTACCATATACTAGGGACTTATATGGGGGGTACCAGTATGCCACATGTGGTGCGGAAAAGATTCTAGCAACCAAGTTAGAAGGGAGAGAGCATAATCACTGGGGTCCTGGTTAGCAGATCCCCAGTGAACAGTCACACACAACAGGCAGGAAATGGGGGGTAACCATGCCGGTACCGGCGGACACACACCTTCGGTTGCCCTTCGGGGTACCTGCGCCCAACTTGGGCCTGGTCGGCCTGACCGCAAGAAGCGTTGAAGCTTCATGGACCAGACCCTGTTCCGATTCTGCCCTCGGTGCCACGCCAAGTATCCCTACACAGATCAATATCGGGTCTATAATCTGTGTTTGTCACCAGATCACCGAGAGGACACTTGTGAGGCCTGCAGATCCTTCAGTTCCAAAAAGACCTTGAGAGACCGAAGGGCGAGAAGGCTACAAATGGCGTCCAAGAGCACTGAACGCCTCGACGTGGAAGAGGAGGAGATGATCCACACTGCCATCTCTGTTCAAGGGTCCGATTCTGAAGAATCGGACGTCGACCGACCACCGACAGCAGGCCAGCATGTGAGTACGTTTGCCCCGACCAAGACCAAACAGAAGGCCTCTGGACGCCACTGCCGGAAGGCCATGGCTCCACCCAGAAAAAAACAAGCGGAGACCAAGTAACACCTTCGGCACCGAAAAAGGCCACACCCACATCAGTCTTCTGAGTCGAGAGTCTCTGAAAAAATATGGCACCGACCCGTCGAGTCAAGACCCCGAAAGTCCCTTTCGGGACCGAGGCCTACTACCACCCCGGGCATTTCGGTACCAAAGAAACTGGCTATGGAGCCAAAAAGACAATCTTACCCAGAGGATCATGGACTTTCAAAACAGCTTAAAGAAAGCCATAGATTTGAGGAAGAGCTTCAGCAAATAGAGGAATTCGATGACAGACAAGCCAGGATACAGATCCACAAGGATACTGGCAAGATCCTCACAGCACCTCCCCTCAAAGTTAAAAGAAAGCTGGCATTCTATGGATGTATGGACACTGATCAGCCCAAGGCTAAAGTGCCAAGAGAGCAATCTCCGCCACGCCAGTTTTCTTCGGCCTGGTCTCCTCCTCATTCTCCTCAACGAACTGTCTCGTCACCTGCTACACCCACTGCACAGTCTCCCACACTTACTATGCAGTCACATCAAGACTCAGATCCATGGGATCTTTATGATGACCCTGTGTCAGACAACATCCCAGAGTGCTATCCATCTAAGCCCTCTCCACCTGAAGATAGCACCTCCTACACACAAGTTTTGGCTAGGGCTGAAGCTTTCCACAATGTAAGCATGCACAGGGAACCACTCGAGGACGACTTCCTATTCAATACATTGTCCTCAACACACACAACTTACCAAAGTCTACCCATGCTCCCGGGTATGCTCAAACATGCCCAACAGATATTCCAGGAGCCGGTTAAGGGAAGGGCTATATTCCAAAGGGTAGAAAAAAAGTATAAACCACCACCTTCAGACCCAGTGTTTATCACACAACTGTCCCCAGATTCGGTAGTGGTCAGCACGGCGAGGAAAAGAGCTAACTCGCAGTCCTCTGGAGATGCACCCCCTCCAGATGAAGAAAGTAAAAAGTTTGAGGCGGCAGGAAAAAGGATAACGTCACAAGCAGCCAATCAGTGGCGCATAGTGAACTCACAGGCCCGCCTCGCTAGATACGACAGGGCTCATTGGGATGAGATGGACATTATTCAACATCTCCCCAAGGAACACCAAAAGAGAGGTCAGCAGGTAGGAGAGGAGGGACAGGCGATAACAAATAACCAGATAAGATCAGCGCTGGACTCCGCTGATACAGCCGCAAGAACCATAAATACGGCAGTTACCATTAGGCGCCATGCATGGCGCAGATCATCAGGTTTTAAACCTGAAATCCAACAGGCTGTCCTCAACATGCCCTTCAACCAACAGCAATTATTCGGCACACGGGTGGATACAGCCATAGAAAAAATTAAAAAAGATACAGACACTGCTAAAGCGATGGGAGAGCTTTATTCATCCCAATACAGAGGGACATTTCTGAAGCTTCAGTATAGGGGAGGCTTCAGACCACAGCCCTCCGAGCCATCCACCTCTCAAACAAAGCCCTCATACCAAACACAATATCAAAGAGGGGGATTTCAAGGGTCCTTCAGAGGGCAATTTCCCAAATCCAGGGGAAAATTCCAATCTGCAAAGCAAGCCACTAACAACCAACAGTGACTGTCATCACCTTCCCCCAACGCACATTCCCGGTGGGAGGAAGACTGAAAATATTCCACGATCAATGGTCAAACATCACAACAGACACATGGGTAATATCAAGTTCGGTGGCATGTGTAGCTGCAGATACACATGCTGTGCATAGTCCGCCGTCTGGTGTTGGGTCGGAGTGTTACAAGTCGTTTTTCTTCGAAGAAGTCTTTCCGAATCACGAGACCGAGGGACTCCTCCTCCTTTGTTTCCATTGCGCATGGGCGTCGACTCCATCTTAGATTGTTTTTTTTCCACCATCGGGTTCGGACGTGTTCCTTTTCGCTCCGGGTTTCGGGACGGAAAGATAGTCAGAACTTCGGAAAACTACGTCGGTATTGTTTCGTTCGGTATCGGGTTAGATAGAATCGACACCGAATCGTGAAGAGCTCCGGTAGCCCTTCAGGGTAACTTCGACCCCCGTCGGGGCCTGGTCGGCCCGACCGCGTGTAACATCGACACCGATGGAACGGACCCCGTTCCGATTCTGTCCTAAATGCCATAGTAAATATCCATATACAGACCAACATTTGGTCTGTAACTTGTGCCTGTCGCCCGAGCACAAGGAAGAAACGTGTGAGGCCTGTCGTGCGTTTCGGTCCCGAAAGACGCTCCGTGACCGAAGAGCCAGAAGGTTGCAAATGGCGTCCACGCCGACAGGACAACGAGGGTTCGAGGAACAAGGAGAAGAAGAGGAAGCCTTCTCCATCCATGAATCGGACTCGGAGGAGTTCGACGTCGAAGAAACCGTGAGTAAGACGTCGAAACAAGCACCACACGGGAAAACAGACAAGGCCCAGGGGACGCCACTGCCAACAGGCCATGGCTCAACCCATAAAATAGGTGACCGTCCATCGGCACCGAAAAAGGGCGAACTGGTGCCGAGATCGTCCGACTCGGGTCGAGACACAGGCACGCAGCAATCTCGGGACCGAGAAAGTGCTGCCGAAAAGGGTCGACGGCGAGACAGCGCAACCGAAGCTGCTCGACGCAGAGACAGCGGCACCGAGGATGATCGACGCCGAGAAAGCTCGACTACAAAAAAGAGAAAATTCTCCTCGGAGCCGAAAACAAGCAAAGACACAGTTTCGGTGCCAAAACGCCCAGCAACCGAACCAACTGCCAGCTCGTATTCAGAGGAACAATCACTGTCCTTTCAAATGCGCAAACACAGATTTGAAGAAGAGTTACAAACCACTGACGTAGACCACACCCAGAAGCGGATCTTCATACAGAGTGGGACAGGGAAGATCAGCACTCTTCCCCCAATCAGGAGGAAAAGGAGACTCGAGTTCCAAACACAAGAACAAACACCACAAGCAAAAGTGGTGAAGAAAGTAACTCCACCACCCTCTCCTCCACCTGTAACTCATACATCACCGGCACAAACTCCGTCACATTCACCAGCTCATACCACCATGAGCCAAGATGACCAGGACGCTTGGGACCTATATGACGCCCCAGTATCAGACAATAGTCCTGAGTCGTACCCTACCAAGCCCTCACCACCTGAGGACAGCACAGCGTATGCACAGGTGGTAGCTAGGGCAGCAGAGTTCCATAACGTGTCGTTACACTCGGAACCTGTCGAGGATGACTTCCTTTTCAACACCCTCTCCTCCACCCATAGCACCTATCAAAGCCTGCCTATGCTCCCGGGAATGCTAAGGCACGCAAAACAGATCTTTAAAGAACCTGTCAAAAGCAGAGCGATAACTCCACGGGTGGAGAAAAAATATAAAGCACTGCCCACGGACCCTGCTTTTATCACATCACAACTGCCACCAGATTCAGTTGTAGTAGGGGCAGCTCGCAAGAGAGCCAACTCGCACACATCAGGCGACGCCCCACCTCCGGACAAAGAGCCGCAAGTTCGACGCAGCTGGAAAAAGGGTTGCTGTACAAGCTGCAAACCAGTGGCGCATCGCGAACTCTCAGGCGCTCCTAGCGCGATATGACAGAGCCCATTGGGATGAGATGCAGCATCTCATTGAGCATCTACCCAAAGAATTACAGAAACGGGCAAAACAAGTAGTTGAGGAGGGACAAAATATCTCTAATAACCAAATACGCTCCTCTATGGATGCAGCGGATACAGCTGCAAGAACAATAAATACAGCGGTAACCATAAGAAGGCACGCATGGTTGCGCACATCCGGGTTTAAACCCGAGATACAACAGGCAGTGCTCAATATGCCGTTCAACGAACAACAATTGTTTGGACCCGATGTGGACACGTCAATTGAGAAATTGAAAAAGGACACTGACACGGCCAAGGCCATGGGCGCACTCTATTCCCCGCAGGGCAGAGGCACTTTTGGCACATTTCGCAGAACACCCTTCAGAGGGGGGTTTCGGGGTCAAGCCGCACAAGCCAGCACCTCACAATCAACACCGTCTACCTACCAGGGACAGTACCAAAGGGGAGGCTTTCGGGGCCAGTACAGAGGGGGACAATTCCCTAGAAACCGGGGAAAATTTCAAGGTCCCAAAACCCCTACAACCAAACAGTGACTCACATGTCACTCAACCCCTTCACACAACACCAGTGGGGGGGAAGACTAAGCCAATTTTACAAAGCTTGGGAGGAGATAACAACAGACACTTGGGTCTTAGCAATTATCCAACATGGTTATTGCATAGAATTTATCCAAATCCCTCCAAATGTCCCACCAAAAACACAAAACATGTCAAAACAGCATTTAGACCTTCTGGAATTAGAAGTTCAAGCATTACTGCAAAAGGACGCAATAGAATTTGTACCACGTACACAAAGGAACACAGGAGTTTACTCACTGTACTTTCTAATACCAAAAAAAGACAAAACACAGAGACCAATCTTAGATCTCAGAACACTAAACATCTACATCAAATCGGAACACTTTTACATGGTCACGCTACAAGACGTATTACCACTGCTAAAACAACAAGACTATATGACAACCTTAGATCTAAAGGACGCGTATTTCCACATACCGATACATCCCTCGCACAGGAAATACCTAAGGTTCGTATTCAAGGGAATACATTACCAATTCAAAGTGTTGCCGTTCGGTATAACGACCGCACCAAGAGTATTTACAAAATGCCTAGCAGTAGTAGCTGCACATATCAGAAGGCAGCAAATACACGTGTTCCCCTACCTAGACGATTGGCTAATCAAGACCAACTCCCTAACAAAGTGTTCACACCACACAGAGTATGTCATACAAACCCTCTACAAACTCGGTTTCTCCAACTATGCAAAATCACACATTCTGCCGTGCAAAACACAGCAATACTTAGGAGCGACAATCAACACAACAAAGGGGATAGCCACTCCAAGTCCACAAAGGGTTCAACATTTTTACAAGGTTATACAAGCCATGTATCCGACACAAAAAATACATGCAAAGATGGTATTAAAACTCCTAGGCATGATGTCTTCATGCATAGCCATTGTCCCAAACGCAAGACTGCACATGAGGCCCTTACAACAGTGCCTAGCATCGCAATGGTCACAGGCACAGGGTCACCTTCTAGATCTGGTGTTGATAAACCGCCAAACATACATCTCGCTTCTATGGTGGAACAGTATAAATTTAAACAAAGGGCGGCCTTTCCAAGACCCAATGCCACAATACGTGATAACAACAGATGCTTCCATGACAGGGTGGGGAGCACACCTCAATCAACACAGCATCCAAGGACAATGAGACGTACATCAAACGAAGCTGCATATAAATCACCTTGAATTGTTAGCAGTATTGCTAGCGTTGAAAGCATTTCAACCCATCATAACCCACAAATACATTCTTGTCAAAACAGACAACATGACAACAATGTATTATCTAAACAAACAGGGGGGAACACACTCGACACAACTGTGCCTCCTGGCACAAAAGATATGGCAATGGGCAATTCACAACCACATTCGCCTAATAGCACAGTTTATTTCAGGGATCCAGAATCAACTAGCAGACAACCTCTCTCTAGATCACCAACAAGTCCACGAATGGGAGATTCACCCCCAAATTCTAAACACTTACTTCCACATTTGGGGAACACCTCAAATAGACCTATTTGCAACAAAGAACGCAAAATGCCAAAACTTCACATCCAGGTACCCACACAGGCAGTCTCAAGGCAATGCTCTATGGATGAATTGGTCAGGGATATTTGCATACGCTTTTCCCCCTCTCCCTCTCCTTCCATATCTAGTAAACAAATTGAGTCAAAACAAACTCAAACTCATACTAATAGCACCAACATGGGCAAGACAAGCCTGGTACACAACACTACTAGACATGTCAGTAGTACCCCATGTCAAGCTACCCAACAGGCCAGATCTGCTAACACAACACAAACAACAGATCAGGCATCCAAACCCAGCATCGCTGAATCTAGCAATCTGGCTCCTGAAATCCTAGAATTCGGACATTTAAACCTCACCCAAGAATGTATGGAGGTCATAAAACAGGCTAGAAGGCCATCCACTAGACACTGCTATGCAAGTAAATGGAAAAGATTTGTTTGCTACTGCCATAGTAATCAAGTTCAACCATTACATGCATCTCCAAAGGATGTAGTAGGATACTTACTACATTTGCAGAAATCAAATCTGGCCTTCTCTTCCATAAAGATACACCTCGCGGCAATTTCTGCATACCTGCAGATTACCCATTCAACTTCACTATTTAGGATACCTGTCATTAAAGCGTTTATGGAAGGCCTAAAAAGAATTATACCACCAAGAACACCACCTGTTCCTTCATGGAACCTCAACATCGTCTTAACAAGACTCATGGGTCCACCTTTCGAACCCATGCATTCTTGCGAAATGCAATTCTTAACGTGGAAGGTTGCATTTCTCGTTGCCATTACATCTCTATGAAGAGTAAGCGAAATTCAAGCGTTTACTATACAGGAACCTTTTATTCAAATACACAAAAATAAGGTAGTTCTAAGAACTAATCCTAAATTTTTACCAAAAGTTATTTCACCGTTCCACTTAAATCAAACAGTAGAACTACCAGTGTTCTTTCCACAGCCAGACTCAGTAGCTGAAAGGGCACTACATACATTAGACATCAGAAGAGCACTAATGTACTACATTGACAGAACAAAACTAATTAGGAAAACAAAACAACTGTTTATTGCATTTCAAAAACCTCATACAGGAAACCCAATATCAAAACAGGGTATAGCCAGATGGATCGTTAAGTGTATCCAAACCTGCTACCTTAAAGCAAAGAGAGAGCTGCCCATTACACCAAAGGCACACTCAACCAGAAAGAAAGGCGCTACCATGGCCTTCCTAGGAAATATTCCAATGAACGAAATATGTAAGGCAGCCACATGGTCTACGCCTCACACATTTACTAAGCACTACTGTGTAGACGTGCTATCCGCACAACAAGCCACAGTAGGTCAAGCCGTACTAAGAACTTTATTTCAAACTACTTTCACTCCTACAGGCTGAGCCACCGCTTTTGGGGAGATAACTGCTTACTAGTCTATGAACAGCATGTGTATCTGCAGCTACACATGCCACCGAACTGAAAATGTCACTTACCCAGTGTACATCTGTTCGTGGCATTAGTCGCTGCAGATTCACATGCGCCCACCCGCCTCCCCGGGAGCCTGTAGCCGTTTGGAAGTAATCTTCAACATTTGTACATTTGTAAATATATTACTTAAACTTTATTTTGTACATACTTATTCATTCATTGCATGGGCACTATTACTAACATACACAACTCCTACCTCACCCTCTGCGGGGAAAACAATCTAAGATGGAGTCGACGCCCATGCGCAATGGAAACAAAGGAGGAGGAGTCCCTCTGTCTCGTGACTCGAAAAGACTTCTTCGAAGAAAAACAACTTGTAACACTCCGACCCAACACCAGACGGCGGACTATGGACAGCATGTGAATCTGCAGCGACTAATGCCACGAACAGATGTACACTGGGTAAGTGACATTTTCATTATCCAACATGGTTACTGCATAGAATTCACACATTTTCCTCCAGATATTCCCCCAAAAGCGCGCAGACTTTCGTCGTAGCATCTTGCAATGTTACAAACAGAGGTGCAGGCACTGTTAACCAAACAAGCCATAGAACTTGTGCCTCATCACCAAAAAGGAACGGGGTCTATTCCCTGTACTTCCTCATTCCCAAAAAAGACAAAACGCTAAGGCCAATATTAGATCTCAGGACTCTCATCCTCTACATTCGATCAGAACACTTCCACATGGTGACACTACAAGATGTAGTCCCATTACTGCAACAGGGAGAATACATGTCACCACTAGATTTAAAAGATGCGTATTTTCACATACCCATGCATCCAGCTCACAGAAAATACTTCAGGTTTGTTATACAAGGAAAACATTACCAATTCAAGGTATTACCCTTCGGGATAACAAAATGCCTTGCTGTAGTAGCAGCATACATAAGGAGACAACACATGCATGTATTCCCATATCTCGACGATTGGCTAATAAAAGCAAACACTCAAAAACAGTGTCAACATCACACGTTATGTAATACATACCCTAGACACCTTATGGTTTTCGATAAATTATCAAAAATCGCACCTGCAACCATCCCAAATTCAGACGTACTTGGGAGCTACACTCAAAAGGCGCTTGCAAGTCCAAGCCCACAAAGGGTGCAATCATTCCACACCATTTTGCCAAAAATACAGCCAAATCATCACTACACAGTCCGTTTTGTGATGAGACTCCTAGGCATGATGGCATCATGCAAAGCAATTGTCCCAAACGCACGGTTACACATGCGGCCCTTACAACAGTGCCTTGCAAAACAATGAACGCAGGCACAGGGTCGGCTCCAAGATCTAGTGTTGATAGACCGCCAAACACACTATTCGTTTCAGTAGTGGAATCCCACAAATTTAAACAAAGGGTGGCCTTTTCAAGACCCTATGCCTCACGCCATTCTCACAACAGATGCATCAATGATTCGGTGGGGAGCACACCTCAACAATCACAGTATTCAGGGACAGTGGGACAGCAAGCAAAAGCAGCTACACATAAATCACTTAGAGCTGCTAGCAGTCTCTCGAGCACTAAAAGCCTTTCAACCTCTTCTGGCTCACAAACACATTCTTGTCAGAACAGACAATATGACAACAATGTACTACTTAAACAGAGGGGAACACACTCATCACAACTTTGCCTCCTAGCACAAAAAATTTGGCATTGGGCAATTCACAACAACATTCACCTGATAGCTCAATACATTCCAGGGATTCACAATCAATTAGCAGACAACCTCAGTCGTGGATCACCTGCAAACTCACAAGTGGGAAATACATCCCCAGGTACTACACAAACACTTTCGCCAGTGGGGGACACCAGACATAGATCTGTTCGCCACAAACCAAAACGCAAAATGCCAAAACTTTGCGTCCAGGTACCCACACCCTCAGTCCAAGGGCAATGCTCTGTGGATCAACTGGTCAGGGATATTTGCTTACGCTTTTCCCCCTCTCCTACTCATTCCATTTCCAGTCAACAAACTACGTCAAAACAAACTCAAACTAATACTTATAACACCAACGTGGGCACACCAACCATGGTACACCACACTGTTGGACCTCTCAATAGTACCACACTTCAAGCTCCCAAACAGGCCAGATCTGTTAACACAACACACACAGCAGATCAGAGATCCCAATCCAGCGATGCTCAATTTAGCAATTGTGCTCCTGAAATCTTAGAGTTTGGCTTTCTAAATCTTCCAAAGAGTGTATGGAAGTCATTAAATAAGCAAGAAAACCTACCACCAAGCAGTGTTATGCTAATAAATGGAAAAGTTGTGTTTTCTATTGCCAAGCAACACACAACACCTTTGGATGCGTCCATACAAGACATTGTAGGTTATTTACTCCACCTACAAAAAGCAAATCTGATAGAGACTTCTAGCTGCAGCTTCCTTACCTTAGAATTCCCTGGCGTCAGCTTCGAATCCTGAGTTTTTTCTGAGCAGTACCCTGCGCGCGCGCCGTCTGGCGTCCTCGTTGGAGCCGTCTATGATGTCATGGTTGTCTATATAGATGGCGTCTCGGCGCGCGTACGTCAGTTATTTTCCTTCCGCGCCGGTTAAGCGCATTTTTGGAAGGAGCTACCCTGCTTCGACGGTTTGTCGACGCTTTTTTGGCTGTTTGGAGTCATGTCTTCAAGAAAGACAGGATTCAAGCCGTGTGGTGCGTGTCATCGCACCATGTCGGTGACGGATCCGCACAGAGTTTCTTTGGTGCCTGGACAAGGACCACGATTCCACCTTGTGCTCCGATTGTCTGGCCATGGCGCCGAAGGTCTTGAGGGAGAGATCCCTTAAGCTTCTTGCGGCCAGACATTCGTCTTCGGTCGGCGCAACGCGGAGGTCACGGTCTCGCAGTAGGAGGAGGTTGCGGCACCGCTCCCGGAGCCCCAAATCCTCTTCCTCGCATTCGAGGTCATCGGAAGGTAAGAGGCACAAGAAGAATAACTCGAAGCGGACTTAGTCTTCGCCATGCCTGTCGACCGACGAGGCGTCTAGGGAACGTCTGCGTTCCGAGCGTGGTTCTGCAGAGCCATCGCCAGGGTCGACTCAGCATCTTCCCCCCCTTTCCGGTGACCGGATTGACCCCCGCTCAAATAAAAGAATTCTACGAGGCCATGCGTAGAATTGGGTGGGTCTTTGGGCCCCGCGGGGTCAGCAGGGGCCCCTTCGGATTCGACGCCGGTGGCTGCGGCCTCTGCGCCGTCAGGGACCTCAGAATCCAATACCGGATCTGGACCGGCGCTGGTCTCTCACAGTCTGCCTCATTCGGTGCCGGGTCCGACATCGGCTATTACGCCACCGGCGGCAGCCCCATCCTTAGTCCGGATGATACGGAGCCGGAGCGACGTCGACTCCAATGGAGCCGTTTCGGCCCAGATCATTGTCTGAGCATTATTTGGAACAGCCAGACACAGGAGAGGAATGGGAGGGGTCTGAGGACCCTTTAGAATCAGGATTGCAGCAGGACTGGTATGAGGATCTAGGGGAGGCCAGTGGACTGGACACGTCTCCAGATACTGGTATGCTCTCTCCTCCTAATGTGGCTACGGAGGAGGGGGTTTCTTTCGCTATGGTGGTGCGTAGGGCAGCTGAGGTCTTGGACCTAGATTTGCCTACGGTGCCAGTCAGGACGAATATCCTGACAGAAGTGCTTTAGCCGGGGGTGTCAACATCGGAGCCGTTGTTGCCCTTCAATGAGGCTCTTACAGACGTCGTCCTGGGTACGTGGTCCAAACCCAGCACAGGGGCTCCTGTGAATAGGACGGTCGGCCGCCGCCATAGACCCGCTCCCAGCGACCCTAGTTTCCTGACACAACACCCTACTCCTGAGAGCTTGGTTGTCCAAGCCTCTACTTCACGTGGTGCCTTCCCTTCCGCTCCCCCGGATAGGGAATCCAAGAGGCTGGATCAGCTTGGGAAGATGATGTTTTCTTCCTCCAGCCTGGCATTGAGGTCTGTAAACATCTCTTGCCTATTGGACCGTTATTCCCATACTTTATGGGATACAGTGGCGCAAGTGCTGCCCCAGGTCCCGGAGGGCGTATGGGACTCTCTCACCCAGGCTGTAAAGGATGGGAGGGATGCAGCCAAGTTTACAATCCGGTGTGGCTTGGACACAACCGACTCGCTGGGCAGAGCGATTTCATCGTTAGTGGCCCTACGTCGCCACGCCTAGCTACGTTCTACTGTTTTTTCAGGGGATGTCCAGTCCATGCCTTTTGATGGCTCTCGCCTTTTTGGCAAAAAGGCAGACTCCGCGCTTGAGAGGTTCAAGGATTCTTGAGCCATGGCCAGATCCTTGGGCCTTTCAGCGCCGGCACAACAGCAGTCTCTTTCGCCCCTTCCGAGGCTTCGGGAGGGGCGTGGTACCACACCAGCCACAGTTTAGCCACTGTCCTCAGGCTTCACAGCATCCCCGAAGAGGACGTGATCGTGGTACCAAAAGACCCAGAGGGTCTGGCCAGAGATCAGCAGCCACACAGCCCCCATCCTCTGCACCCAAGCCCTCCTAGTGTGGTTCTGCGGGATCATGTCCGTCCAGTTGGAGGGAGGATTCGTTTTCATCTCCCTCACTGGCTTTCCATCACCACGGACAAGTGGGTCCTGCAGATCATACAGAAGGGCTACTCCCTTCCCTCCTCCTATCCCTCCGACAAAGGAATGGCTGATGGAGGACCATCTGGCTTTGCTCCGCGAGGAAGTTACAGCTCTCTTGGCCAAGGGAGCCATAGAAAGAGTCCCGATATCAGAAGTAGGCAGTGGTTGTTATTCCCACTACTTTCTGATTCCCAAAAAGAACAAAGGCCTTCGCCCTGTCTTGGATTTAAGGGACGTCAGTCTCTTCCTCAAGAAGGAGAAATTCAAGATGCTCACTCTTGCTCAGGTTTTGTCTGCCCTAGACCAAGGAGAATGGATGGTAGCGTTGGATTTGCAGGATACATATTTCCATATTCCTATCCTGCCAAGCCACAGGCGTTGCCTGCGATTTTGGACACAGTGCAGTATCAGGCTTATCCTCCCGATCAGCGGGTTCAGGATATTCAGCTTATGATTCCGATGTTTCGGCCTCTATCCTGGATCTCGGTGAGACAGACTCTGAGGCTGCTGGGACTCATGGCTTCCTGCATCCTGTTGGTCAAGCATGCCAGATGGCGCTTGAGGGCTGTGCAGTGGGGCCTGAAGTTCCAATGGGCACAACATCAGGGAAATCTTACCGATGTGGTTCAGATCTCGGAGAGGACTGCGGAAGATCTGCAGCGGTGGTTAGTGAACGGCAAGTGGGTCAAGGGCAGACCCTTCTCCCTTCCCCAACCAGATCTAATGGTTGTGACAGATGCGTCACTTCTGTGATGGGGCGGCCATCTGGGGGAGGTGGAGATCAGAGGTCACTGGTCTCCGGCGGAATCCGGGCTCCACATCAACTTGTTGGAGCTTCGGGCGATCCGGCTAGCATTAAAAGCATTTCTTCCTGTTGTGAAAGGGAAGGTGGTGCAGGTGTTCACGGACAACACTACCGCAATGTGCAACAAGCAGGGCAGTGTGGGGTCATGGACCCTTTGTCAAGAGGCTTTACGTCTCTGGACATGGCTGGAACAGCAGGGCATGACCCTGGTGGTTCAACACCTGGCAGTTTCTCTGAACGCCAGAGCAGACGAACTCAGCCGAAAATGCTTAGAGGATCACGAATGGTGTCTCCATCCGGAGGTGGCGCAAGGACTCTTTCAGCAGTGGGGAGAGCCTTGGTTAGATCTGTTCGCCTCCAAAGAGAACGCGCAATGTCAGCAGTTTTGCACGTTGGAGTTTCCAAGGGGGCTATCGCTAGGCAACGCTTTTCGTCGCGAGTGAAGTTCAGGCCTCCTGTACGCTTTTCCGCCTATACCACTTCTGCCCAGAGTTATCAAGAACGACCGGGCCCAAGTAATCCTTGTGGCTCCGGATTGGGCACGGAGAGTTTGGTATCCAGAGCTTCTCAAAATGAGCATCGGTCCTCCAATCAGGCTGCCTCTTCAGGAGGATCTTCTGTCACAGCAGCAGGGGAAGGTTCTCCACCCGAACCTGTCAACTCTGCGCCTTCATGCGTGGAGATTGAGCGGCGACAGTTGATGGTTTATGACCTCCCTCCCGAGGGCTGTGATGTCATTCTGGCAGCCACGCGTCCCTCTACTAAGTCGATCAACGCCTGCCGTTGGAAACGTTTTGTTTCAAATTGTTCAGAGAGGTCTATTGATCCTCTTTCTTCTTCTCTGTCTAACATCATTTTGTTTATTTTGTCTCTCGCCCAGCAGGGTTCCTCCTTGGGGACTCTCAAGGGCTATCTTGCAGCCTTATCGGCTTTGCTTCAGTTGCCTGATCAACCATCTCTGTTTAAATCACCTATAGTACAGAGGTTTTTGAAAGGGCTTGTACATCTGTTCCCGCCTGTGCCTTTCGTTATGCCCCAGTGGCATCTTAATTTGGTTCTTACCTTTCTTATGTGTGCTCCTTTCGAGTCCTTGCATAACTGTCCTCTCCGGCTGCTCACTATTAAAACAGCTTTTTTGGTGGCAGTTACATCTGCCAGGAGAGTGAGTGAGCTGCATGCTCTATCTTCTAAGCCACCTTAGCTTATGATATATCCTGACAAGGTGGTGGTAAGAACTCATGCCTCTTTCCTCCCAAGGTGGTGACCCCTTTCCATCTGGGTCAAAATATCACCCTGCCCACCTTCTTTGCACCACCGCATCCATCTAAGGAAGAGGAGCGTCTCCATCGACTGGACCCAAAAAGAGTGTGATCGTTCTACCTTGACCGCACTAAAGAGTTCCGGGTGGACGACCAACTCTTTGTGGGGTACGTTGGTGCAAAGAAGGGTCGGGCAGTACAGAAACAATCCATTTCGCGCTGGGTCTTTGGAAGAAGCAGCAGCCTCCTGAGGGCTTGAGAGCTCATTCCACCAGGGGGAAAGCTGCTACCACTGCGTTAGCACGTGGCGTACCGATGGTGGACATCTGTCAGGCTGCAACGTGGACTTCTTTACACACGTTTGCGAAACACTACTGCCTGGATAGCCAGGTGAGAAGAGAGGGGCATTTTGCCCGTTCTGTCTTGCAGGACTTCCTAATATAAAAAATAAATAAAATCTCCTCCTTCAGACCCACCGCCATGGGTTATAGCTTGGGTATCCATTCTAAGGTAAGGAAGCTGCAGCTAGAAGTCTCTATCAGATGAACAAGTTACTTACCTTCGATAACGAGGAATCTGGTAGAGACTCTGGTAGAGACTCTATCTATCAAGAACTCACGAGAAAAGTGCTAAAGCCCAGGGGACGCCACCGCCAACAAGCCATGGCTTAACCCGAAAAATAGGTGACCGTTCATCGGCACCGAAAAAGGGCGAGCTGGTGTCGAAGTCATCCGACTCCGGTCGAGATACCGGCACACAGCAATCTTGGGCCCGAGATAGTGGCTCAGAGAAGATTCGGCACCGAGACAGCTGCACCGAAACGGGTCGGCACCGAGAGAGCACGACGCCGAAAGTAAAAAAAGGTTTTGTCGGAGCCGAAAAGGTTTCGGTACCGAAATATCCGGCCTCGGAACCGAAAACAAGTTCCTACACTGAGGAACAAGGACTGTCCACACAAATGAAGACACATAGATTTGGACAGGAATTACAGACAATAGAGCCAGATCACACACAAAGACGGCTCTTTATTCAAAAAGATACAGGGAAGATCAGCACTCTTCCTCCAGTCAAAATCAAACACAAGCTTGCCTTCCAAGACAAGGACAAACAGCCACACGCAAAGGTGGCTAAACAAGTAACACCGCCACCATCCCCACATCACTCTCTGCAACCATTACCGGTAGCCACTCCACCAATGATGCAATCCCCAACTCATACAGGATTGAGTCAAGATGACCCTGACGCATGGGACCTTTATGATGCACCAGTGTCAGATAATAGTCCAGAATGCTATCCAGCTAAACCATCGCCACCAGAGGATAGTACAGGCTACGCACAGGTGGTGTCAAGAGCAGCAGCATTTCATAATGTCAGCCTTCATTCAGAGCCCATTGAAGACGACTTTCTTTTTAATACACTGTCGTCCACACACAGCCAATATCAGAGTCTTCCTATGCTACCCGGAATGCTAAAACACTCCAAACAAGTGTTTGAGGAGCCTGTTAAAGGGAGAGCCATTACTCCAAGAGTAGATAAAAAATGTAAACCGCCACCAACAGACCCAGTGTACATTACACAACAGCTAACACCAGACTCTGTTGTAGTGGGAGCAGCGCGCAAAAGAGCCAACTCTCATACTTCAGGAGATGCACCACCTCCAGATAAAGAAAGTCGAAAATTCGATGCTACAGGCAAAAGGGTGGCGGCACAGGCAGCAAACTAGTGGCGTATTGCAAATTTGCAAGCTTTGCTAGCCAGATATGATAGGGCCCATTGGGATGAGATGCAACACCTTATTGAACATTTACCCAAGGAGTTCCAAAAAAGAGCGCAGCAAGTAGTAGAAGAAGGACAGAGTATCTCCAATAATCAGATACGGTCAGCAATGGATGCTGCAGACACAGCTGCTAGAACTGTCAACACAGCAGTAACAATAAGGAGACATGCATGGCTGCGTACATCAGGATTTAAACCAGAGATACAGCAAGCTGTGCTGAATATGCCATTCAACGGACAGCAGTTGTTTGGGCCGGAGGTGGACACTGCGATCGAAAAACTTAAGAAAGACACTGACACGGCCAAAGCCATGGGCGCACTCTACTCCCCACAGAGCAGAGGCACATTTCGAAAGACACAATTTCGAGGGGGGTTTAGAGGGCAAACCACAGAAGCCACAACCTCACAAACAAAGCCCACTTACCAGAGCCAGTATCAGCGGGGAGGTTTTCGGGGACAATATAGAGGGGGACAATTTCAAAGGAATAGAGGAAAGTCCCAAAACTCCTCCAAACAAGCAGTGACTTCAAGGTCACAAATCCTCAACACATAACACCTGTGGGGGGGAGACTAACCAAGTTTTACAAACATTGGGAGGAAATAACAAGACACTTGGGTCTTAGCAATTATCCAGCATGGTTATTGCATAGAATTTCTCAAATTCCCTCCAAACATCCCACCGAAAACACACAATATGTCAAAACAACATATAGATCTTCTAGGACTAGAAGTTCAGGCATTGCTACAGAAAGAAGCAATAGAGTTAGTACCAAAACAACAAATAAACACAGGAGTTTACTCCCTGTACTTTCTGATGCCCAAAAAAGACAAGAGTCTGAGACCTATACTAGATCTCAAAACATTAAATACCTACATCAAATCAGATCACTTTCACATGGTTACATTACAAGACGTAATCCCACTGCTCAAACAACAAGACTACATGAGAACACTAGACCTAAAGGATGCATATTTCCATATACCAATACATCCTTCTCACATAAAGTACCTAAGGTTTGTATTCCAAGGGATACATTACCAATTCAAAGTGTTGCCATTCGGGATAACAACTGCACCAAGAGTTTTTACAAAATGCCTAGCAGTAGTAGCTGCACATATCAGAAGGCAGCAAATACATGTGTTCCCGTACCTAGACGATTGGTTAATCAAAACCAACACGCTAAGACGGTGTTCACAACACACAAAATATGTCATAGAAATCCTCCACAAACTAGGTTTCTCAATCAACTACACAAAGTCACACCTTCTGCCGTGTCAAACACAGCAATACTTAGGAGCAACAATCAACACAGCAAAAGGGATTGCCACTCCAAGTCCACAAAGAGTTCACACATTTCACAATGTAATACAGACCATGTATCCAAATCAAAAGATACAAGTCAAACTGTTGATGAAACTACTAGGCATGATGTCTTCATGCATAGCCATTGTCCCAAACGCAAGGTTGCACATGCAGCCCTTACAACAGTGCCTAGCATCACAATGGTCACAAGCACAGGGTCAGCTTCTAGATCTGGTGTTGATAGACCGCCAAACATACATCTCGCTTCAATGGTGGAACAGTATAAATTTAAACCAAGGGCGGCCTTTCCGAGACACAGTGCCACACTACGTAATAACAGATGCTTCCATGATAGGGTGGGGAGCACACCTCAATCAACACAGCATCCAAGGACAATGGGACATACAGCAAAAACTGTTTCACATAAATCACTTAGAACTGTTAGCGGTATTTCTAGCGCTCAAAGCATTTCAACCCATAATAAGCCACAAACACATTTTTGTCAAAATAGACAACATGACAACAATGTATTACCTAAACAAACAGGGAGGCACACACTCGACGCAGTTGTGTCTCCTAACACAGAAAATATGGCATTGGGAGATTCACTACCACATTCGCCTAATAGCACAATTTATTCCAGGAATTCAGAACCAGTTAGCAGACAATCTCTCTCGGGATCACCAACAGATCCACGAATGGTAGATTCACCCCCAAATACTAAACACTTACTTCCAAATGTGGGGAACACCACAAATAGATCTATTTGCAACAAAGGAAAACTCAAAATGCCAAAACTTCGCATCCAGATACCCACAAGATCAGTCTCAGGGCAATGCGTTATGGATGAGCTGGTCAGGGATATTTGCTTACGCTTTTCCCCCTCTCCCACTCCTTCCATATCTAGTAAACAAATTGAGTCAAAACAAACTCAAACTCATACTAATAGCACCGACATGGGCAAGACAACCTTGGTACACAACACTACTAGACCTCTCAGTAGTACCTCATGTCAAACTACCAAACAGACCAGATCTGTTAACACAACACAAACAACAGATCAGACATCCAAATCCAGCATCGCTGAATCTAGCAATTTGGTTCCTGAAATCCTAGAATTCGGACACTTAGACCTCACACAAG
Organism: Pleurodeles waltl; assembly: GCF_031143425.1. Lineage (NCBI taxonomy): Eukaryota > Metazoa > Chordata > Amphibia > Caudata > Salamandridae > Pleurodeles > Pleurodeles waltl. Next base: position 151,880,529 of record NC_090441.1, on the reverse strand, counting down.
AATGTATGGAGGTCATAAAACAAGCTAGGAAACCTACCACTAGACACTGCTATGCAAATAAGTGGAAAAGATTTGTTTATTACTGCCATAATAATCAAATTCAACCCTTACACGCATCTGCCCAAGATATAGTAGGATACTTACTACATTTGCAAAAGTCAAAGCTAGCTTTCTCTTCAATAAAAATACATCTTACCGCAATTTCAGCCTACCTGCAAATTACGCACTCAACTTCATTATTTAGGATACCAGTCATAAAAGCATTTATGGAAGGCCTAAAGAGAATTATACCACCACGAACACCACCAGTTCCTTCATGGAACCTCAACATTGTCTTAACACGACTCATGGGCCCCCCTTTTGAGCCCATGCACTCTTGTGAAATGCAATACTTAACATGGAAAGTTGCATTTTTGATTGCCATCACATCTCTAAGAAGAGTGAGTGGAATTCAAGCATTTACCATACAAGAACCATTTATTCAAATACACAAGCATAAAGTAGTTCTACGGACAAATCCAAAATTTTTACCAAAAGTGATCTCACCGTTCCACTTGAATCAAACGGTAGAATTACCAGTGTTCTTCCCACAGCCAGATTCTGTAGCTGAAAGAGCACTGCATACATTAGACATCAAAAGAGCACTAATGTACTACATTGACAGAACAAAACTAATTCGAAAAACAAAACAACTATTTATTGCTTTCCAAAAACCTCATACAGGGAATCCAATTTCTAAACAAGGCATGGTTAGATGGATAGTTAAGTGTATTCAAACCTGCTATCTTAAAGCAAAGAGAGAGCTGCCTATTACACCAAAGGCACACTCAACCAGAAAAAAAGGTGCTACCATGGCCTTTCTAGGAAATATTCCAATGAACGAAATATGTAAGGCAGCAACATGGTCTACGCCTCATACATTTACCAAACACTACTGTGTAGATGTGTTAACGGCACAACAAGCCACAGTAGGTCAAGCTGTACTACGAACATTATTTCAAACAACTTCAACTCCTACAGGCTGACCACCGCTTTTGGGGAGATAACTGCTTACTAGTCTATGCACAGCATGTGTATCTGCAGCTACACATGCCATCGAACGGAAAATGTCACTTACCCAGTGTACATCTGTTCGTGGCATTAGTCGCTGCAGATTCACATGCGCCCACCCACCTCCCCGGGAGCCTGTAGCCGTTTAGAAGTTGATCTTGAACATTTGTAAATTTGTAAATATATTACTTTAAACTTCATTATGTACATACGTATTCACTCCATTGCATGGGCACTATTACTAGCATACACAACTCCTACCTCACCCTCTGCGGGGAAAACAATCTAAGATGGAGTCGACGCCCATGCGCAATGTAGTCGAAATGGGAGGAGTCCCTCAGTCTCGTGACTCGAAAAAAGACTTCTTCAAAGAAAAACAACTTGTAACACTCCGAGCCCAACACCAGATGGCGGGATGTGCACAGCATGTGAATCTGCAGCGACTAATGCCACGAACAGATGTACACTGGGTAAGTGACATTTTCCATATATATATATATATATTCTCTAGCTCTCTCTCTCGCATAAACAGTTGGCAGGAAACTGTAAAAAAAATAATAATAATAATAACTAGGCCCTAGGGGATGGCTACACTAAACTAAAATGGTGGCATGCGATATGGAGTAGTTAGAGGGGAGTTGGGAGAACTTGGGACCCCCCAAGAGATGAGTACCTAAGTGACCCCCAGCGACCAGGAGAGCATACTTAAGTACCTGATCTTCCCAAGGACTAACAATATGACTTAGAAAAGGAACTTTGCTAGAACAGGACCACACTAGAGGAACCCAAGGGTGGATTCTGGAAGAAGAGGACCTGCAAAAGAAGGGGACAGAGTCCTGTCCACAATGGAGTGTCCAGACTGGCCAGGAGCCACTACCCCCACCCCCTTATATGGATGAAGGTCCGGGTCGATGAGGGAAGATGGTCAGCTGGGGAGTCCAGGAGCTGCAGAGGAGTCCTTGGAGTCGTGCAGATGTCGGTCGCCGGGTCGCAATCGGTTATTGGTCAGGAGCACCACCACCAAGCCTTCGCTAATGCAATTTGGAACAAATTAAGTTGAGGGCTGAAGGGGACCAGCAAGGTCCAGGGGACTCGTCCCTTGGAGGGGAGTCCGGGCTGACCCTCAGCTGTCGGGAGAGTCATTAGAAGCAGTTGCAACCCCCACAGGCAACCCACTGTCAGCAGGCACAGTACGTTTCAGTGAGGCCCAATCAGCACACCTGGAGAGGAGTCTCACATCACTGGAGCAGCAGAGGAGGGACTGTCCCTGTATGGATGAAGTGCTGTGGCTACTGTGGTTGCCCTTAGTAATCTTGCATAACTTAGAAGCAGTGCCTAAAGTATTTGTGCAGCACTTCAAACAGTAACCAAGTGAAACAATACACAACAAAAATCTCACATCAGCCTAGTAACTTAGAGTAAAATGTAAGAAATAATTTGAGACCAAAACGGCAAACATCCAGTCAGTAAACCTGAGAAATGCAGTTTTGCAGGAGGGCAGAAACCTGTCTGAAGGGCTGCAGCAGCACAGACTGACTCGAAAAACCTGGAAGACTCGTAGGAGCAATACTGAGGGTCCTCTAAGTTGCCCCCAGAGTGCATGGAATCATGCATCCAATACTGGGGTATGATTCCGGCATGTTTAATACCAAACATGCCAAGGTTCTGAGTTACTATTATGTAGATGGACATAGGTGGTGACCTGTGTCCAGTTCACGAGTTGAAATGGCTTCCCTACACTTATGAAGTCCAGTGCAATGGAAATGGAGGTCACAGGGGTGCCCTTCCGCACAGGGACCTACAACCCTACCCGTTGGCCTGGATGGGCCTACCCTAGGGGTGACTTAGTGACCTGGTGTAGTGACCTGTGGTGAAAGGGTGCATGCACCTTTTCACGCAGGCTGCAATGGCAGGCCTGTGGACACATTTTGCATGGATTCCCATAGGTGGCCTAATACATGCTGCAGACCATGGTGGAGTCCTGGTGTTCCAGTGCCCTGGGTGCCTAAGTACCATATGCTAGGGACTTATAAGGGGACAACAGTATGCCAATTGTGCAGTGCACAAAGGTCCAAGGTAACCAAATTTGGACGGAGAGAGCACAATCACTGGGGTCCTGGTTAGCAGGATCCCAGTGAAGACCACAGGCAAAAAGTGGGGGTGTCCAAGCCAAAAAGAGGGTACTTTCCTATCACCCCCACCCCCTTATTCATGTTAAGGGGACAAGCAGCTAGGGTGGCAAAGTCAATATCACCCTCAGAGACCAAAACTGCCTCAGTGGTCTCCCTGACTAGCCCAAAGCCCACTACAGTCCTCCGGGTGAACCCAGCTACGCTTTTGGACTGACTACTGCTACCACCATTGTTGCTACTGCTATGGAGAACTGGTAGAAGTCGTGATAGGAGGCTTGGTGCTCTTTATATGACAGGTGGTGTCACCTGCCCTGTGGCCTTTCTGTCTACAAATGTAGCACCAAGGGTTCTTGTGGGAAGAGGAAGAGGACTTGTACCCACCCCCAGAAGAGTATTGTGGGCCTGCTAAAAACTTGTACTTTGTTTTTACCCACTCTTGTCTTGATTATTGGTAGAATCCTTCTTCTTGGGGTCACCCCCTGTGGTAGCTTTCCTACCTACCCTGGTGCAGACCCATTTATATGCCGCCTTTCCCAGTTCTTGGGGAGAGGTCAGGTCAAAGAAATGCAACTGTTAAGAATGTGATTTCCTAAAATAAGAATGTACAAACCTTTATAATCACTTACTTTGCTTCCATGCAACCAGCCTTCCAGGGCTTTAACAGAGCAATCCACAGAATCTACCCAATCCTGAACTTGATTCTATATTCTGTGGTTAGCCAAACCCATCTAAGAGTGCATGCTTTAAAGCCTGATAGTCATCTGGATCTTCTTCCCTGAGAGTGAGGAGTTTCTCTGCTTTGATCAGAGGAGGAGAGCCACAAGATTGCCACCTATTGTACCTAGGTGGGACTATCTTACTCAGGTTCATAGTCATAAGGAGTCCTCCCTGATCCTGGTGTCCCTAAAGTTATTGCTGCCACCATTTGGAGCGACCCCCAAATTTTGCCTTTCCCTCTCCACTTCCTTCCTTTCTAGAGCTGCTTGCTGCTGCTGCAGTCTGTTTGGCCTGGTCTAATTTCAGTCTGTGGAATTCCCTATCTAGGGATCCCTTCCCCCTCCCCAAATAAGAGTGGTCTGCCTCATAGGAGGACCTTGAGACATGGGTGTGGACAGATGAGGAGGACCTATCCCTCCTCCTGTAGACCCTTTGTACCAGCCCTCTATGAGTAAAAGTGGGCCTACTTGAGGGACTCCCCTTTTCACTACCTGCAGTGCTCCTAACAGGGTTGTGGTGTTCCCCAGTTTCCTCCCGACCCTCCTCAGTGTATCCTAAGTCTACCCTACTTAAGAATAGAGGGTCTGTCTCTTTCATCCCCCCCTACCCTCCCCTCCCCCCAGCTGTCTGAGTTTTCCCAGAAGTCAGTTCGTGTGTTGGGATTTCACCCTGTCTCCAGCTTACTGGTAGCACACATCTCCCTCAGCTCCTGAACAGTGCAGCTCTCATATTGAGAGACTGGGACCTGAGTTAGGTTTTCCACTGTAGACATTCTTCCTAGAGTACTGTAGGTGCACCTACCTAACCTACTTTAAGTAACTAGACTACCTAAGAGTTTGGTGAAAGGGCTATGCCAGACCCCCACCTTACCCAAACTAGGAGACTAGTGATCCTAATCACTAAGTCAAGTCTAGTAGTGGGCTTCCCTGTGAAAAGCTACCAGTGACAGTGGTAAGGCATTTGCAAGTGTCTTATTCTACTGCTGCACCACCAATGTAGGAAGCTGGCCTGGTTTAAGGTGCCAACACCATAGGTGTCCACCACACACCAGGCCAGCTTCCTACATACGTGACCTCACCCAATCCCACAATTGAGACAGCTTAGGACATTGAAAAAAGGTATGTAAGTAGGTTCCAGAGCTGTTCCAACACCAACAAATATCTTGTTGAAGCAATTTAAGTTTAAAGAAATGCACAGGGTTATAATAGGCTGCTATAAAAATCATATAAAGTTTGAGTAAGGTTTGCAGGACATGCGGTGTTGTGTTTTGTGTCCCACATTTTCTCCCAGAAAGTTGTGGATCAATTAGTTTGTAATTCAAATTCCCAGTTAAGTTCAATTTTGGATTTGTGTCTGTCGGACGGTAGAGTTTTGAGTCTTTTATAAATAATAGCGACCTTGGATGGGCAACCTTATTACGTATCGCAATATAAAGGAAAGTATGAGGACTGGACTCCATTAACCATGACAGATGAACAGAGTGAAAAGTTGAATAAGAAGATTAGTTGTAAAAATTGGGTGCCAAGACCAGTATCTTTGATTATTAATGAAGGTTCACTATTGACTTGCTTCATTATTTGTGGGTTGGGAGGATGATCTTTTGTATCTTGATACCACCTAGTGTTGGTGATAGTGAATTGGTAAGAGCTGCTAGATCCATCCCTAAAAACACAACTGTTACAGCTGAAGAATCTAGGGGGTGATGTCGTCAAATCAGATTTTTTTTTATTTTTTTTACTGAAGGTGGGTAACTCTTACTACCTCACTCAAAAGCTAAAAATACTGCCTATTTTATGGCTTCCAAGGAATTCTGCATTTTCTTTGTTTACAGCGGTTCATACGAGTTAGGACAATTTGTGGAGCTGGACACACAAGAATTGGAAGGACAAGCTACTCTTTTGCTGGTGCCAACAGAACATGTTCAAGGGAGAACTCCTTAAGTAATCAGTGTATCTACAGCCAGCTGAGGAACCTGTGTGGACAGTTAGACACTTCAGTATGTCATTAGACATGACATCTCATCAGTATGATAGATTTGAGGATGTCCATTCAGTACTCAAGTCTTTTTTCCCATCAAAGGTACAATTTTAAATTAGATGACGGATTCAACATCAAAGTACTAATTGAACATGTCAGAAGGAACAAGTGTAGGATCCTCTTGAAGTTAGTTCACTATACCAATGCATGAGGATCTGCGTCTGATCGACATACACTTACCAGCTGCCCATAATGGAAAATCAGATTCATTAAGCAGGTTACTCAGTAGGTCAACAGCAAGGTTCACATTGATTTGCTGGTAGTTGGAGTCTACTTCTGGACCTCTTTGCTATAGCAGGAAATGGAGACTACTACGACCTTGTCTGTGTGTACAAATCATAACTCCAATGGGAAAGCCTCTCTGTTTAACTGGCTAGGACTTTTCCTTTGACATCACTGTGCATTCTCTGCCGCCAAAAGGCTACTGAATCCATACTTGGAACAATCCACATAGCTCTGGAGTGAGCTCAGTGGTGCCGTTCTAGATAATATTCTCTTGGCAAAAGCTTGTTACATGAAGCAGACCTCCTGCAAAATGTCCGTTGCAGAATGTGGTAGCTTGCTTTTTGAATATCTTTTTGCCAACTGATTCTTCAGGCAAAGTGCATAGTTATCCTCAAGGAAGCAAAATATACCTTTTAGCAAATGTTCTTGTCATGCAAATTGTAAAACTGCTTATCTATATTGGAGAACCATTGCCATGTGAGGAGAAGACAATATTTTATCTTCTTCTGGGCTAGATGGAGCTTCAGTTTCCTCTGGAAAAAATACATTGTTTTCCTACGAACTGCATATTTTTCAAAATATTTTTTCACCTTCCAAGTAATTTAGAATTTCATTTAAGTGCTTAAATTCAACCTGTGAGAATCGTATGTATTCCATGAGAGCTTAACACGTTTCATTCTAAATTTACTGCGCTTTTTATTTGAGCCAACAGACATGTCAGATGTTGAACACTTGCCTTAGAAAGTTGCATTCATAGTGGCAATAACACTGTATTCTCAAGACCCTTTCCCAACTTTCCAGAGTACAGACGTTTCTTGGGGCTGCCCTTACCAAAGATAGGTCAGAGTCTGTTTGGATCATACCTTTTTCTTTTATCTCAAATCCTTCTACTGAAGCCTGAAAGGGAGATTTACACAAGTGGTTCCACACCTATGGTGTGGTCCAGGGATCGATAGGGGTCCGCACAACCTTCTGAGGGGGTCTGTGACTGCTTAGAAAATTAAATAATGTTAACAGATTAATAAAGGGTTTATACATTTTAAAAAGGCAAAATGTACATCTGAACACTTTAAAATGTTCTACAAATGTGATGGAACTTTAAGTTGGAGGTATCCTCATTTTGATTCGTGAAAGAAGTGCAAGTGCATTAAACAGAATGTAGTATGGATGACTAGTAGCTGCAATTGAATTTAGAAAAGGTCAAATTTTCCCATTACAATGTTGGGCATCTTTTTATTGTGTATTAAATAAATGATTAAATATTTTGTGTTGATTTGAAAAATGCTTGTTTCTGTATATTTTGTGTATTGTTTTGCTGTTCAAATCATCGAAAATGCTGAAGCTGAGGTCTGCTTCAAGTAATTAAGTGGAGGGTCCACAGGAGTCAAAAGGTTGAAACCACTGCTTTACACAATAGAAATTGAGGTCTCATTGGTACTAAGGTAAGGGAAGATCTCCAGGAGTCCTGCAAGCTTAATGAGTGCCAGTTTTTGACCCATAGTTTCCTGACTGCTGTGATAGGGGTCCTGATCGCACAGAGCCCACCATATCTTTAACATTGTTATTGAGCATGGCTTGGGCAGGCAAGTGATTATTTTACTCTACAATTAGTTGCTGAAATCCCATAGCCTGACTACATACCCCAAGAAAACAATTTACCCTATTGCTTAGGCAGGAGATTCACTGATAGGCAATCTTCCCTCGCACTGGAGCAGGTTCAGAGGGTCTCTAGGAACCCACACCCCACACACACTTCAACTACCTACATCACACCTCATCCCTATGCGGTTACACCGCATCCTTCCAGGAATAGTCCAGACATATACGACCAGAATACAGAATTGGGCGACAGCAGTGATGACACTCATAAACATAATGAACCATCCCCTTACACCGCTTCCTGGTGCTGATTTCCTGTACTTGTAAGAATAAATACATCAGTGTTTGGATTTGGTGTTCATTTTGATGAAGGGCTGTATAGTGATGGTATGGAAGTCTGTGGGGGCTTTGGAACTTTCTCTGTGGCTTTGTGATCTTCTGAAATGTGCAACCACTGACCAACCCTCTGCCTCCATATTTCTCTTCTCCCCCCCCCCCCCCCCAACACACACACTGTGTGAACCCACACAACCACACCTCCCCTCATGTGTTGTCCAAAATTAAACCTTCCTCAGAGCACAAAGACATTAGACATGGCATCCAGCCCTCATGGCACCAACGTGTGAGTTGTACACAATAGGCACTCATGGTTATGCCTTACTTGGGCATAAGAGAATTGTTGTTTAGTTACTCTGAAAAGGTGCAGTAGTTCTTATGAGTAGGAGGCACAGGCGGATCTACCCGATCACCAGCAGAGCAAGCATGCCCTGGATACTAGAACAATCGATTATGCTTAGGTGCCTGAGACACTGACTCCTACAGAGTCCTTTGACACAAAAGTACTTTACGATTGTTTTAGTTTCTTGAAGACACACAGTACACTACTGAATGTGCCCTTTTATATGTTTTAAAATGCAATCTAGAGCTACAGTTGGGGGGGGGGGGGGGGGAGGTAAGACAAGGAATTCCAAAATGACAGCATCATTTTGAATGTGACCTTTACGTACGATTGCCCAATACCCAGCTGCAAGCTTAATGTTTTGTTTTTTTACTAAAAAAACAAATTCATCCCGTCTACGTAGGTCTACAGATCATTAAGTAGTCACTACAAGAACATTGCCTTCAGGAGGATTTGCAAAATGCATACAATGAAGTCCACAAATCTGTACCTTGCTATTGTATTTTTTCTTAACGCCAGAGTAGCTGGTCCAGTAAATTAAGCTGAATGTTTACTTTGAGTCCCTATCTGACTTAATTTTTCAGTCAGTTTTCCCTCTTTTATTGAGCATGAGTTTATGTGCGATTTCTTCACGAAAATTATTGAAGACACCAGTGAAGGAGTAATTGCTGATTTGTAATCCCAGTTCTCCTTTATGGGTGTCTTTGCAAGTCCTGGAATCCCTCTCCTGTTTCTTTAATTGTTTGTAGTAAAGCATTCTTGATCTTTTTTCAGGGTAGCTGTAAAAATGATACACATTTGAGTGCTAGTGAATAACATTCTTGGCTAATGGTAATTTGTTAACTTTGGTAAGAACTGAAACTGTCATACTAGTTAATACTAGCTGTAAAAGAAAGTTTAAGCTATCTAGTGTTCTGGAATCTGGCATATAGATGGAGATCTTCTGGTGTGTCAAAATAATGTAAGGTTTACTTGATCTGGACCTATGATTACAAGCAGTAACTTTCTCTTAATTCCTTTGGCACAGATATTTCAGTGATGTATTTTTCTGAAAATAATTTAAATACTCTAGCAGAGCCGATGTGATAGGCTTCAAAATAACTGCTTTCTCAGATATTTTCTGGTTCTATGGGCAGCCTTGTGTTTCTTCTGTAGTCTCAACTGAGATAATGTCTATAGAAGCCAGCTAGTGCATTGCCTGAGAGGTGCCCTATTTTTCTAACCCTTGATCTAAAATAATACAAAAATTGGAAGTTCATCTAAGAGTTTGTTTGATTCATCTAACACCTTATGTTTTGTCCTTTTTGGGGAAATAAAATTGTGCAGAAAGACATTTATGTAAATACAAAAGCTTGGGCTTGTAACTACTCTCCTGATTGCTTCATTATCTCACTGTAAGGTGCTGGCATTCCCTGTAAGTGGAGTGTATGGAAAGTGGCTAAACCACCAACTTTTCATGTGTATTTGTGTGAACAATTAAATGGGGTAATTTTTTGGAGACTGCTGCCTCGAAAGCGCAGAGCTCCAGGTAGCTTTGTGTCATTAATCTGCAATGGTTACAGTATGTTATTTGTTTGCAGGTTGGCCATGATAACTGGGTACGAGGTGTTATGTTCCATCCAGGTGGAAAGTTCATCATGAGCTGTGCTGATGACAAAACTCTTCGTGTTTGGGACTACAAAAACAAGCGATGCATGAAGACCCTCAACGCGCACGAACACTTTGTTACCTCTTTGGGTAAGGGTTGCATTTGACTGATTTCATGAAAATGGATAGTTGATTTATTTGTGAACTATTTTGGTTCAGACACTAACCGGTTTCTCTGCTTTGCATTGAACTGGTTGAGGCAACAATACAGTCTCTTGCAAAGTAATCTGTCTACATGTTGTTCATTTAAAAAGTGGCCATGTGTATTAATGCCTCTTTTGTCATCTACCACATTCAGTGTTTAAGTGGAAAAAAGACATGAGGCCACTCTATTTCAGTCCATATTCAATGTATCTAACAACATATTGCAGGCGATGCAGTGCTCGTTGTATTGACATACATTGCCATAAAAGATATGAGATGGAATTTCGTCAGAGTTCTTATGGGGGAACATGTCGGCTGTGTACTGAGTGGCTGCGAGCTCCCCAGGAGTAAGATGTTGCTTCCCGCGACATGCGCACCTGAGCACATTCCAGGCAGTGCATATTGAATACACATTCCCAAATCTTGCTGCAGTTCTTCCTTTCTTTTGGATGTCCTCCATGGTGGTCCTTGGGGAGGGGGGCATCCTCTGTTGCAAGGGTTTTGCACTGGGGGACAGCTCCACTGGAGTTACAGCGTAGCCCGAATGCAGACCTATTGCTGTGGTGGCAGCACCACCAGCCAGTAATCAAGCAGTAGAGCCTCTCTGGGCGGCACAAAAACAGCAACAACCATTGCCGCACGCAGCTGCGTTTGGCTTTAAGAAAGTCACAAGCCGAGGCATTGGGAGGCAGGTAAAGGAGACAAAAGGGGTCGGTTCCCCACATATATGGATCATCATGGTCAGACTACCGGTAAGGCTGGTGGTAAGACCTCAAGATGCACGTTTCTCACTCGTGCTGTTGTGGCTACCAGTGTAACTCCTGTGTTGGAATTTCCCCCTACCGTTTTTAAAGATACTGTGAAGGCTCAGAGGGGTATGCCGGGCGGTGTTGTGGGTGCTTCAGCCATAAAATTGGGGGAATCCATCAAGCTGCCTAGTAAGAGCACAGTAGGGAGGGGCAGGAAGATGCCAGCTCTGCAGGTTAAGATACCTCCTTTGCATTTTTTTTGTTTTTCTTTTTTTAGAGCCCTGGGTTTGCCAGCCTTACAGAGTATTGGGGGGGGGTGGTGCTTGAAGAGGTTGGGGGTAAGGTGTTATAGCCTAACAAAAGATATATCTCTTGCTGTGGATGCTCCTGATGCCCTTGCTGCTATGCCTGTTGGGCCTTCAGAAGTAGAAGGAAGACCTGAGGAGGGTACTCTTATCATAGCCCAGGTTATCACCAGCAACAGTTTTGAGGCACTTGCTGTATTAGCGGCTCAGGGTGATCAATCAGGTCAGCGAGTATGAACAAAGGCGTCTGCGGCGGAGGGGGGTGGTTTAATGAGAGAAGGTCAAGGACGAAACAAGAGCAGTCATGCCAGAGGGAATCACTTGCTGGCATTCTCTAGGGCTTAACAGAAGAGATAAAGCAGATTCAATGTGTCAGGGGCCAATTCAAGCCTCCTGTTCTGTCTCAGAAGCTAGATGAGATGGCCACACACACCAGAGCATTAGAGGGGGAGGTGGTCCTGATTAAGCAGGATGTTATGAAAAATACTACTGGGGTAGATCTGGTGACCAAGCAAAATCATGGTCTGCAAGAAGATCTTGAGAGAACTGAAAAATCATTCTCGAAAAAATATTAGATTCTTGAACATGGCTGAGGCCGAGGAGGGTGCTGACCTGAAGTCCTTTATAATCTTTTTGGTCCGGGAGGTAGTCCTAAAGGACAGACCAGATATTAACTTGGAACAAGAAATACAAACACACACAGACTTCTTCAAGAGGAATCCCCAGCAGCAAAACTCAAAGAAAAACCTAGTAAATTTTGTAAGCAGTAAAAGAGGCAGTATTGGATATCGTCTTAAGGAGTGGCTTTATTAATATGAAGGGGTTTTTCTTTACCATCGGGTCAGATGTGTCTAAGGCAACTGATCAGAGGCAGTGGGAGCTAGACAGGAGAATGGAGGAGCTGCAGAAATTGAGGTCAAAAGTGGAGTTTTTGTGGAGAAGTGTGGCACAATGGTTAGAGCGGCAGACCCTGAAGCAGAGATCTGGCTCAAGACCAGGGTTCAAGTCCCCTTTGGCAGGTCTTGGGCTCAATTTCCCTTGGAACAGATAATTGTCGACTCGGTGCCTAATCTAATTAATGGGTCCCACTCTGCAACTCTGGGCAATAGCTTGCTTAATCTCCACAACGGCCCCACCAGCACTTGGATGCCTGGCTTCACCCTGGGAGTGCCCAGGAGTGGGCACCCCTCGGGGAAAAGCCAGGAGGGGTTCCATAGCGGTATGAGTACAGCGCCTTGAGACCCTAACGGGTGAGTAGTGCGCTATACAAGTGCAAAGTTTATAGTTTTACATTTTACAGTTAAAATTTCCAGCAGTGCTCAGCATTATATGGAATAACCAGATGTTTGATAAGCGTGGTGTGGCAGATGAGGATACATTGATTGTTTCTATTTAAAAAAAAGGGGGGGGGGGCATATCCCTGAAACCCCAGGACTTTTTTTTGAATGGCAGGTTTTGCAGGGTGAAGGGGGGCACACTGGTCAGTGTTTTTATATATATTTTTTTTCCTCCCCTTTTGAAGGGTCTCACAGTAGTATCTCACAGGGAAGCATTTAGGCATTTGAAATGACCAGAAGCACTGGGAGGGTTTCCCAGGGTGGGACACGGATGGATGGGGGGGAAGGTCACTGAGGAAATAATGAAAGGAATATCCTCTGTTTTGCCAGACTATAGGATTTTCATGAGTAGACCGTAGCCAAACTATCAAGTGAAGGAGGTTGAATTTTGTTGAAGACCATGAGAGGGAGTAAGAGGATACGTTAATTCATCTGGAACATCAGTGATCTAAGGAGTCGGGGTCTACGTAGATTGGTGATGAGGTACCTTGGAGAAAGTTTGGTCCATGTTATCTTACAGGAAATCCATCTGACAGCCTTTCTCTCTAGGGTTATCTCTGATCAATTAGAGTTTTGTAAGAGGGTTCGATTTCAATAAGGAGGTTCGATTTTTAGTAAGGAAGGGTGCTGTGGTAGAGGTTCCGTTCTCAAACAGTTTAGGTAAGTGGGCCTTGGGCATGAGATGCACTGGTTTTCTTTTGGGGTTGGGGGGTTTGTTTACGGGCCAGATGTAGACTATCCTCTCTATATAAGCAACCTGGAGTAGATACTGGTTCAGCGGACAGCCCCAGTAGTTGGGCAGGGGGATGGAGGGTGGATACATAGATCAACCAGGAGTGATTGTACTCAAACACCAAGGCCTAGAGAGGTCTTTGGAAACATGCTGCAGGATTTAGGGTTGGTAGATGTATGGAGACATTTTAAGGGCTTGACGAGAGATTATAACATTTCACAGTAATAACTATGGTCACTATTCCAGATTGAATTATTTTGTTGCTGATGGAGATCTGGCGGCTACATCTTCTTGAGCTTATCTCGGACCAATGGTTTTTATATTGCAAAAATATATTTTCTTAGGTTATTTTTAGAACCTCAAGATTCAAGTTGCAGGTAAGTACCTTACAATTTTTGTATTTCACATAGGGTATCAACAGTACTTTGTTTGAAATAGGTAAGTAATCAGTTTTGGAATTATTGGCAAGAAGCTATTTTAAAAATGCGTATCCATTAGCTGGAGTGCCCTGGGGAACTGTAACCCAAGGCTTGAGCATTTGAGGATCACCACCAGGTATTAGAGTTCCTGCGTGGGGAGGTGTGAAGCACCTCCACCCAAGACAGGCTTTGTTTTTGACCACAGAGTGCCCAAAGGCACTCACCCCATGTGGTCAGAAACCTGTCTGAAAGTGGCAGTCAGTCCTACACCAGCAGTTAGGCTAACATACAGGGGCATCTCTAAGATGCCCTCTGTGAGCATTTTCCAATAAATCCCACACTGGCATCAGTGTGGGTTTATTGTACTGAGAAGTTTGCTACTAAACTTCCCAGTATTCACCGAGGCCATTATGGTGCTGTGGAGGCCGTACTGACAAACTCCCAGACCATATATGCAATATGGCTACTCTGCACTTACAATGTCTAAGAATGGACTTAGACACTGTAGGGGCATATTGGTCATGCAGCTGTGCCCTCACCTGTGGTATAGTGCACCCTGCCTTAGGGCTGTAAGGCCTGCTAGAGGGGTGACTTACCTGTGCCACAGGCAGTGGTTTGTGGGCATGGCACCCTGAGAGGGGTTCCATGTCAACGGTCTTTTTCTCCCCACCAGCACACACAAGCTGCAGGGCAGGTGGCATAATACATGCTGCAGCCCTTAGAGACTCTCCCCGGCCACAGGGCCATTGGGACCAGGGGTACCTTTTACAAGGGACTTAGCTGTGTGCCAGGGCTGTGCCAATTTTGGAAACAAAGGTAGTTTTAGGGAAAGAACACTGGTGCTGCGGCCTGGTTAGCAGGATCCCAACACACTTTCAAAGTTGGCATCAACACTTACTCAGCAGTTGATAGGATCTATCAGTTTAGCAACTGCTATTCCCCTGGCAGTGGCTACAATGCTCCCATCGATTGAGTTAGCTGGGCCTACCTCTGGGAGGTTTTGGCAGTGCTGGGTAGCAATTCCTTTTTCATTTTGACCCTCCAGAGGCTATATGAGAATTCTTTGGGCAGGATCTTACTTAATGGGTCACTGACCAGTAGTTTTGATATCCGCAGAGGCACACAGCAGGGGTGTCCCCTGTCTCCACTTTTTTATATCTACTTTGCCCAGCAGCTGAGGAGGACACCCTGGATATCCCCTTCAGTATATCACATTATAGCTATAATATTGTGCTATATGTGGATGTTTTGGTCATCTATACATCAGGCCCTGCCCTGACTATCCAGAAGGTGGAAAGGCTGGCGGATAAATTTGGGGCTTTATCAGGATACTCTGTAAATAACTCCAAGTCAGGGCTGATGTGTTGGAATGTAGTAAACTGGACAGGGGAGGCAGAGATTAAAGACGTGGACATTGTTAATGTTAACCTCTTAGAAACTATACCTCAGCATAATTTGAGGAAGGTGGCTAAAGAGGTAGATGCATTACTTGCCAGATGGAAGAATTTACCTTTAGCTATGGGCGTGTGAATTTGGTTAAAATGTTGATCCTCTCCTAGCTGACTTCCTTTTTCAATTGCATTCCTCTTAAATCCCCAAGATTGGCTATTGATGAGATCCAAGGGAAAATAACTGGTTTTATGTGGGCTTATTGTTGGTGGGGAGTTGGGGCAGGGATTAAGGCTACCTTGGACAAAGCTGAGGCACAAGCTTTTGAAAGGGGGCCTTTCCCTACTGGACCTGAATCTGTACTGTAAGTCTTTTCAGTTTAAAAATAGCATGATGCTTCTGGGTACCCTGGATACCTCAACTTGGGGGTTGAGGACCTGGGATGTGCTGAGTTCCTATACAATTTTTTTTTTCTTTCTTTTTTTAAGTCCTGCAGACTGCACTGAGCTCAAGTTTGAGAGCCAGGAAGTTCCTGGGTATGTTGTTGTTCAGGTTTTGCACCTATTTTGGACTCCTCAGGCACCAGAGAGTTCCTTCGAGATACTCTGAGCCTCCCATTAAGGAAAGCAGGCATTGTTATCATCAGCTGTCTTCTTGGCTCTCTAGTGTCAGTTAAGAAATGGGGGATTCCTGGGAGAATGAGTCATTGCTGGGTGTGCAGCCTTAAATGTAAAAGTTGCGGTCTGGTATTGTGTAGGAATCTGGCTTGGTGTGTGGTACTTACAACTTATACCAGGTCCAGGTATCCCCTATTAGTGTAGTGTAGGCAGTGTCTAGAAGCCAGGCTCTCTAGAGGTAGCTGTGGATGAGCAGCCAAGGCTTATCTAGGCGACCTGCAAAGCTCATGTAATACCACTGTACTCACACAGCACTTACACACATGAAAGAAAACACTCAGTGTTACATAAACAAAGGTACTTTATTTTAGTGACACAATACCAAAAAGTAGTAGCTTGAGAGGCAGCCCTCTAATAGAAGGTAAGTAACGCACCAAATTTATAAACTTAAACCGTACAAATGCAGTTAGACAATAGTCACTACAGGAGGAGCCCAAACCATATACTAAAAAAAAATGGAATGCAAACACCGGATCCCCACCTAGGTAAGTGTAATATGTAGAGGGGAGCTTGCAGGTACTAGGAAACCCCTAGGGTAAGTACCACAGTGCCCCCTAGCGACCAGGAGGAAAGGAGTAGATTACGAGATTTTCCCCAAACCACCCAAAAAGAAATAAAATAAAATGCAACACCCAAACAAGACTGCAAGAAACCAGAGGTGGATTCCTGAAGAGGAAGACCTGTGAAAGAAGGGGACAAAGTCCGGAAGTCACAGAAGAGTCCAGGAGGAGTAGGAGCTACTGCGCACCCAGCTGTGGCTGCAGGAGTTGGTCGGTGATAAAGTCAGCACTGCAGTCTTTGAGTCGGTGAAAAGTTCCAGAGGGATGCAGACGATGTCCCACGCTGGAAGAATTGCAGTTGGGTTTTGGTGCAAGAATTCCACCAACAAGCCTTGGCAAAGGCAAATGTCTCGGTTGACAAAGTGGAGCTGCTGGGTACCAGCAAGGCCCAGGAGGATTCAACTCAAGAGGGGAGGGGGGCACCAGTATGCCAAATATGAGGTGAAATGGTACAAGCTACCAAGGTAGAAGGGAGAGAGCATAATCACTGGGGTCCTATTTAGCAGGATCCCAGTGAACACCATGCCAAGAAAGAGAGTCATTTCCTACACATTGGAAGTTTCTTGATCGATGATGGGGAAAGTGACAGCGCCACAGTCAGTCTGGGAAGTAATAATACAGGGGAACAATTTAAATTTCATGTGGCAAATATCATTGAAGCTGTTGTACTCAGTGGTCAAGCCAGCCAGTATGAAGTGAAATAATTTCTTCACTGCTAATCGGCTATACTGGACTTCTCAAAGATCGCAAGGTTTGTGCAGGCAGTGACCCTGAGGTGCTGAAGGTGTGGCCTACTAAAAGCTAACAATGAACATCTATTTTATACTTGCCTGGTATTAAAGGTTTTTGGGAAGACGTTGAGACCGTTGTAAAGGGCATCCTGGGGGTCAACATGAAACTAAGCCTCGGGTTGGTTTTGTTGGGGGGTGGATATGGTCTTGCATGGCCTACTTAGAGTATGGAGAGGTTTGTTGTTTTATCTTGTACTTTTAGCCAGGCGAGAGATCTGTAAGCACTGGACTGAGTCATCTCCCACCACTGCAATAGACTGGCTCAAGGTGGTACGTTAGACTTACTATTTGGATATCGGGGGCAAGGCTGGTGGGACAAACAGGATATGGGCCGACTTCCTCAGGTGGAGTGGTATGTTGGCACCATAATCTTTAGATTAAATGGTTTTATGATAAAACCATGCACTGCTATGTGTGACGAGTCCTTTGGCTCAGTTGGAGCAGTGGGCCCAAGGAATTTGCAGCAGTGTGAGTCTGATAATAGAGAGACGGCTTGTTTGCAGAAGTTACGGTGATATGAGGACAAAAAAAAATTGAAGAATAGTCTGGAGTTTAGTAAGGAGGCAAGAGCACCAACTATTAATATTAGCCCCAATCTGAATGTAATCATGTTACAACATGCATCAGTGTTTCAACCCAGACTTAAGTGCTCTGTAATGCAGTTATATAACTGGAGCCTCATTACACTGCAGACTAGTAATCTGTGTGATGTGTAAAACAGAAATAAATTGTGTGTGCCTACCTCTATTAATGATACCTTGAAGCCACCTACTCTTCAGTAGTGGTAAAGGCATGTGTATGACTCAGCGTTAAGTGCTCAAAGGCCTCAGCTAGTATCTGCAACATGTACGTACACTAGTCACAAACTACTGTACCAAATAATTCACAGTAATCGTTCATCTATTTGCTTATACTTGCACATTCCCAGCACAAACTGACCGGGATGCAGCTACCTTTCTGCCAGGCACATTTGAGCCTAAAGATTGCAGGCCCTTATGGGGGCTGGTGGGTTTATTTATTTACCGTTTGAGCGCATAATTACCTAGCGCGTGTCCTGGCGCTAAGCCAAACATCCGTACTGCCTACCAATCAAAAATACCTAACTAAAAGTAAAAAGAAAAGTTTCAAACCTTTATGAAGTTTAACAGATCAGGTTTAAAATGATGAATAGGCAGGTAGTTCCTGGCTTGAGTTGTGACCACTGAAAAAGCCTTACTCCTTACGTGAGTTTCGTGAACTTTGTGTAGTAAGCGTACCGGCTGATGTGGAGCGACGCAGCCCAGAGGGACAATATTTTGGAAACCTATCTGACACACAAGAACCGTGAATTGGTGGGTGAGGAACTTTGAGCCATGCAGAGGATTTAAACTGACATCTCATCCTAATGGACAGCCCATGAAACTTTCTAACAAGAGAAGAGGCACTTCCAAATCCTATTTTCCCCAAAATCAACCTGGCTGCCACATTTTGTATGATTTGCAGTCTCTGCATTAACTACTTGGGTAGCCCAAAATAAAGAACATTACAATAATCCAGTCGAAGTACCAAAGTTTGCACCAGCAACTGCTTAGATGAACTGAGCAATCTTCTTAACGTGCCTCAGAAGTTAAAAAAAAAAAAAAAAAAAAAAAAAAACAGGAGTCATCAATTTATTGGTAGTTTATTCAAGGGAACGTCTGCTATTAATAGCACTCTTAAGTGTCAAGCTGGTGAGGTTGATACTGGGCATTGGCCACTACAAATGGGAAGAAATGGAAGTAGTTCCAAAAGTCACCAATTCCTTTTTATCCAAATTCAGGCAAAATGAGTTGTTAATCCAGTTAGTCACTTCATCATACAGCTCCTGGATTGTTCCTGAAGCAATGTTAAATCCCTCTCCATCCTGATGATTGTCATGTGCATACCTGTAAAATTGAAGTCCAGAATATACAATAAGATGTGCAAGACGAGCCATATCAATATTGAAAAGAATAGGACTGAGGGTAGACCGCCTGTGGAACCCCACATACAATATCCTTAAGATCCTAGCAGAAGCAATCCAACTGTACAGTCTGTCTTCTATTCATCAGGAAGGATTCACACTCAGACAAGGACAAAGAAACCCCATTCTAACCACAAAGTTCTGTGGATCAGAGATATAAATTGTACCAAGTCTGTATTTGCTAATAGTTCTGAGCTTCAGAAGAAAGTCTCACTTATCTAGCACCCAGTCCATATTTTTAGAACTGGTAGTTGAAGCCACAATTTCATGAGTTGATTATATCCTGCAGGAATTACCTCAATCCAAAGAAACACGGAGTAGGCTACAGGAAAAATAAAGTCTATTTAGTACTTGAGTTTATTTAAAAAAAAAAAAATGCATCACCCCTAAATTTAGTAAGCTCCACTCCAGGCTCACCTCTGGCAAAGTCGAAAGACAGTTTCCATTTGTGTCAAAGTATCCATTGTAATCTCTTGGTTGTCCAGCTCGGCAGGAAGGCGCTGAGCTGAAGGCAGTTATCAGAACTTTGGGTCATGTTCGCTACTCTGCTGACCAGAATTCGGCAGCCTGAACTCTTCTTATCTCTCATTGAGATCTCATCTCCCCACACTTTTGTAGGCTCTTCATTGGCTTCCTATTAAAACAAGCCTTTGCAATGCAATGGGTCTCTAATTTGCTCGGGTTAGAGCTATTAGCATTGTAAATTTCTAACTTGGCTGTGCTTGCCACATACATTGAAAAGCAAAAGTAAAACAGTTGACAAAAGTGAGCCGATTCAAAGGGACATGGCTACCATGAGAGCGAAGGAGAGACACAAAAAGAAAAAATGTAGGTTGCAGTCAAATATATTGTCAATCGTGCAATTATCCAACTAACAGGGTCAGTCTGCAAGGCAGTAACAAAACCACCCCAAGAAGGGACAAACGTAAAGCATTTACCAATGATGATAAAGGATTTTTGAAAGGCAAGCCCATGAACAATTGAAAGTGATGGGCGTGCAAGGTTAAAAGCTCTCAATTTTTACAACGGGTCAAAGCGCTTGCACGCTTGACCTAAAAATTAATGTTTCTTGACCCTTAAGTGTTTATTACTATCAGACAAAATCCATTTGTAACAACTTCAGAAACCAAAAGATTGAGCTTAAGCCTACAGGGATACAAACTTATAACTTGCTGGCTACGTGCAGGGGTTTGCAGCTTGCACGTAACTCCCTAAGCTGTTCTCTCAGGCTGGTACCTTGACTGATGGTGTTACAGAAGGATCTCTGTAAGAACTTAGTAACCAAGTGATCCACCTTTCAATTACACACATTTCTCTCCATCGGGCACCTTAAGCCTCTAAGCTATTTTGTGGTGATTCCAACATTTGAACAGAGACATGCCAGCAAGAGTATTTACCACCTGAGGTATCTTGCGAGTACAACAAGCTACCCTTCGTTGGATAGACATATATAAAATTGATGCCTCTAATTTATCTTAAAATACAGCCTGTTAGGTTCTGATTTACTGATTTAGTTACTATTTATTGTCACATTTTTTCAGTATTGTTAGATTCTCTGCGGGAAGAGTTTGTAAAAAAATAAATAAAAATAAAATAAAAAATGGAAATATATTCGACGACCACAATCAATAATTGATTCTTCTATCCATGACATCACCCTGTGAATGCACCCCTTTCTGATCCCACTGCCTTCATATTAGTGACATCAACTTTATGTTCACTGTTCAATTACTGGGGTGTTGAAAACAACATGTGCAATAAGTAAATTAAAACCAGCCGATTCAAAGCGCCATGACCGTGAGCGCAAAGGAGGCACATAAGGATAAATAAAAAGTAACAGATGACACAGGTGAGCAGAATCAAAGCGCCATGGCCGCCATGAGCTTGAGCACAAAGGAGACACACAAAAGGAAAAAAGTTTGCTCAAAGTCCAACATATCGGCGAACGTGCAATTAACCATGTAACAGGGTCAATCCCCTAGGCAGTAACAAAACCTCCCCAAGAAGGGACAAATGTAAACATTTACCAATGATGAGGATTTTTGAAAGGCAAGTCTATGAACTAGTGATAGTGATGGGTGTGTGTGTGTGTGGTAAAAAATCCACATAGATACCAAGATGTTGGAAAAGCAGCGCTTGAGCTCTGCTATGCTCGACCTAAAAAAGGATTCTTTTCAAAACACTAGTCCTTGTCCACAAAGCACTGCATTTCAACGGTGCAGGCTGTCTCAGGGAAATAGAGATTATATTCCCTCTAGAAATCTTCGGTCTGCCGCTGGTCGGTTCGCTAGAATCCCCAAGATCTGTCAAGTGAGAATTGTGGTCAAGTCTTCTATCTCTGGCCGGTAGCCTGGAATAAACTTCCTTTGGAGTTACCCACAACAGCTCCAACATGAGTAATTTTATAGTCTGCTTTCTGCAGGTAGCCTTGAGGCCAGCGCTGGGACACTCCGAGGAGTATCTCATCATGCTGGAAGTCGTAATGGGCCTCGAGTCTGAATCTTCTGATGACCGAATCGTAAAAAGACCCAACAACGGAGTGTAAAGAAATGCTAAAAACTCAAGCACCGCTGCAGAGCCACACCTAAGCCTATGGTAGGTCCATTTGTCTGCTCGCATTGCAACTTCACCTGCCTCCACACACCCACTGCTCACACACCACCCCCCACACAGTCAGAACTCAAGATTCACACAGTCCCACACACTCCTCAACAATCACCCACAGGCACCCTAAATGCCCCCTCCTCAATACACCCTCACTTGGCAAGCACTCAACTGAGATTTGGGACCTCATCAACTCCAATGTACCGGATTCTCCTCTTCCTAACCAAAACCTGGTTCAACCACACATTGGAACCAGACATCGCCACAGCCACCTCTGCTTGATTATAAAATCCTGTACCAGGACAGACCTCATAAATCAGGAGACGGACTCTCCATCTGCAGACACCATCAAGTGTACATAACACTGATGCAGAAGCCACCTTTATGGAACAAATGCAGCTTCTGACTGACAGTAAAACCATCAGCACCCTCACCTACCGACCCCCAAGACCTCGCACCCACTTCAGCAACCTCATCAACCTCACTACACAACTCACCATGGTAACCAAAGACTTCATAGTCCTAGGCGTTCTCTTCTTTCATCTCAACAACCCCACAGACACCAGCTCCATGGACTTGCTTGAAAACTACAGAACTTCAGCCCCACAAGCTCGTGTTACAAGGTTAAAGTCAGCCACATCACTTCACTTAAATGGTCGGACTACTCCATTGTCCACCTCCACATGTAGGGCCACCACCCACTCCTACGGAGTCTAGCAACACCCCAAGCTGCTACTAGAAGAAAGTTACTGAAACAGAATGACTTGACAACCTCCAACTTTACGGAGACCCCTCCAGTGACTTCATGAACCACACAAACACACCTGCACAATACCCTGGCACTCCTGAAAAACCCCAAACTAAAAAAATCCAACAAACAAGCTTGCTGGTACAAAGCTGACCTCTGAGAATGTGCAAACTGCTCAAAGGAAAATGGAGAACCACCTTAAGAAATAGCTACAAGGCCTCACGCAGACACTATCACCAAAAACCAGTCCCTGACCTTGAGAATCTAGTCTAGCTCCAACAAAGGCAAGGGACTGCTTGCCATCGTCAAGGAATTCACCAACCTAACAGCCACTTCTCAAACCAATCACCCCTACACAAGAACTCTGCAACAACCACTCTGACTTCTCTCACTTCGATCCCTAGCCACCCCCATCAACCTTGCCAGTCTGCTAACCTCATCAACCAAAACTACCAACTGATAGCATGGAAATCTCTTCCCATTGAGCAGCATGGAAATCTGCCCATTGAGAACACTTCAGCGATTCTTATAAAGGGTTCCCACAGACCTCAGCCCCACCGTATCTACAACCTGGGGAAGTGCTACAATCAGCTCTCCACTCATTTCCATCAATACCTCCCTGAAGGCAGCCATCTTCCTGATAGCTGGAAACAGACTGAAGTCACGGCCCTCATCAAACAAAAAAACCTCTGCTGACCACAAATTGCTCAGCAACTATGACCCTTCACACAGGCCCTATTCACTAGCAGATTAGACAAAGAGAACACACTCTACGTCCGCATTCCACCCCATCTTCACAAACCTCAACTCATCCAAAATGTCGCCACCAGACTCTTCCTTGGCCTTCTGAGCCAAATCCACACCAATACTGAGTTCCACTGGCCCCATCCAGAAGCGCTGCCAGTTCAAATTTATCACACACACAGGTCACTATATCGCATGGGACCTGCATACCTCAGTCAACGGCTTGACGTCCACCAACCCATCAGACACCTTTGCTCAGCATCACACACTCGCACACCCAGCATCCACAGAAGCAGAATGGAAGGTCGAGCATTCTAAGTTGCCAAATCCTAGAATAACCTCCCCCAATACATCGGGGCCTCCTCCTCACTTACTGAGTTATGCAAAAAACTGAAGATCTAGCCATTCGATTAGTCTTCTTGCAGGACCCTCAAGACTGCCTATATTCAGGTCCAGCCTCGCCACACATCAACAATCACCTACTGAGCACCTTGATACCCTCACAGGTGACAAGCAGCTCTCCACAGATCCACCTTACATTACATGCGACACCGACAGCAGTGTGTATTTATATTTGAAGTAACTTGCCTTTTTACCCCTACACTTATAAAGAGCTGGGTTCACTGCTTCGCCCAGATAAAATCTCTGCAGCCACCTATTACTGATGTCTAAGGCTTACATGGCTTATTTGTAAATTTTTGTATTCTGCAGCATAAATCTTATCTACATTCAAATTGCTGTACATTTTTATGACATCAGTTGATTGGCTCCAGAAAACGTCTTTGTAGGAAGTTGGCTCTGTATGTACTATTTCAAAATGAGATATAGTGTGCACAGAGTCCAGGGGTTCCACAAGAGGCTTGACAGAGAACTAATGCTGTATTTGTGATTGTGTGGTCGAGCAGTTAGGTTTATCAAAGGGTAGTGTTATGCATGTGTTGTGTACACACAAGCAATAAGTGAAGCCAAGTAGGCACCGAACACGCACCCTCAGTGGCATAGGGGTGGCAGGGTGCAAATAGGGTGTGGGGTTCCCACTGGAACTCAATGGGGGAACCCTGGGGGTCACATAGGTGCTGCAGGCAAGGCACAGGGGGGCTTCTCTGGCAAGTCACCAACTAGACAGGGAAGAAGGCCGCCTGCTGGTCACTGTTGCACCGGTGGACGTGTCTCGAGTCTGGGGGCTACGGGTGCAGTGCTTCTCCAGGCGTCAGAAATCTTCATTCTGGGCAGTCGCGGTCAGGGGGGTCCTCTGGATTCCCTCTGCAGGCGTCGTCGTGGAGAGGTTAGCCGAGGGTGGACACTTGGTCGGAATCGCCTGTGGGGGTCCTCTCTGGCTGTTTGGTTCCTCTGGACACGGGCCAGGGGCGTTGGGTGCAGAGCAGTTTTGGACTCACTTTTCTGGAGTCCCTTTAAATATGGTTGCTTTTTCTTGTTGGACAGGTCTCCTATCCACTGGAGTTTCCTGGTCCTTGGTGATGCAGGCAGTCCCCTGGAGGCTTTTCAGGGGTCACTGGTCCTGTAGAACGTGTTGCTTCTTCTTTCGAAGCTTTTTGAAGCAGGAGCTGGGCCAGTAGGGCTGGGGCCAAATCATTTGTTGTCTCTTCCTCTTCTCTGCGCGGTTTTCAGCTCAGCAGTCCCTTTCTTGAGGTCGTCAGAAATCTGACTAACTTGGTTCAGGGAGCCCTTAGATACTAAATTTAGGAGTGTTTTTAGGGGTTAAAGGGCAGTAGCCTCTGGCTACTGTCCGTAAGGGTGGCTACACCTTTCCTGTGCCCAGTCCCTTAGGGGAGGGGGCATATTCCCAACCCTGTTGGTACCTGTCCTCCAAACCAAGATGTAGGATTCTGCAAAGGGGGAGAGGGGGCACGTCCACTCTGGGCACCTTATGGGTGGTCCTGGCTAAGGGGGTGACTCCTTGTTTTTTTTCTAATTATCCCTCTGGACTTGCCGTCAAAAGTTGGGCTTTGTCCGGGGGCTGGGCATCTCCACTAGCTGGAGTGCCCTGGGGCATTGTAACACGAAGCCTGAGCCTGTGAGGCTCACCACTAGGTGTTACAGTTCCTGCAGGGGGGAGGTGTGAAGCACCTCCATCCAGTGTAGGCTTTGTTTCTAGCCCCAGAGAGCACAAAGGCTCTCACCCCATGGGGTCAGCAACTCGCCTCTCAGAGGGAGCCTGGCACAGACCATTCAGTGTTGCACTGAAGGATTGGGTAAAATACAGGGGGCATCTCTAAGATGCCCTCTGTGTGCATTTTTTAATAAATCCAACACTGGCATCAGTGTGGGTTTATTATTATGAGAAGTTTGATACCAAACCTCCCAGTATTCAGTGTAGCCATTATGGAACTGTGGAGTTTTTGTCAAACTCCCAGACCATATACTTAATATGGACTTAGACACTGTATTGGCATATTGCTCATGCAGCTGTGCCCTCACCTGTGGTATAGTGCACTCTGCCTTAGGGCTTTTAGGCCAGCTAGAGGGGTGACTTGCCTATGCCACAAGCAGTGTTTTATGTGCATGGCACCCAGAGGGGATGCCATGTCGACTTTGCCTGTTTCTCTCCACCAACACACACAATCTGTAATGGCAGTGTGCATGGGTTAGGTGAAGGGTCCCTTAGGGTGGCACAACATACGCTGCAGCTCTTGGGGACCTTCCCTGGTCACAGGGCCCTTGGTATCTGTATGCCAGGGCTGTGGCAATTTTGGAAACAATGGTACATTTTTAGTGAAAGAATACTGGTGCTGGGGGCTGGTTAGCAGGGTCCCAGCACACTGTCAAGTCAGCATCTGTATCCTTCATGGGCCTTCCTTTAGTATCCTATGCCCTAGGTACCAGGGCCATTTAGTAGGGGGTTATAGTGGTAGCTAAAGATTTTCCAATTGGGAAAAACGACTGTGCAGTTACAAGAGAAAGAGATCTGGCACTGGGGACCTGTTTAGCAGGGACCCAGTGAACTATCAGTCAGAATTGCACCAGAAACCAGGCAAAAGGTGGGGGGGGATGGCCATGTCATGAGCCATTTTTCTACGAGGTTGTGCAAGGTGTGTTCCAAATATGGGAAGACCATAGCTCAATCTGCGCCCTCCCCGAGAAAATGCAAGGTCAGCACTTCAGCGTGCTATGGAAGCATGTTCATCTTTGAGGAACTCAGGACTTCTATATGCCTTTTTGCTGATACCACTGCTGCCCCGAGTTCCCAAGATTTGCCCTGGTTGTGCCCAAGGCGTCCTAGTGGCCCCAGAGTAGGCAGAGAGTTAGGTGTCAGAACGCCTGGACATAATCTGTCCTCTGATCAGGCTGCCCCTCTGGGAGGATCTGCTCTCGCAACAGCAGAACAGAGTATTCTCTTCCAGGGGATCCTCATCAATAGTCATAAACATTGAATATTCCCGCCCTTGTGCGGGGACCCCGGAAAATTCCCGCCCTTGTGCGGGGACCCCGGAGCATATATATATAAAATACATACATATTATCATGTGTAAAACAGCAATGCAGGCTATAATCATAAATAGGCTAAAATGCTTTATTTCTATGCAAGTTTTTTTTTTTTTTTTTTTTTTTATATTATAAAATCACAAATAGATCATAAATATCTACCTAAGCCCCAAAAACTGGACTTAGGGAAGTAAACAGCAGTAAATATCAGAGAAAAATAGAAAAAAACACATTGAAAAACAATGAAGCATTCTTAGCCAATAGGCTGCATGCAGGTTAACACAGGAGAACCATAAAAACTTTGGCACCGTGCCTTTAAGACCCTGAGCACCTCCAGTATCCCACCATGCCTCAGGGGTGAAGGGAAGGTGACAGTTGGTTCACAGTTAGGTCAGTTCTTTTTTCCGGCTTCTTCTGAGAGGATCCTGGAGCATTGAGCTCTCAGTTTTTCTGAGTTTTCCTCAGAAAAATTCTTTAAAAAAGCGTTTTTTCACTTTTCACTCGACAAGTAACATCTTTGTCTGAGCTAGGAAGGTTTTTTCTGACAGAAAAATGCCATCTCTTTTTGTAAAATGTCCCTCTTGTGGGAAGAAGAAAGCCCAGTCAGACCCACACTCTGTGTATTGTCTGCCTGCCACAGAGTCACTGTCCTGACACCTGCAAGTATTGTAAGAAGATGTCAAGGAGGACTCTCAAAGACAGAGAGAAGATCAGGCTACATGGGCTTCAGGAGAGGAAAAAGTCAACATCCTCTTCACTTCCCAGACCTACAGCAGAAGGAATGGCCCGATCGACGTCGACAGGTAGGATTGTACCTGTTTGTTCTCCATCGACGTCATCGGCACCACCGTCTCACCGGCATACATCGCCGTTGACGGCGACCAGAGCGACGTCGAGGGACAAAACGTCGAAGCATGGACACAGGGGTACATCTCCGTCGACGGCAGGCCGCCGTTCGGCGTCGAGTCATCTCCGGCGCTCCCGTTCGCCGTTGAGAACGTCTCACCCCTTGGCGTCGAAGGACACGACACCAAAAACACCTCGACGGCATGAACATCCGCCGTCGACCACTCGCCACTCAACGTCGAGACACACGACGGCGAGTAGGTCCAGGTCCCGTGATAGGCTATCGGCGTCAAGACACTCGACGGCAAGACCTCCGACGTCAAGACCTTCGACGTCAAGACCTTCGACGTCGAGAGCAGACCAGCCATCGCAACCTTCGACGTCGAGGATGCAATCGACGTCGACACAACCTTCAGCTGTGTCACAGGCAGTAGAGCCAGCGGACAAAGCTCCCTCACCGGTGGTCTCTATAAGGAGTGCATCATCCCATTCCAGAGCATCGGGGCATGTTTCTCCCATCACAGCATCCCCGGACTCACAATACTCGAGGATGTATTCTCCTACTGCCTCATTACCGAGAACGCCATCGCCTACAGCTAGAGCAGGACGGGCTCGTTCTGCTTCTCGTCAGCCGACCACAAGACCTGCACACTCTGCTACAGCCTCTCGGAGCAGGTCCCGTTCCCGAAGGAGAACCAGGTCACGAACACCACGCAGAAGATCACCTTCTTGGTCTTCTTCAGGATCGTCTGTGGGGCGCTACTCCCCCACACTCACAGATTCTCCACCTGCTAGGATTTCCCCGGTGGATGATATCACCACTTTTAATGAGGTTCTTCTAAGGGGAGCGCAGAAGCTAAATATTGAGGTACCGGAGCCGGCCACCTCATCCTCAGTTATCTTTGAGACCCTACAACACAGATCAGTCTCGAGAAAACTGCTGCCACTAGTACCGGGTTTGCTGCAACCGACTATGGACACTTTTCTGTCTCCAGCCACTCTCAAGTCTGCCCCGGCTAGGATTCAAAAGAAATACAAAGCTCCGGAACAAGATCCTTTATTCCTGCGGAAGGATCCGCCACCGGACTCTGTGATCTTAGCCGCAGCCAGAAAAACACACACTGTGGCATCATCTTCCACAGTCCCCCCGGATAAGGAGAGCAGACACCTAGACTCTCTGGGGAGAAAGATGTGCGGTACGGCGGCATCTGCTATGAAGGTCTCCAGCGCCTCAGCACTTCTGGGCAGATATGACCGCTCTCTGTGGGACTCACTCCACAGATTTACAGAAAAGTTGCCCAGGGAAGATAGACAGGACTTCCAGGAAATCTTGCAGGAAGGGGGCCTAGTATCTAACCAGGTCATCAGCGCGGCGGCGGACGGGGCGGATTTGGCTGCGCATGGGTATGCGCACGGAATCTGCGCTAGGAGGTCTTCCTGGCTACGGCTCACGGGTCTGAAACAGGAAGCACAGCAGCGCATTTTGAACCTCCCATTCAGCGGGAGTTCGTTGTTCGGTACCCACGCGGATGAAGAGATGGCCCGAACGAAAACGGAAGTCGACACGATGAGGGCAGTGGGCCTGGAACGTAAAAAAGACTTCAGGCGGAGGTACAGGCCGTATGACAGACGACCATTCCAGCAGAGGGTTCAAACCCCTCACTGGTCTCAAAGGCCACAACAACGACAGGGACGTCCCCTGTTTCAGGCACGCAGACCCACAAGAGACAGAGGGTCAAGTAGACCTCAACAGTCTACAGCAAAGACACCATCAAAGCAATGAGGCATTGCTTCCCTCAGCACTGTGCACCACTCCGGTGGGGGGAAGTGTTACGCATCATCTTCGCGAGTGGCACTCAATCACAAAAGACAAATGGGTGCTCAATATTGTCGAACATGGCTATTCTCTCCTTTTCAAAAAACCTCCTCCACACTTGCCGCCAGCAAGGTGTTTTCCTTCTCATCTCAGCCTGCTACGCAAGGAAGTTCTCGCACTCCTACAAAAGAAAGCTGTAGAAAAGGTTCCTCCGGCACAAAAAGGAAAAGGGGTGTACTCCCGTTACTTTCTGGTGGCGAAAAAAGGTCAACAGGGCCTCTTCAGACCAATTCTGGACTTACGGCTCCTGAACAAGTACATAAGAAAACAAAAGTTCAGGATGCTAGCCCTTCACCAGATTGTCCCGCAACTGCATCAGGGAGACTGGATGTGCTCCATCGACCTACAGGATGCATATTTTCACATCCCAATAGCAACCAAACATCGGAAATTTTTACGTTTCCAGATAGCGTCACAGCACTACCAATTCAGAGTCCTTCCATTCGGCCTGAAGTCTGCACCCCGAGTCTTTTCAAAATGTGTAGCAGTGGTAGCGGCACACCTTCGAAGACAAAAAATATTCGTCTACCCCTACCTGGACGACTGGCTAGTGAAGGCCTCATCTCCGGATCAGGCGAGAAAACATTGAGATATCGTTCTAAGAACTTTCGAGTCTCTAGGTCTTCAAATCAACCACGACAAGTCAACCTTGATTCCAACACAAAACCTCCACTACCTGGGAGCGATACTAAACACAGAGCTCCAAAGAGTGTATCCTTCGGAGGAACGACTTTTATCAATCCACAGGAAGTGTCAACATCTATTAACAGCCGATGCACCTACAGCTCGTCAGGTGACATCGCTTCTGGGCTCCATGGCTTCATGCATCTTCATTGTCCCGAATGCCAGGCTACGCATGAGGCCCCTTCAGGAGGCATTAGAGAACAATTGGAGCCAAAAGACTGGTCACTGGGAGGACAGAGTTCGACTACCAGCAGTGGCTTTTCAATCACTACAATGGTGGATGCACAGACCTCACCTGTCGATAGGTTCTCCGTTTCACCAGACAATTCCAGTCGACACTCTGGTAACGGATGCGTCTCTTCAGGGTTGGGGTGCTCATCTGGGTTCCTTCCAAGCTCAGGGTCTGTGGTCCGACAAGGAAAAGATCTATCACATAAATCTACTGGAACTCAGAGCAGTCCATCTGGCTCTCAAATCTTTCTCTCCATTGGTTCAGGGGAAATCTATCCTAATTCAGACAGACAATACAACCACAATGTATTACCTGAACAAACAGGGGGGAACAAGATCACTACCTCTGTCTCGAGAATCCCAAACGATATGGCATTGGCTCCTGGCCAGGGGAATGTCCATCACAGCGGTACACCTGCCAGGTCAGCAAAACGTAGAGGCAGATTTCCTGAGCAGACATCTGGAAGACGCGCACGACTGGGTGCTACACGACGAAGTCGTCGAGGACATCTTCGGTCAATGGGGTCGACCTCAGTTGGATCTCTTTGCAGACGAAACAAACAAGAAATGCCCAGACTTCGCGTCCAGGTTCTGCCGTCCGGGATCTCAAGGGAATGCCCTGTTGATCAACTGGTCAGGGACATTTCTCTACGCCTTTCCACCGATTCCCCTCATACCGGCAGTAATCAACAAATTTTACAACTCCAGAACCAGAATGATTCTGATAGCGCCACAATGGCCCCGCCAATTCTGGTACACGGACCTACTCAACTTATCGGAAAGACCTCACAGGAGGTTGCCGTGCAGACCGGATCTCCTGAGCAGGATGGAAGGCAGAATCCTACATCCCAACCTTCCCTCTCTGAGCTTGACAGCATGGCTCCTGAATTCCTACAGTATGGGCACCTAGGGCTCTCACAGGAGTGCATGAGCATCTTGAAAGAGTCAAAACGACCTTCCACGCGGCGTTCTTACGCTTTTAAGTGGAAGAGATTTTACATCTGGTGCTCTCAACAAGGTATAAATCCCATACGAGCTCAGGAGGACGTCATACTATCCTATTTACTTCATCTGGCGAAGTCTGGTCTGCAGGTATCTAATATTAAGGTTCATTTGTCTGCAATTACAGCGTATCGTAAGTCGCCTTCTCAGGAATCCTTCTTTACGATACCTGTAGTCAAGGATTTTTTAGAAGGCTTGAAAAAGGTTTTTCCTCCCATTCGGAGACCTTCTCCTCCATGGGAACTGAATGTAGTCCTGTCAAAACTTATGGGCCCTCCCTTTGAACCTATCCACAAGGCCTCTTTACAGCACCTTACGTGGAAGACGGCTTTTTTGGTGGCCATTACTTCAGCGAGGAGGGTCAGCGAAATTCAGGCTCTGTCTTGCAGAGAACCGTACACGGTTTTTCACGATAATAGAGTGGTTCTGCGAACTCACCCATCTTTCCTTCCGAAGGTGGTGTCAGAATTCCATATCAATCAGACTATATCTTTACCGACTTTTCTTTCCCAATCCGGAGACTCCGGCTGAGAAAGCATTGCATTCTTTAGACTTAAAAAGAGTGCTGAAATTCTATTTGGACAAAACAAAACCGATTAGACATTCTAACCATTTGTTTCTGAATTATGGTCATTTAAGAACAAGAGAGGCAGCGTCTAAACGAACTATATCAAGATGGATTGTGTCTTGTATTGTTAACACTTACCAACTGGCTAATAAGCAATTACTGGCTAGGCCAAAAGCGCATTCCACAAGGGGAAAAGCGGCTACTGCTGCCCTCCTTAACAATGTACCAATTTCCGAGATTTGTAAGGCTGCTACATGGAAGTCTGTGCATACCTTTACTAAGCATTACTGTTTAGACTCGGATGCAAGAGCGGATGCCCAGGTGGGGCAGGCCTCTCTTAGAAATCTATTTGCATGAATATGTATTCTTTCCTGCACTTCTTTCGGACAGTCCGCAGAGTTTAGGGATGGGCTTGCTAATCTATTCAATGTTTATGACTATTGATGAGGATCCCCTGGAAGAGAAGGATTAGTTACTTACCTGTAAATCCTAGTTCTCTTCCAGGGGTATCCTCATCAAAGTCATAAACAACCCACCCTCCTCCCCGGACTTAAGTCTCCTAGAAGTGCAGGACAGATTATCTTTCTGATCAGTTACACAGATTGTCACCGTAAAAAAGTACTGACCTAACTGTGAACCAACTGTCACCTTCCCTTCACCCCTGAGGCATGGTGGGATACTGGAGGTGCTCAGGGTCTTAAAGGCACGGTGCCAAAGTTTTTATGGTTCTCCTGTGTTAACCTGCATGCAGCCTATTGGCTAAGAATGCTTCATTGTTTTTCAATGTGGTTTTTTCTATTTTTCTCTGATATTTACTGCTGTTTACTTCCCTAAGTCCAGTTTTTGGGGCTTAGGTAGATATTTATGATCTATTTGTGATTTTATAATATAAAAAAAAAAAAAAAAAAAAAACTTGCATAGAAATAAAGCATTTTAGCCTATTTATGATTATAGCCTGCATTGCTGTTTTACACATGATAATATGTATGTATTTTATATATATATATGCTCCGGGGTCCCCGCACAAGGGCGGGAATTTTCCGGGGTCCCCGCACAAGGGCGGGAATATTCAATGTTTATGACTTTGATGAGGATACCCCTGGAAGAGAACTAGGATTTACAGGTAAGTAACTAATCCATGCACCCTATCCTTTGCGATCTACACCTTCATTCTTGGAGATTAAGCAAACAGATGAAAACCTTTGAGCTACCTCTGAAGGTGGTTGAAGTCATCTTGGCAGCCAGGCATCCCTTGACAAATACTGTATATGCCTGTCGTTGGGACACATTTGTGGTCTAGGGCGGTACACACGGCAGATAGAGCCCTCTCCCACTACAAAGTTAGCTAACATGTTACTCAAGTATTGGAACTTTCATAGATTCACATGCTTGAATCATTCCCCGTCGTCGAGATGGGAGCCCCCGGTACATCAAAACAGCAATATGGAAGCTACTGCAATGACCAAAAAAAGCCCAAAGGCTTTCACTTTAGTGGCCTATCCTTGTCTCTATGAGTAAAAAGGACCAAAGCAAGTCTGAGCCAATCAGGTTTCCCCTCCCTCTACAACCCTCCTGAGAGAAGCTCTATTCCCTCAGATTTTCTACTGCACGTCGTGCTAGGGAGTCTCCATTGAGCTCTGCTCAGTCAAATCTCCAGAGA
Source organism: Pleurodeles waltl (assembly GCF_031143425.1). Taxonomy (NCBI): domain Eukaryota; kingdom Metazoa; phylum Chordata; class Amphibia; order Caudata; family Salamandridae; genus Pleurodeles; species Pleurodeles waltl. The sequence goes on along the minus strand of NC_090441.1, from coordinate 151,846,951 downwards.
AGTCTATATCTACTGTTTGTTTCTTCAAAGAAAGTGGATTTCATTGGCAAGGAAGGTGTCACCTTCTTAGCCTAAACGAATTGTATTTTGTCAAAATTCAACATGTCGGATAAGGAAAAGAAAAGTATTTTTAGAACATCCATAAAGACACAAGATGGATTGTTACTGCACCTCCTTTAAAAACAAAAAGGAAGCTGGCTTTCCAAGAGGAACTGTATAGCCACCAGCAAAGGTGCAAAAACATAAGAAGCCAATACCTCTTCATACTTCTCCTCATTCTTCACAATTATCTCACCTCACACCAGCCCTCCACCAATGCCTTCTCCAACACACTTATTTTATTCACAAGAAGATGTAGCAGACCCATGGGATCTTTATGACCCTGATCCCATCCCAGATAATGACCCAGATACTTACCCATTGAAACCATCTCCACCAGAATATACCATTGCATACAACCAGGTCATAACCAGGGCAGCAGCTTACCATGGGGGGTAACAATGCATTCAGAGCCATTGGAAGAATATTTTTTTTACTTTAATACACTATCTTCAACACATTACAAGTACCAGTGCCTTCCAATGTTACCGGGCATGGTAAAACACGCATACCAAATTTTTAGCGAGCCTGTAAAATCTATCACACATAGAAAAGAGAAAAAATATAAGCCTGCACCTTCTGACCCAGTTTATATTACTCATCGGGTGCCTCCAGATTCAGTAGTAGTCAGTGCAGAACAAAAGAGGGCAAATAGCCAGTCTTCAGGAGATGCACCTCCTCCTGAGAAAGAGCCGAAAATGACGCAGGTAAAAAAAAACGTTGCTTCACAGGCAGCAAATCAATGGAGAATTGGCAATTCTCAAGTACTGCTAGCCCGCTATGATAGGGCCCATTGGGATGAAATGCAGGATATTATACAGCATCTCCCGAAAGAACACCAAAAGAGGGAGCAGGTGGTAGAGGAAGGGCAAGCCATTAATAATAATCAAATAAGATCTGCCCTTGATGCTGCTGATACAGCTGCAAGGAGCGTAAACACAGCCATCACAATCAGAAGACATGCATGGCTACGCTCCTGGTTTTAAACCAGAAATTCAACAGGCTGTACTTAACTTGCCTTTTGATAAGAAGCACCTCTTTGGCCCAGAGGTGGACACTACAATTGAAAAACTGAGAAAGGACTCAGATACTGCGAAAGCAATGGGCGCTTTGTACACCACACCATATAGAGGTTAATTTTGCAGACCACAGTTTAGAGGAGGTTTTAAAGCACAATCCTCAGAGGCTTCTACCTCACAAACAAAGCAACCACATCAAACCCAGTATCAACGAGGTGGGTTTAGAGGAACATATAGAGGTCAGTACTTTAGGAATAGAGGTAAATTACAAACCTCTAAAGCAGTGACTTCCTTCCACTCCACACATCTTCTGTGGGAGGAAGCCTACAGCAGTTCCACTCTCATTGGCAAAATATCATCACAGACAACTGGGTATTATCAATCATCCGCAATGGCTGTTGCCTAGAATTGATAAACACCCCATTCCACCAAGATATCACAAGTTGTCCCCGGAACATACAGTTCTGTTACAACAAGAGGTTCAATCTCTACTACTCAAACAAGCAATATAATTAGTTTGACAGTCCCACCAAGGAACAGGAGTATACTCGCTATACTTCCTAGTTCCAAACAAAATGGCACCTTCAGGCCTATATTAGACCTCAGGCCCCTCAATATATACATCTTGTCAGTGCATTTAAACATGGTAACTTTGCAAGATGTTATTCCACTACTGCAAAAACAAGATTTTATGGCTGCTCTAGACCTCAAAGATGCGTATTTCCACATACCCATCCACCCAGCTCACAGAAAGTACCTCAGGTTTGTCATAGCAGGAAAACACTACCAGTTCAAAGTGTTGCCAGTTGGCACAACAGCTCCAAGGGTGTTTACAAAGTGTCTAGCAGTAGTAGTGGCATACTTAAGAAGACAACATATCCATGTATTTCCATATCTAGACGATTGACTAATAAAATCAAACAATCTTAAACAACGCCAAAAACATATTCGTTATGTGATAGAAACTCTGCACACACTAGGTTCTTCTATAAACTACCAAAAATCACACCTTCAACAAGTACAACAGTATCTAGGTGCTATCCTAAATACTCAACTATCTCTAGCATATCCAAATATACAAAGGATACAAGCTTTCCAAAATGTAATACCACTCATACAGCCAAATCAACAATACACTGTTAGATTCATCATGAAGATTTTGGGAATGATGGCATCTTGCATAGCAATAGACCCACATGCAAGATTAAACATGAGGCCCTTACAACAGTGTCTTGCACAACAATGGTCACAAGCACACTGTCAATTTCAAGATCTACTGTTGATGGACCGCCAAACACATATGTCCCTTTAATGGTGGAATCGCAGCAATTTAATGAAGGGGCGGTTGTTTCAAGACCCTGTGCCTCAGACCATAATTACAACAGACTCATCAATGATTGGTTGGGGAGCTCACCTAAACAATCAGACCATTCAAGGGCAATGGGATGTCAAACAGAAACAACTACACATAAACCACTTATAATTATTAGCTTTGTTCCTTGCCATAAAAGCATTTCAACCTCTTTTCAAACAGAAGAATGTTCTCCTAAAAACAGACATGACAACCATGTATTATCTCAACAAACTGGGAGGGACACATTCATCTCAGCTGTCCCTTCTAGCCCAAACAATTTGGAAATGGGCAATTCACAATCAAATTCATCTACTAGATCTACTAGCACAATACATTCCAGGAATAGACAATCAGTTGGCAGATCTCCTCAGCAGAAATCACCAACAGACACTCTAATGGGAGATTCACTCCCAAGTACTAAGTACTTTCAAAGGTGGGGAACACCAGACATGGATCTATTCGCAACAAGCGAAAACTCAAAATGCCAAAACTTCGCATCCAGACACTCACATCCCCTATCCAAGGGACAATGCTGTATGGATCTATTGGTCAGTGACACTTTGCTTACGCTTTTCCCCCACTCCTTCCATTTCTAGTCAACAAATTGCGTCAAACATTACTCAACATGATACTCATAGCACCAACATGGGCACGTCAGCCTTGGTACACAACACTATTAGACCCATCTGTAGTACCTCACTCCAAACTCCCAAACAGACCAGATTTGTTAACACAAAACAAAGGTCAAACAAGGCATCCAAACCCCAGTGCTCTCAATCTAGCGATTTGGCTCCTGAAGTCATAGAATTTGGTTATTTAAATCTTCCATTGGAATGTATGGAAGTAATTCAACAAGCATTAAAACCTACTACTAGACAGTGCTACGCAAACAAGTGGAAAGTATTTTCCTACTATTGTCACTCTAACACAATAGATCCACTCACAGCATCTATACAAGATATTGTATGCTATTTACTTGATTTACAGAAATCAAATTTGTTTTTTTCCTCCATAAAAATACACCTTACTGCAATATCGGAATGCTTACAAACTGTTCAACATACTTTTCTATTCAGAGTTCCTGTTATCAAAGCCTTCATGGAAAGACAAAAACACGTCATTCCACCCAGAACACCACCGGTTCCATCATGGAATTTAAATATTGTACTTACCAGACTCATGGGACTACCTTTTGAACCCATGCACTCTTGCCAATTTCAATTTTTAACGTGGAAGGTTGCCTCCCTTGTGGCTATTACTTCTTTAAGAAAAGTTAGTAAAATTCAAGCATTCACTCTTGAAGAACTTTTTTTCCAACTGCACAAACAAGGTTGTACTAAGAACAAATCTCAAATTTCTACGAAAAGTAGTATCCCCTTTTCACATCAATCAAACAGTGGAATTGCCAGTCTTCTTTCCACAGCCAGATTCTGTGGCAGAAAGAGCCTTTCATACCCTGATCTCAAAAGAGCTCTTCTGTACTACATAGGCAGAACTAAAGATTTTAGGAAAACAAAACAACCTTGTTGCTTTCCAACAACCACATACAGGCAATCCTATATCAAAACAAGGTATAGCAAGTAGGATTGTTAGATGTATACAAACATTTTATATCAAAGCAAAAAAGACAACTTTGGCTTTTTTTTTTTTTTTTTTTTTTTAGGAAACATACCAATGGTTGATATATGTAAAGCAGCTACCTGTCCAACCCCTCATACATTTACAAAACACTACTGTTGATGTTTTCTCACTGCAGCAAGCCACTGTAGGCCAAGCTGTCTTGAAAGATATTATTCCAAACAAATTCAACTCCTACAGGCTAGCCACCACTTTTTTGGGAGGACGAACTGCTTTGTGGTCTATTCATAGCATGTGTATCTGCCGCTACACATGCCATCAAATGGAAAATGTCACTTACCCAGTGTACATCTGTTTGTGGCATGTAGTGCTGCAGGTTCACATGCACCCTGCCTCCTCCCTGGAAGCCTGTAGTTTGTTACTAACATTTGTACATATGTGTTCAATGGCATGTGTAGCTGCAGATACACATGCTATGCATAGTCCTGCCGTTTAGTGTTGGGCTCTGAGTTACAGGTTGTTTTTCTTCGAAGAAGTGTTTTCGAGTCACGGGATCGAGTGACTCCTCCTCTTCGGCTCCATTGCGCATGGGCATCGACTTCATGTTAGATTGTTTTCTTTCCGCCATCGGGTTCGGACGTGTTTCTTTTCGCTCCAGTAGTGCGAGTCGGAAAAGTTCTAAAAATTCTCTAATTTGTCGGTATTGTTTCAATCGGGTATCATCTCTCATCGACACTTCGGTAATGTTGGATCCAACTTCTTTACTCGCCCTTCGGGGTACCCGTGCCCAACTCGGGCCTGGTCAGGCCAACCATGTGGAAGCCTCATGGACTGGACCTCATTTCGCTTCTGTCCTCGGTGCTACACCAAGTTCCCATATACAGACCAACATCTTGTCTGTAATCTTTGTCTATCTCCAGACCATCAAGAGGATACTTGTGAGGCCTGCAGATCTTTCCGCTCGAAGAATATTCTACAAGAGCGTGAAGGTTGGAAATGGCGTCGAAGCACCGAATGTATCGATGTGGAGGATGAGGAGATTATGCAGACCGCAGTCTCCGTCAGAGGGTCCGATTCTGAGGACAGACCGGTCACGGCAGGACAGCACATGAGTACACCTGCCCCTGTCCAATCCAAGCATAAGGCCTCGGGAACGCCACTGCCAGAAGGCCATGGCTCGACCCGCAAAAAGACCTCCGGTGACCAAGCAACAACTTCGGCACTGAGAAAGGCCACGCCACCAAAGACTTCGGACTCTAGCCGAAGCACTGGCTCCGAAACAGGCAAACACCGACCCATCGAGTCGAAGCCTCAAATCTCTTTCGGAGTCTAGGCCAACATCCTCTCCCGGCCTTTCGATCCCGAGAGAACCGGCTTCGGAGCCGAAAAGACCCAGCTACACAGAGGAGCATTGACTTTCGAAACAACTTAAAGAAAGCCATAGATTTTTGGAGGAACTCACACAAATTGGGGACATTGAAAGGCAGGCCAGAGTTCATATTCATAAAGACACTGGCAAGATTATAACTGCACCTCCTCTGAAGACTAAGAGGAAGCTAGCCTTTCAAGGACAATTGGACACTGATCAGCCACCAGCTAAAGTGCCAAGACCTAAGCTAAAATCTCCACCTCCACAATTTTCACCTCATTGGTCTCCTCCTCATTCTCCTCACCTGCTTGTCTCTCCTACTACTCCTACACCTGCACAGTCTCCTGTACATTCTGTAGATTCCCCACAGGACAATGTCGATCCATGGGATCTCTATGATCCAGATCCCATTCCAGATAACAGCCCAGACTGCTATCCTTCCAAACCATCACTGTTAGGAAATGCCTCCTTGGCATGGTTACCCCCTGTCTTTTTGCCTTTGCTGATGCTAAATTATTATTTGAAAGTGTGCTGGGACCCTGCTAACCAGGCCCCAGCACCAGTGTTCTTTCCCTAAACTGTACCTTTGTCTCCACAATTGTCACAACCCTGGCACTCAGGTAAGTCCCTTGTAACTGGTTCCCCTGGTACCAAGGGCCCTGATGGCATGGAAGGTCTCTTAGGGCTGCAGCATGTCTTATGCCACCCTGGGGACCCCTCACTCAGCACATGCACACTGCTTCACGGCTTGTGTATGCTGGTGGGGAGGAAAAGACTACCTTGACATGGCACTCCCCTCCGAGTGCCATGCTAACCTCACACTGCCTGTGTGTAAAGAAATGGCTCCCTGTTGCAGTTACCCCCCACTTTTTGCCTGATACTGATGCTGACTTGACTGAGAAGTGTGCTGGGACCCTGCTAACCAGGCCCCAGCACCAGTGTTCCTTCACCTAAAATGTACCATTGTATCCACAATTGGCACACCCTGGCATTCAGATAAGTCCCTTGTAACTGGTACTTCTAGTACCAAGGGCCCTGATGCCAAGAAAGGACTCTAAGGGCTGCAGCATGTCTTATGCCACCCTAGAGACCCCTCACTCAGCACAGACACACTGCTTACAAGCCTGTGTGTGCTAGTGAGAACAAAATGAGTAAGTCGACATGGCACTCCCCTCAGGGTGCCATGCCAGCCTCTCACTGCCTATGCAGTATAGGTAAGACACCCCTCTAGCAGGCCGTACAGCCCTAAGGCAGGGTGCACTATACCATAGGTGAGGGTACCAGTGCATGAGCATGGTACCCCTACAGTGTCTAAACAAAACCTTAGACATTGTAAGTGCAGGGTAGCCATAAGAGTATATGGTCTGGGAGTCTGTCAAACACGAACTCCACAGCACCATAATGGCTACACTGGAAACTGGGAAGTTTGGTATCAAACTTCTCAGCACAATAAATGCACACTGATGCCAGTGTACATTTGATTGTAAAATACACCACAGAGGGCACCTTAGAGGTGCCCCCTGAAACTTAACCGACTATCTGTGTAGGCTGACTAGTTTTAGCAGCCTGCCACAAACCGAGACATGTTGCTGGCCCCATGGGGAGAGTGCCTTTGTCACTCTGAGGCCAGTAACAAAGCCTGCACTGGGTGGAGATGCTAACACCTCTCCCAGGCAGGAATTGTCACACCTGGCGGTGAGCCTCAAAGGCTCACCTCCTTTGTGCCAACCCAGCAGGACACTCCAGCTAGTGGAGTTGCCCGCCCCCTCCGGCCAGGCCCCACTTTTGGCGGCAAGGCCGGAGAAAATAATGAGAATAACAAGGAGGAGTCACTGGCCAGTCAGGACAGCCCCTAAGGTGTCCTGAGCTGAGGTGACTCTAACTTTTAGAAATCCTCCATCTTGCAGATGGAGGATTCCCCCAATAGGGTTAGGATTGTGACCCCCTCCCCTTGGGAGGAGGCACAAAGAGGGTGTACCCACCCTCAGGGCTAGTAGCCATTGGCTACTAACCCCCCAGACCTAAACACGCCCTTAAATTTAGTATTTAAGGGCTACCCTGAACCCTAGAAAATTAGATTCCTGCAACTACAAGAAGAAGGACTGCCTAGCTGAAAACCCCTGCAGAGGAAGACCAGAAGACGACAACTGCCTTGGCTCCAGAAACTCACCGGCCTGTCTCCTGCCTTCCAAAGATCCTGCTCCAGCGACGCCTTCCAAAGGGACCAACGACCTCGACATCCTCTGAGGACTGCCCCTGCTTCGAAAAGACAAGAAACTCCCGAGGACAGCGGACCTGCTCCAAGAAAAGCTGCAACTTTGTTTCCAGCAGCTTTAAAGAACCCTGCAAGCTCCCCGCAAGAAGCGTGAGACTTGCAACACTGCACCCGGCGACCCCGACTCGGCTGGTGGAGATCCAACACCTCAGGAGGGACCCCAGGACTACTCTGATACTGTGAGTACCAAAACCTGTCCCCCCTGATCCCCCACAGCGCCGCCTGCAGAGGGAATCCCGAGGCTTCCCCTGACCGCGACTCTTTGAACCTAAAGTCCCGACGCCTGGGAGAGACCCTGCACCCGCAGCCCCCAGGACCTGAAGGACCGGACTTTCACTGGAGAAGTGACCCCCAGGAGTCCCTCTCCCTTGCCCAAGTGGAGGTTTCCCCGAGGAATCCCCCCCTTGCCTGCCTGCAGCGCTGAAGAGATCCCGAGATCTCTCATAGACTTACATTGAAAACCCGACGCTTGTTTCTACACTGCACCCGGCCGCCCCCGCGCTGCTGAGGGTGAAATTTCTGTGTGGACTTGTGTCCCCCCCGGTGCCCTACAAAACCCCTCTGGTCTGCCCTCCGAAGACGCGGGTACTTACCTGCAAGCAGACCGGAACCGGGGCACCCCCTTCTCTCCATTCTAGCCTATGTGTTTTGGGCACCACTTTGAACTCTGCACCTGACCGGCCCTGAGCTGCTGGTGTGGTGACTTTGGGGTTGCTCTGAACCCCCAACGGTGGGCTACCTTGGACCAAGAACTGAACCCTGTAAGTGTCCTACTTACCTGGTAAAACTAACAAAAACTTACCTCCCCCAGGAACTGTGAAAATTGCACTAAGTGTCCACTTTTAAAACAGCTATTTGTCAATAACTTGAAAAGTATACATGCAATTTTTATGATTTGAAGTTCCTAAAGTACTTACCTGCAATACCTTTCGAACAAGATATTACATGTAGAATTTGAACCTGTGGTTCTTAAAATAAACTAAGAAAAGATATTTTTCTATATAAAAACCTATTGGCTGGATTTGTCTCTGAGTGTGTGTACCTCATTTATTGTCTATGTGTATGTACAACAAATGCTTAACACTACTCCTTGGATAAGCCTACTGCTCGACCACACTACCACAAAATAGAGCATTAGTATTATCTATTTTTACCACTATTTTACCTCTAAGGGGAACCCTTGGACTCTGTGCATGCTATTCCTTACTTTGAAATAGCACATACAGAGCCAACTTCCTACACTGTGGCATAGGTAACTCACCCCTCTAGCAGGCCTTACAGCCCTAAGGCAGGGTGCACTATACCACAGGTAAGGGCATAGGTGTTTGAGCACTATGCCCCTACAGTGTCTAAGCAAAACCTTAGATATTGTGCAGGGTAGCCATAAGAGTATATGGTCTGGGAGTTTGTCAAACACGAACTCCACAGCACCATAATGGCTACACAGAAAACTGGGAAGTTTGGTATCAAACTTCTCAGCACAATAAATGCACACTGATGCCAGTGTGCAATTTATTGTAAAATACACCCAGAGGGCATCTTAGAGATGCCCCCTGAAAACATACCCGACTTCCAGTGTGGGCTAACTAGTTTTTGCCAGCCTGCCACACACCAGACATGTTGCTGGCCACATGGGGAGAGTGCCTTTGTCACTCTGTGGCCAGGAACAAAGCCTGTACTGGGTGGAGGTGCTTCTCACCTACCCCTGCAGGAACTGTAACACCTGGCGGTGAGCCTCAAAGGCTCACCCCCTTTGTTACAGCGCCACAGGGCATCCCAGCTGGTGGAGATGCCTGCCCCTCCGGCCACTGCCCCCACTTTTGGCGGCAAGGCTGGAGGAGATAATGAGAAAAACAAGGAGGAGTCTTCCCCACCTCAGGGAGGACTCCCCGGCGACTGCGAGCCCATTAGTAACCAAAGGTGACCCCTCTGAGTCCCCACACCGATGCCTACAGAGGAAATCTAGAGGCTCCCCCTCACCGCGACTGCCTGTAACAAGGGACCCAATGCCTGGAACCAACACTGCACCCGCAGCCCCCAGGACCTGAAGGAACCAAACTCCAGTGCAGGAGCGACCCTCTGCCTAGCCCAGGTGGTGGCTGCCTGCATTGTTGAAGAGACCCCCGGGTCTCCCCTTTGCTTTCAATACAAAACCCGGTGCCTGTTTGCACTCTGCACCCGGCCGCCCTGTGCCGCTGAGGGTGTACTTTCTGTGCCTGCTTGTGGTCCCTCACCCTTTGCCAAAACTGTACATGCTATTCTGATTATTCAAAGTTCCTAAAGTACATACGTGAAATACCTTTCATTTGAAGTATTACTTGTAAACCTTGAAGCTATGGTTCTTAAGATAAACTAAGAAAATATATTTTTCTATATAAAAACCTATTGGCCTGGAGTTAAGTCTTTGAGTGTGTGTTCCTCATTTATAGTCTGTGTTTACAACAAATGCTTAACACTACCCTCTGATAAGCCTACTGCTCGACCACACTACCACAAAATAGAGCATTAGAATTATCTATTTTTGCCACTCTTACCTCTAAGGGGAACCCTTGGACTCTGTGCACACTTTCTTACTTTGAAATAGTACATACAGAGCCACCTTCCTACAATCACCACCAGAAGATAGCACTGGATGCACTCAAGTTCTGGCTAGGGCGGCATCGTACCACAATGTCACCATGCACACTGATCCTTTTGAGGATGATTTTCTCTTTAATACATTATCCTCCACTCACACTACTTACCAGTCCCTTCCCATGCTTCCAGGCATGTTAAAGCATGCACATCAAATATTTCAAGAGCCAGTCAAGGCCAGGATCATCACTCCCAGAGTGGCGAAAAAATATAAACCATCTCCCGCTCATTCCATTTCTAGTCAACAAACTGTGTCAAAACAACAAACTCAAACTCGTACTTATAGCACCAACGTGGGCACGTCAACCCTGGTACACTACACTGTTAGATCTGTCAGTAGTACCACACAAAAACTCCCCAACAGACCAGATCTGTTAACACAAAACAAACAACAAATCTGGCATCCAGATCCAGCAATATTCAATCTAGCGATTTGGCTCCTGAGGTAATAGAATCTGGGTATCTACAACTACCAACTGAATGTATGGAAGTAATTAAACAAGCTAGAAAACCCACTACCAGGCAGTGTTATGCAAACAAATGGAAAAGGTTTGTGTTTTACTGTCAATCTAAACAGATTGCCCCTCTTTCAGCATCAATACAAGACATTGTAGGTTACTTGCTTCATCTGCAAAAAGCAAATTTAGCCTTCTCGTCCATCAAAATACATCTCAATGCTATTTCATCGTATTTGCAAAATATACAACACACCTCTCGATTTAGAGTCCCAGTTATCAAAGCCTTCATGGAAGGACTAAAACACATCGTACCACCAAGAACACCCCCAGTGCCTTTGTGGAATCTAAATATTGTACTCACACGACTCATGGGTCCACCATTTGAACTTATGCATTCATGTCAGATTCAGTACTTAACATGGAAAGTTGCATTCCTAGTTGCAATTACTTCATTAAGGAGAGTTAGTGAAATCCAAGCTTTCACTATTGAACAACCCTTCATACAAGTACACAAACATAAAGTGGTACTTCGGACAAACCAACATTTTCTACCAAAGTGATATCACTGTTTCATATCAATCAAACAGTGGAACTTCCAGTCGTCTTCCCACAGCCAGACTCTGTAGCAGAAAGAGCGCTGCAAATATTGGACATTAAAAGAGCTATAATGTATTACATTGATAGAACTAAATTATTTAGGAAAACCATACAGTTATTTGTGGCGTTCCAGAAACCACATACTGGTAATCCTACCTCAAAACAAGGACTAGCTAGATGGATAGTAAAATGCATCCAAACATGTTACCTAAAAGCTCAAATGCAGCTGTTAGTAACACCAAAAGCACATTCCACCAGGAAAAAAGGAGCAACAATGTAATTTTTAGGAAATATACCAATGACAGAAATCTGTAAAGCAGCCACTTGGTCAATACCCCATACATTTACCAAGCATTACTGTGTAGATGTGTTAGCAACACAACAGGCCACTGTAGGACAGGCTGTACTAAGAACAATATTTCAAACAACTTCAACTGCTACAGGCTGACCACTGCTTATGGGAGGCAAAACTGCTTTGTAGTCTACGCATAGCATGTGTATCTGCAGTTACACATGCCATCGAACAAAAAAAACTTACTCAGTGTACATCTGTTCGTGGCATGTTCCGCTGCAGATTCACATGCGCCCTCCCACCTCCCCGGGAGCCTTTAGCCGTGTAAGTTAAAACATTCATTTGTACATATGTATATATATCTCTATTTCATTTGCTTAGACATCTCTTTTCTTTATACTCTATCACTCCTACCTTACCCTCTGTGGGAAAACAATCTAACATGGAGTCGATGCCCATGTGGCAATGGAGCCGAAAAGGAGGAGTCACTCGATCCCGTGACTCAAACACTTCTTCAAAGAAAAACAGCTTGTAACACTCCGAGCCCAACACTAGATGGCAGGACTATGCATAGCATGTGAATCTGCAGCAGAACATGCCACGAACAGATGTACACTTTGTAAGTGACATTTTCCATATACATTTGCATGGACATCTATACTCTATCACTCTTTCCTTTTCCCACTGGAGTCGATGCCCATGCGCATTGGAACCGAGAGGAGGAGTCACTCCATCCCGTGACTCCGAAAAGAGTTCTTAGAAGAAAAACAGCTTGTAACACTCCAAGCCCAACACTAGATGTCGGAAAGGATGTGCATAGCATATGAATCTGCAGCACTACATGCCACGAGCAGATGTACACTGGGTAAGTGCCATTTTCCATATATATGTATGTATGTATGTTTGATGGCATGTGTAGCTGCAGATACACATGCTGTGCACATCCCGCCATCTGGTGTTGGGCTCGGAGTGTTACAAGTTGTTTTTCTTCAAAGAAGTCTTTTCGAGTCACGAGACCGAGGGACTCCTCCCATTTCGACTCCATTGCGTATGGGCGTCGACTCCATCTTAGATTGTTTTCTCCGCCATCGGGTTCGGACGTGTTCCTTTTCGCTCCGTGTTTCGGGTCGGAAAGTTAGTTGGAATCTCGGAAAAAACTTCGGTATTGTTTGCGTTCGGTATCGGGTTAGTTACAACAGATCGACACCGAATTTAGAAGAGTTCCGGTGGCCCTTCGGGGTTTTTTCGATCCCCCGTCGGGGCCTGGTTGGCCCGGCCACGTGTGAATTCAAGGCTGATGGAACGGACCCCATTCCGCTTCTGTCCAAAATGCCATAACAAGTATCCGTATACTGATCAGCATCTGGTCTGTAACTTGTGCTTGTCCCCAGAGCACAAGGAAGATACTTGTGAGGCCTGTCGAGCGTTTCGGTCCAGGAAGACGTTAAGAGACCGAAGAGCCAAAAGACTGCAGATGGCGTCGACGCCGACAGAACAAGAGCATTTCGAGGAAGAAGAGGAAGCTTTCTCTATCCACGAATCTGACTCGGAAGAGCTCGAGGCCGAAGAAACGCCGAAAACCGTGAGTAAGACGTCGAAACATAAGACTCACGAGAAGTCATCAAGAGCCCAGGGGACGCCACCGCCAACAGGCCATGGTTTAACCCAAAAAAGCGGTGACCGAGCCAAGGCACCGAAAAAGGGCACGCTGGTGTCGAAGTCATCCGACTCCGGTCGAGATACCGCCACACAGCAATCTCGGACCCGAGACATCGGCTCTGAGAAATTTCAGCACCGTGACAGCGGCACCGAACAAATTCGGCACCGAGACGCCACCACGCCGAAAATTACAAAGGTTTCTTCTGAGCCTAAAAAGACCTCCGAAAAAGTTTCGGTTCCGAAACATCCAGCCTCGGAGCCGAGAACAGGTTCCTATACAGAGGAACAAGGATTAGCCTCACAAATGAAAAAACATAGATTTGGAGAGGAACTTCAAGCTGTAGAGCCAGACTATACTCAAAGGAGGCTCCACATTCATCAAGACACAGGGAAGATAACCACTCTTCCTCCAATTAAAACAAAAAGAAAACTTGCCTTTCACGAAAAGGACAAGGAGCCACAGGCAAAGGTGGCAAAGAAAACAACTCCACCACCTTCTCCACCACCATCAGTGCACACATCACCAGTAGCAACTCCTCCACTGATGCACTCACCGACTCATACTGCCATGAGTCAAGATGATCCCGATGCATGGGACCTTTACGATGCTCCAGTATCGGACAACAGCCCAGACTCGTACCCTACCAGGCCGTCCCCTCCTGAGGACAGTACATCTTACACACAGGTGATCGCAAGGGCAGCTGCTTTCCATAACGTCACCTTGCATTCAGAACCAATTGAGGATGACTTCTTGTTAAACACGCTAACCTCCACTCATAGCCAGTACCAAAGACTACCTATGCTCCCAGGAATGCTAAAACATTAAAAACAAATCTTTCAGGATCCTGTTAAAGGCCGAGCCATAACTCCAAGGGTGGAGAAAAAGTACAAGCCACCGCCAACAGATCCTGTTTATATTACAACGCAGTTAACTCCAGACTCAGTAGTTGTCGGGGCAGCTCGTAAGAGAGCAAACTCTCATACCTCGGGAGACGCACCACCTCCAGACAGAGAGTCGCAAATTTGATGCTGCGGGCAAAAGGGTTGCAGCACAAGCAGCAAACCAATGGCGCATTGCCAATTCACAAGCGCTTTTGGCAAGATATGACAGAGCTCACTGGGATGAGATGCAACATTTGATAGAACACTTACCCAAGGAGTTCCAAAAAAAGAGCCCAAGTGGTGGAAGAAGGACAAAGTATCTCTAATAATCAGATATGGTCTTCAATGGATGCAGCAGATACGGCTGCAAGGACAGTAAATACTGCAATACCAACAAGAAGGCACGCATGGCTCCGCATGTCAGGTTTCAAGCCGGAAATTCAACAAGCGTGCTAAATATGCCATTTAATGAACAGCAGTTGTTTGGGCCGGAAGTCGACACTGCTATTGAGAAACTCAAGAAAGACACTGATAAGGCAAAAGCCATGGGCGCACTCTACTCCCTGCAGAGCAGAGGCACCTTTGGCAAAACACCTTTTAGGGGAGGGTTTCGAGGACAACCTACAGAAACCACAACATCACAAACAAGGCCCACTTACCAAAGCCAATATCAGCGGGGAAGTTTTCGGGGGCAATATAGAGGGGGACGATTCCAAAGAAGTAGAGGAAAATTCCAAAGCCCCAAAAGTCCTCAAAATAAGCAGTAACTCACAAGTCACACATCCCCATCACATAACACCTGTGGGGGGAAGATTAAGCCAATTTTACAAACATTGGGAGGAGATAACAGATACTTGGGTACTAGCAATTATCCAGCATGGTTATTGCATAGAATTTCGCGAATTCCCTCCAACAGTCCCACCGAAAACACACAGTATGTCGAAACAACATATAAATCTTCTAGGATTAGAAGTTCAAGCATTTCTCCAAAAAGAAGCAATAGAATTAGTACCAAAACAAGAACTAAACACAGGAGTTTACTCACTGTACTTTCTGATACCCAAAAAAGACAAAACTCTAAGACCTATACTAGATCTCAGAATATTAAATACATACATCAAATCAGACCATTTTCACATGGTTACATTACAAGAAGTAATCCCACTGCTCAAACAACAAGACTACATGACAACACTGAATCTAAAGGATGCATATTTCCATATACCAATACATCCTTCACACAGGAAGTACCTAAGGTTTGTATTCCAAGGGATACATTACCAATTCAAAGTGTTGCCATTCGGAATAACAACTGCGCCAAGAGTTTTTACAAAATGTCTAGCAGTAGTAGCTGCACATATCAGAAGGCAGCAAATACATGTGTTCCCGTACCTAGACGATTGGTTAATCAAAACCAACTCGCAAAAACAGTGTTCACAACACACAAATTACGTCATGGAAACCCTACACAAACTAGGGCCCGTATTTATACTTTTTTTAGTGCCGCATTTGCGCCGCTTTTTGACGCAAAACGGCGCAAACCTACAAAATACAATGATATTTTGCAAGTTTGCACCGTTTTTGCGTCAAAAAACGACGCAAATGCGGCGCAAAAAAAGTATAAATACGGGCCTAGGTTTCTCAATCAATTACTCAAAGTCACACCTTCTGCCGTGTCAAACACAGCAATACCTAGGAGCAACAATCAACACAGTAAAAGGAATTGCCACTCCAAGTCCACAAAGAATCCAAACATTCCAAAATGTTATACAAGCCATGTATCCAAACCAAAAGATACAGGTAAAATTAGTAATGAAACTCCAAGGCATGATGTCCTCATGCATAGCCATTGTCCAAAACACAAGGTTGCACATGCAGCCCTTACAACAGTGCCTAGCATCACAGTGGTCACAGGCACAGGGTCAACTTCTAGATCTGGTGTTGATAGACCGCCAAACATACATCTCGCTTCAATGGTGGAACAGTATAAATTTAAACCAAGGGCGGCCTTTTCAAGACCCAGTGTCACAATACGTAATAACGACAGATGCATCCATGACAGGGTGGGGAGCACACCTCAATCAGCACAGCATCCAAGGACAATGGGACATTCAGCAAAAACAGTTTCATATAAACCACTTAGAACTGTTAGCGGTATTTCTAGCTCTGAAAGCATTTCAACCCATAATAACCCACAAATACACTCTTGTCAAAACAGACAACATGACAACAATGTATTACCTAAACAAACAGGGAGGAACACACTCGACACAGTTGTATCTCCTAACACAAAAAATATGGCATTGGGCGATTCACAACCACATTCGCCTAATAGCACAATTTATTCCAGGGATTCAGAATCAGTTAGCAGACAATCTCTCTCGGGATCACCACAGATCCACGAATGGGAATTTCACACCCAAATACTGAACACTTACTTCAGAATGTGGGGAACGCCACAAATAGATCTGTTTGCAACAAAAGAAAACTCCAAATGCCAAAACTTCACATCCAGGTACCCACAACATCAGTCTCAGGGCAATGCACTATGGATGAACTGGTCAGGGATATTTGCGTACGCTTTTCCCCCTCTCCCACTTCTTCCATATCTAGTAAACAAGTTGAGTCAAAACAAACTCATACTAATAGCATCAACATGGGCAAGGCAACCTTGGTACACAGCACTACTAGACCTTTCAGTAGTACCTCATATCAAACAACACAACAACAGATCAGACATCCAAATCCAGCATCGCTGAATCTAGCAATTTGGCTCCTGAAATCCTAGAATTCGGGCACTTAGACCTCACACAGGAATGTATGGAGGTTATAAAACAGGCTAGAAAACCTACCACTAGACACTGTTATGCAAATAAGTGGAAAAGATGTGTTTATTACTGCCATAATAATCAAATTCAGCCTTTACACGCATCTGCAAAAGAGATAGTAGGATACTTACTACATTTGCAGAAATCTAAACTAGCTTTCTCTTCCATTAAAATACATCTTACGGCAATTTCAGCTTACCTGCAAATTACGCACTCAACTTCATTATTTAGGATACCAGTCATAAAAGCATTTATGGAAGGCCTAAAGAGAATTATACCACCAAGAACACCACTGGTTCCTTCATGGAACCTCAACATCGTCTTAACACGACTCATGGGTCCACCTTTTGAGCCCATGCACTCTTGTGAAATGCAATACTTAACGTGGAAAGTTGCATTTTTAATTGCCATCACATCTCTAAGAAGAGTGAGTGAAATTCAAGCATTTACCATTCAAGAACCATTTATTCAAATACACAAAAATAGTTGTTCTATGGACCAATCCTAAATTTTTACCAAAAGTAATCTCACCGTTCCACTTGAATCAAACGGTAGAATTACCAGTGTTCTTCCCACAGCCAGATTCTGTAGCTGAAAGAGCACTACATACATTAGACATCAAAAGAGCACTAATGTACTACATTGACAGAACAAAACTAATTCGAAAGACAAAACAACTATTTATCGCCTTTCAAAGACCTCATACAGGAAATCCAATTTCAAAACAAGGCATTGCTAGATGGATAGTTAAGTGCATTCAAACATGCTATCTTAAAGCTAAAAGAGAACTGCCTATTACACCAAAGGCACACTCAACCAGAAAGAAAGGCGCTA
This sequence comes from Pleurodeles waltl, assembly GCF_031143425.1. Lineage (NCBI taxonomy): Eukaryota > Metazoa > Chordata > Amphibia > Caudata > Salamandridae > Pleurodeles > Pleurodeles waltl. The sequence continues at coordinate 151,829,073 of NC_090441.1, read as the reverse complement.
CCATGGCCTTTCTAGGAAATATTCCAATGAACGAAATATGTAAGGCAGCAACATGGTCTACGCCTCATACATTTACCAAGCACTACTGTGTAGATGTGTTAACTGCACAACAAGCAACAGTAGGTCAAGCTGTACTAAGAACATTATTTCAAACTACTTCAACTCCTACAGGCTGAACCACCGCTTTTGGGGAGATAACTGCTTATTAGTCTATGCACAGCATGTGTATCTGCAGCTACACATGCCATCGAACGGAAAATGTCACTTACCTAGTGTACATCTGTTCGTGGCATTAGTCGCTGCAGATTCACATGCGCCCACCCGCCTCCCCGGGAGCCTGTAGCCGTTCAGAAGTAGATCTTAAACATTTGTACATTTGTAAATATATTACTTTAAACTTCATTATGTACAGACGCATTCACTCCATTGCATGGGCACTATTACTAGCATACACAACTCCTACCTCACCCTCTGCGGGAAAAACAATCTAAGATGGAGTCAACGCCCATGCGCAATGGAGTCGAAATGGGAGGAGTCCCTCGGTCTCGTGACTCGAAAAGACTTCTTTGAAGAAAAACAACTTGTAACACTCCGAGCCCAACACCAGATGGCAGGATGTGCACAGCATGTGAATCTGCACCGACTAATGCCACGAACAGATATACACTGGGTAAGTGACATTTTCCATATGTTCGATGGCATGTGTAGCTGCAGATACACGGAAACACGCTAATAGTCAATCGACAGATGATGCTGCTCCTGATAAATAGAAGAAAAAACTTGATGCAGCGGGAAAGAGTGGCTGCACAAGCTGCTAATCATTGGCAGATTGCCAATTCACAGGCATTTCTGCCATGACATGATAGAGACCACTGGGACGAGATGGAAGATCTTCTCCAGTACCTCCCAGAGGAACATTGGAAAAAGGGACAGGAGATAGTTTCAGAAGGGCAAGCCATCTCAAATAACTCCATTAGTTGTGCCACTGATACAGCGGATACTACGGCGCGCGGTATAAATACCAGTCTTCGTATAAGAAGGCATGCTTGGCTCAGATGCTCAGGCTTCAAGCCAGAAATATAGCAGGCCGTTCTTAACAGCCCAGAGGTTTACACCACCATAGACGAGCTCAAAAAGGATTCGGAAACAGCAAAAGCTTTGGGGGCCCTACTCAACACAACACAGAAGTAATTGTCACCGGCCACAGTTAAGTGGATGCTTCAAAACATCTGGTGAACCCTTCCACCTCCCAAACCAAACAAGGAGCACAGATGTACAATAGAGGTTCCTTTGGGTTTCCTACAGAGGTACAAACAATAAAGGCAGAGAGGTAAGGCGTCTGCCTCTAGAGGTTCTGCCTCAAATACATGTCAGGGACTGCTTCTACCTTCCACCAACACACCTCTCTCTAGTAGGGGGAAGACTAATGCATTTCTATTCCCAATAGTCCAACATCGCCACAGATCAGTGGGTTCTATCTATTATCCAACATGGTTGTGTGAAAGTTTGTGAGTGGGAGGGGGAATATTTGGTGGAGATGAGTTCTAGAAAGTAACCATCTCATTCTTTTAAAATAATTACAATCCCTTCTTCTCAAAGGGGCTATAGAGCCACTTCCCCTATCTCAGCATGGGTTAGGAGTATATTCCCTATACTTTCTTATACCAAAGAAAGATGGGCCATTAAGACCAATTCTAGATCTCAGACTTCTCAACCTGTACAGAGCATTTCCATAAGGCCACTCTTCAAGATGTTATTCCCCTATTACAGCAAGGTGACTTCATGACAGCTTTAGATCTCAAAGATGCTTTCTTTCACATTCCCATTCATTCATTCATCACATCGCAAATACCTCAGATTTGTCATTGCGGGAAAACACTATCAATTCAAGGTTTTATCATTGGGGTAACAACCGTTCCCAGGGTATTCACAAAATGTCTAGCAGTAGTTGCCACATTTATCAGAAGACAAGACATTCATGTCTTCCCCTACTTGGATGACCGGCTCATCAAAGCAACCACCATACAACAATTTGAGAGTCATACTCAGTACACAGTAGACCTTCTACACACCCTTGGCTGGGATTCACAATCCACTTTCTCAAATCCCAGCTGCAACCTTCACAGATACAGCCTTATCTGGGATTGGTTCTCATGGCTTTACTCAGTTAGCCTATCCCAGTCCAGCTCGGATTCAAGCTTTCCAAACTCTGTCTCAGAATACAGGAAAACCACACTTACACAGTGAGAATAGTGATGCAACTACTAGGGATGATTGCTTCCTGCAGTGCCATCGTTCTTCATGCCAGACTACACAAGCATCCCTTACAGCAGTGTCTAACTAGTCAGTGACCGCAGTCACAGGGTCATTTCCAGGATCTAGTGTTGTTGGACCACCAGACTCACCGCTCTCTGCAACGGTCAAATCCCACCAACATTTCCAAGGGGCAGCCCTTTCAAGACCCTGTGCCTCAGATCACTATCACTACTAATGCATCATAAGTAGGTTGGGGAGCTCACCTCAACAACCTCGCAATACAAGGCAGATGGGATCCCATTCAATAGACTTCTCACATCAGCTACTTGGAGTTGCAATCAATCTTTCTAGTGCTCAAAGCCTTTCTGCTGCAACTCTTTCACAAAGTGGTTCTAGACCGTACAGACTCCGCAGGATGCAGCAACAAGCCCACGAATGGGAACTTCACCCACAAGTACTTCACCAATACCTTCAAAGGTGAGGAACACCACATATAGACCTCTTCGCCACCTCAAAAAAAAATCAAAATGCCAAAACTTTGCGTCCAGGTACCCACTCCCTCAGTCCAAGGGCAATGCTCTATGGATGAGTTGGTCAGGGATATTTGCTTACGCTTTTCTGCCTCTCCCCCTCATTCTCTCTCTAGTTCGCAAAATGAAGTAAACATCACTCACCATTATCCTTGTAGTTCCCACATGGGAACGTCAACCTTGGTTCACTACTCTGTTGGATCTGTCTGTAGTTCCTCACGAGAAACTCCCCAGCAGACACGACCTTCTCACTCAAAGGCAAGGTAAAATCGGACATCCAGACCCCAAAACACTCAATTTTGCAATATGGCTCCTGGAGTCCTAGAGTTTGGTTATTTAAATCCTCTCTCAGAAAGTATGGGAATTCTTTGAGAGGCATTTAAACCTACAACTAAACAGTGTTGTGTTGCAAAATGTAACATTTTGTCTGCTACTGTCAACCTAAACACATTAACCCACTCAAAGCCTCAGTTCATACTCCTCTATTAGACTTCATTTAGCGGCTATAGGTGCTTCCCTCCAAAATAGAGAAAATATCTCTTTATTCAGGATTCCAGTTATCAAAGCTTTCATGGAAGGCCTCCAAAGAGTCATTCCACCCAGGGTTCCACCAGTCGCATCATGGAACCTTAATGTTGTACTTATTAGACTCATGGGAACACCTTTTGAGCCTATGCAGTCTTCTTCTTTGTAATTTATTTAATGAAAAGTAGCCTTTTTAACTATCACTTCTGATGTGTAAGTGAAATACAGGCTCTACCTTTAGAAGAACCTTTCTTCCAGTTACACAAAGATAGGTTAGTTCTTAGGACAAACCCTAAATTCCTTCCCAAAGCAGTTTCTTCATTTCACCTTAATCAAACAATTGAGTTACCTGTATTTTTCCCCACGGCCAGACTCAGTTGCAGAGAGACCGCTTCACACACTAGATGTTAAGGGCTCTTCTGGATTACATTGATAGGGCTAAAAACTTTAGGAAATTTAGACAGCTTTTTGTAGCATTTTCCATGCCTCATACATGCAATCCAGTTTCAGAAACTGGCATAGCCAGATGGATAGTCAAATGTCTTCAAACTTGCTATCTTAAAGCCAAAAGTCAGTTATTTAGTGCTCCCAGAGAACATTCCAGAACAAACAAGCATTTGCAATGCAACTGGTCTCGCGTTTGCTCATGTTAGAGCTGATCGCGTTGTAAACTCCTAACCCGACTTTTCATCTATCGGCAAAAGTGCTTTTATGTAGGTAGCCTGAAAAAGTGAAATTACCTGTGTAAAGCGCTCGACTTCTGCTAAGCGAAATCGCGCTAGGAAAGTAGAGAAGAAGTAGTCCACGATCCGACAGAAAACAACGAGCCTTGCATGTTTTCTGTACTTGGTCGCTGCGCTCGAGGAGGGCTAACCACCGGAAAAGGCATGACGTGTACATGCCTTCCACTAATGAAAGCAAGCAGATTTTACTAGACAAGCCCACGCATCAATGAAACACAGACATGACGTCGACAGGGCTCCGAGCCCTTTTCTAATAACTAAAGTGTCTTGCTGCGATACGCATGCGCAAGCGCATGCAATGCAGGCTCGACCCTAAAAAGGGTGCTTCTCTGGCTGTTTTAGGTAACATTCTAATAGACATTTGTAAGGCTGCTACTTGGTCTACACCACATACATTTACTCTACACTATTGTGTAGACGTTTTAGCACAGCAACAAGCTTATGTTGGCCAAGCAAGCTCAGGACAGTTTTTCAAGCTTCTCCAACTCCTACCGGCTAGCCACTGCTTACTTAGAGGGGCCTGCTTTACAGTACATGCAAAGCATGTGTATCTACAGCCACACATGCCATCTGACCGAAAATTTTACTTACCCAGTAGACATCGGTTTGTGGCATGTAGTCCTGTAGATTCACGTGCGCCCTCCCTCCTCCCGGGAGCCTGTGGTCGTTGTAGTGGCATTGTTTAATGAATATTGTATATATGTATGTAGATGGCATGTGTAGCTGCAGGTACACATGCTGTGCATATCACCATCTAGTGTTGGGCTCGGAGTGTTACAAGTTGTTTTTCTTCAAAGCTTTTTTCGAGTCATGGTATCGAGTGACTCCTCAGTGATAGGACTCAAAGCCATTGCGCACTTTGATTTCTTTCCACTGTCAGGTTCGAACGTGTTCTGTCTCGCTTTGGTACTTTCAGTTCGGTACTATATGAACTTCTCTTTCCTTTTCCTTAAGGTTGGTATCGTTTTTGAACAAGTTTCTGACTGCACTCTATCCGATTGTAGTGTTGGGATCGATCACACTCCCTTTTGGGCACCCGCACCCTTCTCTGGCCTTTTCAGGCCTACTGCTGCATTGGCTAATAGATCGGACTCCATTTCGATTCTGTCCTTGGTGCCATGCCAAGTTCCCCTACACTGACAAGCATTCAGTGTGCAACCACTGCCTTTCTCCCAACCAACTAGAAGAGACCTGCGAGGCTTGTCAGTCCTTTCGATCAAGGAAGACCTTACGAGATCGAAGAGCAGGGCGGTCAGGGATGGCGTCGAAGTCCACCAACAAAATGCCTGACATCTTTGGTGAGGAACAGGCACAGACTGCAGTCTCCATTGGAGAGACGGACAGAGATTCAGATGAGGACAGCCAGGTATTCCCTGCGGCACAGTACGTGAGTACACCAGCCCCTTCCCATTAAAAACAAACTAAGAAATCACAGAAGGCCTTGGGTCTACCTCTGCTTGCTGGCCATGGTTTGACCCGAAAACAGATCGTCGACCGACCCTCTGGTTCGGTGCCAAAAAAGGCCAAGACCCACACTCACGAACAGACTTGCGCCTGTTTCGGCATAGAGTGGAAAGATGGAGGCTTGGACTTTGGAACCGAGACGGCTTCATACCACATCGCAGCTGAAACATCCACGCTCCTTTTCGGAGCCTAAAACACTTTCTCCTACCAGACTGACCACTTTTGCGGCCCGTATTAAGCATGCTGCCACCAGGCTTTTAGAGCATTCATTAGGGGGCAGAAAACAGGTTTCATCTTCAGAACAGGAGGCAGCTGAAACAGACATTAGATCCATTCTGGAGGTCATGGACCAAAAACAAAGAAGGATTCAAATCCCGAAAGAGACTGGAAAGATTATTGCCTCTCCTCCTTCAATTACAAAGAGGAAAATAGCATTCCAAGAATTTGGATACTGTCCCTTTACCGGCAAAAATCTTTAAACATAATGAGAAGCCAAAGACTATACTGCATTTGCCTTATCTTCCCTTTTATCCGCCACCTCATACTCCTCCACCACCAACTTCACCCACACAATCTCATGCTTCTTCATATGGGGACTAAATGGGTGATAGTATTTACAACATGAATCCATGGGACATGTACGACTCTGACCCAATCCCACCCAATGATCCTGACTTGTATCCCACAAGACTGTCTCCACCTGAGGATACCACTCTCTATAATCGGGTCACTTCCAGGGTGGCAGCCTTTCAGTGTGTAGATGCACTCTGAGCCAATAGAAGAGGAAATTCTATTTAACACTTTTTCCTCAACTCCCAAATGATATCAGTGCTTGACAATGTTCCCGGGTATGTTAAAACATGCCAGTGACATTTTCGAAAAACCATTGAAGTTCATGGTATTAACACCTAGAATAGATTTATAAAATATATAAAGCGGCACCAACTGATCCAGTTTTTATTTCACAGCAGTTACTGCCAGATTCCATTGTAGTCCGTGCAGCCAGAAAACGGGCAAATAGCCATTCCAAAGGGGATGCTCCTCCCTCTGATAAAGAAAGCTGCAAATTTGATGTAGCAGGCAAAAGAGTAGCAACTCAGGCTGCAAATCACAAGGACAAGCCATAGCTTATAATCGGATCTGATCAGCACTAACCGTGGCTGATACGGCAGCTAGGAGAAAAAAATACTAGCGTCACAATTAGGAGGCATGCTTGGTTCAGGTCCTCGGGCTTTAAACCTGAAATACAACAAGCGGTCCTTAACATGCCTTTTAATAAGCAGCAACTCTTTGCACCGGAGGTGGACACAACCATTGACCAGTTAAAAAAGGATTCTGAGACAGAAAAGGCCATGGGAGCCCTGTATACAACTTTTCGGGGCTCATTTTATAAACCTCCATTTAGAGGAAGGTTTAAGCCACAAATGTTAGAGGCCTCTACATCCCAACAAAAACAGGGACAACAATATAATCCCAGGGGATCTTTCAGGGGCTGTCATAGAGGGGACACTTTCAGATAGAGGTAAATCCCCTGCTGCAAGAGGTGCCTCTGTCGTTTACTCTCCTGTGGAGAGAAGAATGCGTCGATCCAGTCAGCACTCTCGCCTCCGGGCGGGCCTTTCGTTCTTTTTACACGCCCAGTGGTACTTGCGTCGGAAATCCAGCTTGCACGATGATCCAAAAACCACGCAGCATGGGTTGCAATCAGACCAGCTGCGCATCGTTTCTCCAGCTCCATGCGTTGCTCTTCCAGTCGATTTGCAAGCGAGCGTCGTTTTTTTTTTTTTTGCCGCAGATCGGAGTTGCATCGATCTTTTCCCTGCATGGCGTTCTGTGCGTGTTTTTTTTCCTCTTAGGCTGCCAGCTTCTCCTTTCAGGCTCCCAGGAACTGGATGGCCACCACAGGGCAGAGTAGGAGTCTCTCAACAGACTCCAGTTGCTGGCAGAGAGAAGTCTTTGCTGTCCCTGAAACTTCAAACAACAGGAGGCAAGCTCTAAATAAAACCCTTGGAGATCTTCACAAGATGGAAGGCACACACACAATCCAGTCTTTGCCCTCTTACTCAGGCAGAAGCAGCAACTGCAGGATAGCTCCACGAAGCACAGTCACAGGCAGGGCAGCTCTTCTCACTCAGCTCTTCTCCAGGCAGAGGTTTCTTTTGGTTTCCAGAAGTGTCCTAAAGTCTGTGGTTTTGGGTGCCCTTCTTATACTCATTTTCTCCTTTGAAGTAGTCCTACTTCAAAGTAGATTCTCTTTTGAATGTAAAATCCTGTCCGGCCCCAGACACTCACCAGGGTGTTGGACTGCATTGTGTGAGGGCAGGCACAGCCCTTTCAGGTGTGAGTGACCACTCTTCCTCTCCCTCCTAGCACAGATGGCTCATCAGGAAATGCAGACTACACCCCAGCTCCCTTTGTGTCACTGGCTAGTTTGAGGTGCAACCAGCCCAACTGTCAAACTGACCCAGACAGGGAATCCACAAACAGGCAGTCACAGAAATGGTATAAGCAAGACAATGCTCACTTTCTAAAAGTGGCATTTTCAACACACAATCCTAAAATCAACTTTACTAAAAGATGTATTTTTAAATTGTGAGCTCAGAGACCCCAAACTCCACATGCCAATCCGCTCCCAAAGGGAATCTACACTTTAATCATATTTAAAGGTAGCCCCCATGTTAACCTATGGGAGGGACATGCTTTGCAAAAGTGAAAACTGAATTTAGCAATATTTCACTGTCAGGACATATAAAACATATTACTATATATCTTACCTTAACCATACACTGCACTCTGCCCTTGGGGCTACCTAGGGCCTACCCTAAGGGTGCCTTACATGTAAGAAAAGGGAAGGTTTAGGCCTGGCAAGTGGGTACACTTGCCAAGTTGAATTTTCAGTTAAAGCAGCACACACACACTGCAGTGGCAGGTCTGAAACATGATTACAGAGCTACTTATGTGGGTGGCACAACCAGTGCTGCAGGCCCACTAGTAGCATTTGATTTACAGTCCCTGGGCACCTCTAGTGCACTGTACTAGGGACTTACTAATAAATCAAATATGCCAATCATGGATAAACCAATTACATAAACATTTTGTAAAGGAGCACTTGCACTTTAGCACTGGTTAGCAGTGGTAAGGTGCCCAGAGTGACAAAAACAGCAAAATAAGAGTCCAGCACACATCAACAACCTGGGAAACAGAGGCAAAAGGTTAAGGGAGACCACGCCAAGGATGAAAAGTCTAACAGTTCCCATCAGTCTACAAGGGACAGGGGTATATTCTGACCTCTAAATCAATATAGCCTGTCAGAGCAGTTCCACATGGTCACTCTACAGCATTTCATTCCCTTGTTACAAAAACAAGTCTACATGACAGCATTAAATCCAAAGGACGCTTACTTCCACATTCCTATATATCCAGCGCACCACAAGTATTTAAGGTTTGTGATAGCGGGCAAGCACTATCAGTTTGGCGTAACAACAGCACCAAGGGTGTTCACAAAATGTCTAGCTGTAGTTGCGGCATACCTCAGAAGACAGTACATATGTCTTCCCTTATCTGGACGACTGGTTAATAAAAGCCAGCACCATTCCAAACTGTCAACAGCGCACATAATACACAATAGATACCCTACACAAATTAAAAATTCACAATCAATTACCAGAAATCTCACCTTCAGCCAACACAAATTCAGCCTTATCTAGGAGCAATTCTGAACACTGTCAGCATTCTTACCCAAATCCACAACGAATCCAAGTGTTTCACACACTCATATTCCAATTACAGGTCAATCAAACTTGCACAGTAAGGATTTTCATGAGGCTATTGGGAATGATGGCATCCTGCATAGCAATAGTGGCCAATGCACGTCTAAACATGATACCACTGCAACAGTCTCTCTCGCAACAATGGTCTCAGACACAGGGTCCGATACAGGATCTAGTGTTGTTGGACTGCCAAACTTACAAATCTCTGCAATGGTGAAATCACACCAACTTATCAATTGGGCGGCCATTTCAGGACCCTGTGCCACAGACCATAATCACCACAGATGCATAAATGACAGGTTGGGGAGCCCATCTCAACAATCTTACAATATGGGGGAATGGGACTCAATCCAACAGACTTACCACATAAACCACTTGGAATTGCTGCCATTGTTCTTGGCCATCAAAGCATTCCAACCACAGTTCATTCTCAAAACAGTCTTTATAAGGACAGAAAACATGACAATGTATTATCTGCAAAAACAGGGGGGGGGGGGAGGAGGCACACTCCTCCCAATTGTCCCTTCTCGCTCAAACAATTTGGAAATGGGCAATTCACAATCACATTCACCTGCTAGCGGAATACATCCAAGGGATCAACAACCAGCTAGCGGATCTCTTAAGCAGGACACCGCAACAAATACACAAATGGGAGATTCGCCCACAAGTAATTCAGTATTACTTTCCCATGTGGGGAACACCAAACATAGACCTTTTCGCAACAAGCGAAAACGCACAATGCCAAATCTTTGTGTCCAGATACTCACATGCTCAATCCAGGGGTAATGCTCTATGGATCAATTGGCCGGGGATATTTGCTTACACTTCCCTCTCTCCCGTTAATTCCGTTTCTGGTCAACAAGATCCGTCACACTTCCCTTACTATGCTACTCCTAGCTCCCACGTGGGCACGTCAACATTGGTATACAACATTATTGGATCTGTCATTAGTACCACACCACAAGCTCCCAAACCGACCAGACCTATTGACTGAAAACAAGGGTCAGATCAGGCATCCCAATCCCAGTATGCTCAACCTGGTGATTTGGCTCCTGAGGTCATAGAATATGGATACCTGCAGCTTCCATCAGAATGTATGGGCATTCTAAAGCAAGCACTTAAACCTACAAACAGGCAGTGCTACTTAAATAAATGGAAACATTTTGTATATTACTACCAACCTAAAAACACTATTCCACTTAATCAGTACAGCATAGTGTATGTTATTTGTTTCATTTACAGAAAGCAAATCTTGCATATTCATATATCAAAATTAATTTAACAGCAATAGCAGCATACCACCAAAACAAAAAACATACCTCTGCTTAGAATTTCTGTCATAAAAGCTTTTATGGAAGGTCTTAAGAGTCATTCCACCTGCAGCTCCACCAGCTCCTGCATGGAGTCTTAACATTGTGCCCGCAAGACTTGTGGGTCCACCATTTGAACCCATGCATTCTTGGGCTGTTCAATTTCTCTCATGGAAGGATGCTTTCCTAGTAGCAATTGCTTCCTTAAGAAAAGTGAAAGTCCAGCATTCACTTTGACATCAATTTTCCTTACTTTCTATATATACTCCTTACCTCACCTGCCTGCCGAAAATAAAATCTAACAAAGGACTCAATGCTCATGTGCAGTATCACCGAGAGGAGGAGCTGCTCGACCTCGTGACTCGAAGATTCTTTGAATAAAAACAACTTGCAACACTCCGAGCCCAACACTAGATGGCAGACGCATGCAAAGCATTTGAATCTACAGCACTACATGCCACGAACAGACGTCTACCGGGTAAGTAACATTTTCCATCCTGTAATCAACAATTGTTGCTTTTCTTCTAAGCTTTTGATATCAGCGACCTGATTGTGAGCTACTCAGTCAGTTGGCATTGATTTAAATGCTTCAGCATCTTTTACTTTCCTGGGGTGTGTGATGTCCTCCACACTTTCCATCCTCTTATAAAATGTGAGCCTAACTATAATGTCCCTGAAACCTTTTTTTTTTTTAAGTGAATATATATATATATGTTTGGCATGTGTAGCTGCAGGTACACATGCTGTGCACATCCCGCCATGTAGTGTTGGGCTCTAAGCGTTACAAGTTGTTTTTCTTCGAAGAAGTCTTTTTCAAGTCACGAGATCGAGGTACTCCTCCCCTTTCGGCTCCATTGCGCATGGGCGTCGACTCCATCTTAGATTGTTTTCTTTCCGCCATCGGGTTCAGACGTGTTCCTTTTCGCTCCGCGTTTCGGTTCGGAAAGTTAGTTAAAATCTCGGAAAATTCGACGGTATTGTTTGCGTTCGGTATCTGGTTAGTTACAACAGATCGACACCGAATTTAGAAGAGCTCCGGTGGCCCTTAGGGGTTTTCGATTCCCCAGCAGGGCCTGGTCGGCATGACCACGTGCGTCTTCAAGGCTAATGGAACGGACCCCATTCCGCTTCTGCCCCGAATGTCACAACAAGTATCCTTATACAGATCAGCATCTGGTCTGTAATTTGTGTTTGTCTCCAGAACACAAAGAGGATACCTGTGAGGCCTGTCGAGCGTTTCGGTCGAGGAAGACGTTAAGAGACCGAAGAGCAAGAAGACTAAAAATGCCGTCGGCGCCGACAGGACAAAAACACTTGGAAGAAGAAGAAGAAGAAACCTTCTCCATCGAGGACTCTGACGAGGTCGATCCCGAACAGACGCCGAAAACCGCGAGTAAGACGTCTATTTGCAACAAAAGAAAACGCAAAATGCCAAAACTTCGCATCCAGATACCCACAGGCTCACTCTCAGGACAATGCGTTATGGATGAGTTGGTCAGGGATATTTGCATACGCTTTTCCCCCTCTCCCACTCCTTCCATATCTGGTAAACAAATTGAGTCAAAACAAACTCAAACTCATACTAAGAGCACCAACTTGGGCAAGACAACCTTGTTACACAACACTACTAGACCTCTCAGTAGTGCCCCATATCAAGCTACCAAACAGACCAGATCTGTTAACTCAACACAAACAACAGATCAGACACCCAAATCCAGCATCGCTGAATCTAGCAATTTGGCTCCTGAAGTCTTAGAATTCGGGCACCTAGACCTTACACAAGAATGTATGGAGGTCATAAAACAAGCTAGGAAACCAACCACAAGACATTGCTATGCAAATAAGTGGAAAAGATTTGTTTATTACTGCCATAATAATCAAATTCAACCATTACACGCATCTGCTAAAGACATCATCAGCTACCTACTGCACTTACAAAAGTCAGTTAGCTTTTTCATCCATTAAAATACATCTCACCGCAGTTTCTGGTTATCTGCAAATTACGCACTCAACTTCATTATTCAGGGTCCCAGTCATAAAAGCATTTATGGAGGGTCTGAAAAGAATTATCCCACCAAGAACACCACCAGTTCCTTCGTGGAATCTCAACATTGTCTTAACACGACTTATGGGTCCACCTTTTGAACCCATGCACTCATGTGACATACAGTACTTAACATGGAAAGTAGCTTTTCTGATAGCTATCACATCTCTCAGAAGAGTAAGTGAAATACAAGCATTTACTATACAAGAACCCTTTATTCATAAGCATAAAGTAGTTCTACGAACAAATCCTAAATTCTTACCTAAAGTCATATCACCGTTCCACTTAAATCAAACAGTGGAACTCCCAGTATTCTTTCCAGAACCAGATTCGGTGGCTGAGAGCATTACATACATTAGACATTAAAAGGGCACTAATGTACTACATAGATAGAACGAAACAAATTCGCAAAACAAAACAATTGTTTGTTGCATTCTAAAAACCTCATACAGGAAATCCAATATCCAAACAAGGCATTGCCAGATGGATAGTTAAATGTATTCAAACCTGTTATATAAAAGCAAAAAGAGAACTGCCTATTACACCAAAGGCTCACTCAACTAGAAAGAAAGGTGCTACCATGGCCTTTCTTGGAAACATACCAATGACTGAAATATGTAAGGCAGCCACATGGTCTACGCCTCATACATTTACCAAACATTACTGCGTGGATGTGTTAACACAGCAAGCCACAGTAGGACAAGCAGTATTACGGACTTTATTTCAAACAACTTCAACTCCTACAGGCTGAACCACCACTTTTGGGGAGATAACTGCTTACTGGTCTATGCACAGCATGTGTATCTGCAGCTACACATGCCATCGAACGGAAAATGTCACTTACCCAGTGGACATCTGATCGTGGCATGAGACGCTGCAGATTTACGTGCGCCCTCCCAACTTCCCGGGAGCCTGTAGCCGTTTTAAGTTGAGGAAAAAAAAAAATTTGACTTGTACATTTGTAAATTTGTAAATATATTACTTTTAAACACATTATGTACATACATATTTACTCCATTGCATGGGCACTATTACTATATACACCTACCTCACCCTCTGCGGGGAAAACAATCTAAGATTGAGTTGACGCCCATGCGCAATGGAGCCAAAAGGGGAGGAGTCCCTCGATCGCATGACTCGAAAAAGACTTCTTCGAAGAAAAACAACTTGTAACACTCCGAGCCCAACACTAGATGGCGGGATGTGCACAGCATATGAATCTGCAGCGTCTCATGCCACGAACAGATGTACACTGGGTAAGTGACATTTTCCATATATATATATATATATATATATATTTCTTTTGTTGTTACATAAGTAATTATATTACTTTTCCTCTTATGTGTGTTATACATTGCAGATGGTCCCGGAGGTGTTAACATTATCTCTGATGGTTTTTCTTAGGACAACTGCTGTTTCTATACTAATAGTTGCTGTTGTCTTTGCCATATTTCTGTTAAAGTGCCATATTCAACATATTCTATTAATTGTTCAATGTTTACTTCAGCACAGATGGATTCTTGTGTTTCTCCCTTTTATCAGTGCTTTTACAGAGCAGGTTTGGTTAAATAATGGCTTTTAATGGCAAAGAGCTGCAGCTCCGTGGCAGTGCCTGTTGATTCTGGGCCCCCAGGTACTTGCCGAACATGGGATCAATCCCACCTTGGGTGCAAGTAGTTTTTAATGCTCATATTGCCTTTTGTCGTCTGACATATTTATGTCCCACTGCCATGGTAACTCTGTTCTCCTGCTTTTCAATGCTTTTATGACTTAACTTGTCTGTGGTCCGTCCCAGTTATTATGGTGTGACGTATGTTCTTAGTCAACTAAATTCCTAAGAGTATCTGGTCTCTTTAATAGACTGGCTTGTTCTAGTCAGTGACCTTTAGTAGGGTCAGTCATGATCTGCATTAAAATGTGCTACGCACTGGCCAAGAAGCATATCACTGAGGGCTTGCGTACTCCTTTTACCAGTCAGATCCGCCACCACTGCATTAGTATGCGGAGTTCTGATCCTGGATATCTGGCAGGCAGCAACGTGGGCTTTTCTGCACACGTTTACCTAACATTACCGTCTGGACAGTCGGGTCCGTTGACGGGCATTGTGCCCATTTGGTCCTGTAGGACTTCCTTGTCTGAATTTCGGCCATTGACTCTCCGGGGGTGGTATTGCTTTGGTATCTAGTTCTCAGTTAAGGAATCTGCAGCTAGATGTCTCTGTCAGATGAGTAAGTTTCTTACCTTTGGCAACGCATTATCTGGTAGAGACAGGATCTAGCTGCAGATTCCGTACTGACCCGCCCATCCTCCCTGCTCTGTGAACTGATTTCTGAGGACAAGGACTCCCTTTATAAGGAAAGCTCTACAGACGGGTTTTTCTTTTTTCTTTCAAAGTTCCTGATCTTGGCATTAAGATGCCTTCATTAGGAGCTTGTAATTAAGTGACACAAATGTCTATTTTTTGGCACACTGTTTCCATAGGCAGTTTCTATAAGTGGTTCTGCCTTTTTGGCACAGAAAACAGTAACAAAAGGGCATCTGAGAGGGGATTTTATGAACTCCGTTGGCATCACATCTGGTGAACGACATCACTACGGAGTCACACAACACCCTCTTCCGGTGCACAGGGGTAATGCTGGGGGAAAAGAAATCTGGATCCAGTCTGCCGCCTGGAAAGCATTTTAAGGTAAGGAATCTGTGGCTACATCCTCGGTCTACCAGATAAAGCATTAATTAAAGTGAGTAACTTGTTCCTCGCTCCACACCTGAATGAAGCATTGTTTCCTGGATTCAGATGTTGGGAGTGTTGACCATTTCAAATGCTCAGTGCTCCAGGATTTCCTCATTTGACCATTCTTGCTGACCTCACCAGCGACAGGGTACTGATTTTCAACAGATGATTTATCGGCAACCACAAGTATCCATCAGAAAAATGTTACTTCGATAACTGTCTTTGAGGTAGATAGTCTTATGTAACTGCATAGTAGCTACCCATCCCACCCACTACCCCATTTTGCAGAATGGTTATAAGTTGTCAGTAATAAGGTTCCAAATTGAATTGTGCACTGCCATTCCTTAAATGAATCTATTGTTTTCTTGTCTCTGCCTCTAAGTGCATTGAAAAAATGGATGGGAAACTGATGTCTGTGCCCTGTGGTGAGCACTGTATTGCTCCAGTGTCCTCACTCACATGTTGCTTCTGGGGCCAGTGCCCCCTACTGGTAATAGAGCTTTGAAAAGCTTACTCATCCAGTCTGGCTCTTAGGGTATTCAGCTGCTGAGCGATCTGCAGGTAGGTATGGTAGCCTCCAGAAAGACCTTTACTGGTGATAAGCAACTTTATCTTCTGGGGAATACATAATCTTTTTGCAGATTACGAACCATGCACCCTAATCTGAAGTTAGTGCCGTATCAAATGAGATCCCATTGTTGGAGTACAAGTTGTGATGTGTTTTGTCACTGTAATTGGGCACAGAAACGTTTTTGGAGCAGTTCTTTGGTTGACTCCTGTTATACTCCAGTGTCTTTGTCAGAGTTGGCTGAGGTTGGCTAGACCTCTGGCAGCACTGGAGAGATATTGATGAGGAAAAGCTTTTCCAGACCAGTCTGAAGCCTGGAAAGGTTAATCCAGAAGGTGACAGATCTGCTGTAGGATAGACAAAAAGTCTAGCACTGCAACAATTTTCAGTTCTATGAAGGACACTGAGGCAAGGATTATGCTTTCTCTTTTCTTTATTACTCAGTAGTAGTTTTATTACTCAAAACAGCAGCCAATAAGAACATAAGAAAAAACACAACATAAACTACATATCCCATGAATATTTAGGTTTAAATTGGTTTTATTATTTTAAGTCAAGGTACAATACAACAAAGCCACCCACCTACATCCAAAGGCCGGTAGTGGCAATATGGCTGAAATAACAAATTGAAAGAGGGAAACAGGAGGAGGGGGTGGTGGTTGGAGGATAAGGAAAAGACAAAAGAAAGGGGGAGTGCTTGACAGCTACACAGGAGAGGTATGGTTAGTGCCCCAGCAATGTGTTAATGGGGAGTTATTAAATAGTCCCATGTCCTCCTAGCGTTTAGCAGAGTGGACCGCCTGTGTTAAGCAGAGTATTTGTAGGTATGCTGGACAGGTAAGCGCCCTAATTTCATCAGATAAACTGTATGCAGGGTCCTACAAGTTCTGTCAAAGCTAGGCAACGTGCAAGACACCATTGCAATCAGTTTTTCCATTCCCAGAAGTTCCCATAATTTGTGTAGCCAGTCTAAACTGCTCTGAATCAATGTATCTGTGTCCAAGTGGGACAGGAAGAAGCTGTTTAGCTGCACCTAGTGTTAAAGTGATGAGGCGCTCCATGCCGATTTCAAGAGATAAGTTTAAGCTTTCAAAAGGCCTAGTAGGATATAACTGGGAAATCTGGGTACCTCAGTGTCAAACATCTCAGCAGTGTCCGTTAAGGGCCTCTGACCCAAAGTGTTGTATTTTGGGACATTTGCCAGAGAAGGTGCATCAGGTTGTCAGTTTGTCCGCATGTCCTCCAGCAGTTGGCATCTCCTCCTGGCTTTTACCTAGCCACTCTAGCAGGTGTGTAATAACAGTAGTGCACTATTTTGAGCAGCATGTCTTACCAGAGGCACTGCAGGCAGAGATGCAGACACTCTGTAGAATGTCATGCCACTTCTTGGGGATAAATGTGCTTTCTCACCTTGTCACAGCGCCTCTGTGTCGGTGACTTAATGGGGGTTACTAGTGTATTAAGAAAAGCATAAATGTCTCAGAGAAGGTTCTTAGCCATGTCTCTAATGGGGTGGGGGGGAGAGGGGGTGGATGGCATGTTGATGAGGGGTTGCATGAGCCAGTGGTGGATGGAGAGAGAATACCAATATGCAACAGAAGGAAGGCTGTAATTTGACTGAATGTGTGCAAAATCCATAAGCCCGACCAGATCAAAAAAGTTTCCCACCCTCTTACAATTTGCCTCCTGCCACTGAAGAAATGAGGACCTATGTGCTGCTGACGGGAAGGCTGGGTTCCCCATTAACAGGATCTGTGGTGAAATGCAGGATGAATGTTTTTCCCCACACCCTCACTATTGCTCGAGTAATTAGGGATAAATATACTCTTGGTGGTCGATGGGGTCCAGGTTCCCATAGCACTTTACATATATGCATGGTCGATGAAGCACCAGACCACTCTACTGTGTGCTGCTTGATAGTATTGTGGTAGATGAGGATTTCCTACACCTCCATCCGCCTGAGTCAAGTATGATAGCTTCTTTGCCATACAGGCTTTTTTCCCCGGCCCAAATGAAGTCTTCTGTGATGTTGTAGTTTGCCAATTATAGTAGGTTTTCTGTAGGGGAAGTGTTTGCATAACATATAAGATCTTGGCAATAGGGTCATTTTGACTGTCGCCCAAGCCCGGGGAGGCTGTAGCCCCTACAGGTAGGTATTGACATCAGACCGGTATTTGGAGGGGAGGGCAGAGTAATTACTGTCAGTGGTACGTCTCTGAGTAGGGTGGATCTGCAAGCCCAGGTATTGGATTCCGCAAGTAGCTCATGTAAAGGAAAAGAGTTGCTAAAGTTTGACCTGGTGAGCTTTGGAGATAGTGAGATTGATGATCTGAGATTTGTTAATTTTAAAATCGGAGGCTCGTCCAAACTCCTCTATCTCATGCATCCATGGTGGCAGGGAGACAAATGGTTTTGTCACAGCTAACAGTATGTTGTTGGCATTGAGAGCCAACTTGTGATCTCCAGTTGGTATTCCTGTGATGGTTAGGTTCCTGCGCAGGTGTTCAGCAAATGGGTCCATGTAAAAGGCAAACAAGAGAGGGGACAAAGGGCATCCCTGTCGAGTACTCCTCGCCACATTGAATGGACGGGACAACAACACACTAACCCTAACTATTTCCTTCGTTTCTGCATAGCTACTCCATTCCAGTGTTTGAATCATATGCCGATCCCGATCTTGGTGAGCACTAACCAGAACTACGATCATTGCACACAGTCGAAGGCTTTCTCAGCATCGACAGACCGGAGAAGTGCAGGTACACGGGAGCGCTGCGTATTATCAAGGAGATGACAAATTGATTTAGTATTGTCACTGCAGCTTCTCTCTGGTATGATCCCGGTTTGGTCAGGATCGACAAGGCATTGCATGTACGGGGCTAGGACAGATGCCAAGATGTTGGTAAATCCCTTGGCATCAACGTACAGCAGTGAAATAGGCTGATATGATGAACAGTATATAGGGTCCTTGCTGGGCTTTGGGAGAACAGCAGTAGTTTCCATTTTCATGGTGCCTTTGGGAGTGCCTGAGTTGCTAAAAGAATTGTACAACCAAACCAGGAGTGGGGCTAAGGAGATGGCGAAGGCCTTGAAAAAATCATAGGTGTTCCTTTTTGTCTGGGCACTTTGCTCGGTTGCATGCGTTGTGTAGCCATGAGTACTTCATCAGGGTTTATCTCCTTGTCCAGTTTGGAAGCCTCAACGTGGGGGAGATGAGGTAAGGACGCTTGTGCTAAGTAAGACTTGGCGGTACCCAAGTCAAGTGCTTCTGCTGTGTTTAGTGAAGTTTAGAAATGTCCAAAATCTTGTGTATTGTTCATCCTGGCACACACTATAGCCCTGCTTTCCCTCTATTTCAACCACCTGTTGGTGAACGGCTTGGGCACGGAGCCAGTAGGCAGACTGCTTTGTTAACCTCTGCGTATTATTTTTGTGTCGTGCGTATTCTGCTTTGTCCATGCCGAATGCCCTGAGTTGTTTACGGGCTATCATGGTGTCGCGTTTTTTGAGAGCCTGTGCGTTAATGAATCTCTTCTAATTCCCTTATTTCGTCCTCCAATTTAATTTGCTTATCCCTCCTATCCATGTTAAATCGGATTGCAATAGTAATGAAACACAACACAACCTCCCCCCCCCGATGACAGACTTCAGTGTATCCCACAGTAGAGCAATAGGGGTGTTCGGGTTGTCATTAGTGACCATGAAGAGGCATATGGCTTCAGTTATTTCAGAGATGGTAGAGTCCTAAGTGAGCAGCTTGTAGTTAAGGCTCCAGGTGTGTTGATGGGCTGTCAGTTTGAGTAGGTTGAGTGTGATGCTAATGAGTGAGTAGTCAGAGTGTGGCTACCCAGTGTCCACAGTGGTGGTAACTGTAGTGAGACGTGGAGAGGTCAGAAAGAGATCTATCTGTGCATATGTCTGGAGTGGCACCGAGAAGTAAGTATAGTCTTTCACAGTTGGATTGGGGTGTCTCCACACATCCACCAACCCCATGTCAGCCAGCCGCTTGCGACTCGTGGTGGTGGTGGCCCCAGCCTGTCCTGTCCTTTGGGCCGATCTGTCCAGGTGGGCATCGGGTAATAAATTAAAGTAACCCCCTATGAGTATGTCTGCGTCTGGTGTGTCGGCAACTGACGCACCATGTCTTTAATGGAAGCCTTCTGCTGATCGTTTGGTGCATAGACATTTGAGTGAGTATGTCTAGGCCTCCCAGTTCAAGGTGTAGATATAATAGTCTGCCAGGTAGTTCTTGCTGTGTTAGGAGTACTTTCCCCTGCAAGTGTTTAGTCAGTAGGGTAGCCACCCTCTCCCTTTTCCCACACTACAGGAGAAATATTGATGGTCAAACCAACGTGACTGCAAGTGTTTACATTCGCTGCAGAGGAGGTGTTTCTTGAAATAGGCAGATGTCACATTTAGATTCACTAAGAAAGGAGAAGAATGCCAAGTGCTTTACAAGTGCATTAAGGCCCTGGACTTCTACGTTCAATAGCTTATCCATGTGTAGGCGTTCTTTGTGTTGCTGAGCTTAACAGGGGTGGGGGGCTGTACTGAGTTTCCTGTATGACTGTGTGAGAGCCCATGTGATAGAAACATCCTAGCTAGAGTTGTTGAGCCTTGAGAGAGGCGGGGAAACCTGGAACACTACAACATGAAAGTTTCCCTCCTGGGGATGAAACATACAATGAGGGCCCATGGTGCTGGCAGTTAATAAGCTCCTTCAGCATTTGTAATGTCAGTGTTCTCATCAGCTGGCTGGGTGAACTGGAGCCCTTGCAATGCCCAGTACTAAGCTTAATGTAGAAACCTATCTGCAGGGGCAGTATTGCGTCCGGGATGGGGCTCAATGTTCAATAAAGCTTCAGTCATTACCTGTGTCGGACACCTTTATGATGCTGCAGTTGACCTAGCAAGGCAGCTCCTTCCTTACAGCTGTGTCTTTGTAGGCTTGCTAAGTTGGGCTTTGGTGGAGTGGGATGATTAGTGATTTCCCACAGGAGGTTTCCCAGAGTCCTGTGCTGAAGGATGTGTAACACCTTCATCCTGCGGCTTGTCTATGCCTAGTACAGAGCAGGCTTCTTAAGGCTAAGAATGCTCCTGAGGATAGTTGTTACACACGAAGGTGAGCCTAAATGGGTGGCCCACACTTGTAGCGAATACCTTTTTCCCACAAGAAGTCTGTAATCGCTTGAAACGTTCTGCGACATTGCAAAGTAATGGGGGAGAGATATTGGTAGAGCCACACTTTTGTGCCCTCAAAGTCAATGGCATTTTGGTCTCGTACAGCCGCCATGATTGTTTTCCTGCCACTAAGAGTGTAGGCAAGTAAGAATGTCTTGCAGCAGACCAGGTAGGCCAGTCAGCCCGCCATGTGCATACGATCTAGAACAGTGTCTTGCTATATGAGGTAGGGGACCTCGTGGCGAAAGTCGTATGACCTAATCAAGTTCCCGGAGTCTGGTCATAAAGGTATCCCCTTGATGCGAATATTGGAACATCTGGACCTATTTTCAAGATTTTCCAGTTGCTAAAGGAGCTCAATGTTCTTATCCCCAAGTTCTAGCAATTCGCGATGGTGACCATTAAAGCTAGGGCCGGTATAGGCGCAGATGAACATGTCCTTAAACTTGGTGTCTTAACGGCTCAATGTATTATAGCTCGTTTAGGTAAGTAGGAATCGTGTCAGGTAGTCCTCACTAAAATTGTCTGGACTGAGACTTGTGCAGCAGTGGATGCGCCACTGTTTTCAAAATAGCAGAGTTGGTAGAGCGCACAAAGGTGAAGGCCAGCTTCTAAGCCCAGATGCGGCCATGGGACTGCAGTGTGCTGGGCCCCCCTGGTCTGCTAGATGTTAGGAGTGACACTGAGCAGGAGCCTTCTGCAAGGCCCCTGGACGGGTGTCCTGCAGTAACACAGGGGGAGGGGGTTTGGAGGGGTGGGTCTCAGGTGAACTGGTTCAGCTGCAGGACTATAGTATGATGCAGGGGTGATGGGCTGCATTGAATTGGAAGCAATGAGCACAATACACAGTGCTGTGGACCCTTAAGCGCATCTCAAAATCATGTGTGGTCCGGGAGGCTAGCAGGACCCAAAGGTGTGAACTTCCTGGGGAGATTGTTCTTTGCTATGGCAATCAAATGAGGCAGGTGAGCAGCCAATGGATTGTCGTGCATGGAGGACACAATGTTTGGCCTATCAGTGCTTCAAGGGCCCCTACCTATCATCTCTGCAATGCTGCTGTCTTCCAGGAATGGGCTGGAGCCGCGCCTACTATTACTCTGCATTCTTGTTGACAAAATCTGTGCCTGCGGCACCACGGACCTCCCACAGCCAGGCTTCCCAGAGCATTCAGGTCTGCTGAGGTGAGTCAACCATGCGTGCTGTCTCCAGGCTCGCCTTCGGCAGGGGTTCCACTGCTCTGCTTTCCAAAAATGTGAGACCTTGACTTGACTGCATCCTTTTTTGCAAAATTTCTAAATCCATCCAATCCAAGGAAGAACATCACTGTACCCATTTGGAAACCAAAATCAACTGGAAAAATAGTCCAAGTCTGAAAGGAATTACTTCATAAACATAGCATACCGCCAAGGACCAGCAAGATGCTACTGACCAAAGGCGGTTCACTCCTTTTTTTGATCTTCTGAAATCAAACATTACATGAAACTGTTCTCTGAATAAAAAGAGTGGGAACACAAACATTAGCAGCCATCATTTTGTCATATCATGGAAATATGTAAAACAGATTTGTTTTCACTTACTAACAAACTTACCTGGCTCAGCACAGGTGGGATAATCCTCACCTCTGTGTCCTTAATAGAATTGAATATTGTCACAAAGCTAGACCTTTTTTTTATTCTGTGTCAGGTCCAGAGGCTCAGATTATGCTGATTCAAAGCTGATTTTATTTCCTTTGCGAAAGTGGGCTTGCATATACCACAGAAGATGCATGAATAGGTTTGTAATAATATAGCCTTGGAACCCGCCATAGCTGGCTCTACCGGCTATTAAAGGCCCCCTCCCACGTTTAACAAGGGAGAGGGCCTTTAACCTGTTCTGTGCCTTGGACGAGGTCACCTCGTCCTAGGCTACAGTTCCCCTGTGCCTTGGACGAGGACACCTCGTCCAAGGCACAGGGGAACTTGGGGGAGCGCCCCCCCCCCATGCACCCCTCTCCCCCCCCCCAAGGCGGGGATGGAAGGGGAAGACCTTCCACTCCCGACCCCCCCCCCCCCAGTGACGCGTGCTGATTAGTCACAGGGGCCTCCAGCGCGATTGAAAAAGAAATGCGGGGGAGGCCCGGAGGGGCTTCAAAGGGAAATGTATTTCCTTCCCTTTGAAGTCTCTCCCAGGGTTTCAAAAGCCGGCAGGCCAAACTCCACAGGTAGGCACCTTGCAAAAAACACCTCTGGTTTCTATGAAAAAACATGTTGTGTCCACGTTGTGTTTTGGGCCATTTCCTTTCGTGGGCGCTAGGCCTACCCACACAAGTGAGGTCTCATTTTTATCAGGAGACTTGGGGGAACGCTGGGTGGAAGGAAATTTGTGGCTCCTCTCAGATTCCAGAACTTTGTCACCGAAAAGAGAGGAAAAAGTGTTTTTTTTTTTAGCCAAATTTTGAGGTTTGCAAAGGATTCTGGGTAACAGAACCTGGTCCGAGCCCCACAAGTCACCCCATCTTGGATTCCCCTAGGTCTCTAGTTTTCAGAAATGCACAGGTTTGGTAGGTTTCCCTAGGTGCCGGCTGAGCTAGAGGCCAAAATCTACAGGTAGGCACTTTGCAAAAAACACCTCTGTTTTCTTTAAAAAAAAAATGGGATGTGTCCACGTTGCGTTTTGGGGCGTTTCCTGTCGCGGGCGCTAGGCCTACCCACACAAGTGAGGTATAATTTTTATCCGGAGACTTGGGGGAACATAGATTAGCAAAACAAGTGGTTCGATGGCATCTGTCGCTGTAGATACGCATGTTCTGCAATAGCTCGCCATCTGGTGTTGGGCCGGAGTGTTACAAGTTGTTTTTCTTCGAAGAAGTCTTTCGAGTCACGGGACCGAGTGACTCCTCCTTTTGTCTCCATTGCGCATGGGCGTCGACTCCATCCTCGATTGTTTTTTTTCCGCCATCGGGTTCGGACGTGTTCCTGTCGCTCCGAGTTTCGGAACAGAAAAAATAGTTAATTTCGGAAGATTTTCATCGGTATTGTTGCGTTCGGGATCGGCATACTTACATTCAACACCGCATCGAAGATCGAAGAGCTCCGGTGCCCTTCGGGGTAATTTTTCGATCCTCCGTCGGGGCCTGGTCGGCCCGACCGCGTGCTGAAGAACGCCGATGGAACGGACCCCGTTCCGTTTCTGCCCCAAATGCCACAATAAATACCCCTACACAGACCAACACTTGGTCTGCAACCTGTGCCTGTCACCTGAGCACAGCGAAGACACCTGCGAGGCCTGTCGTGCGTTCCGGTCCCGAAAAACACTCCGAGACCGTCGAGCCAGAAGACTTCAAATGGCGTCCGCACCGACAGCCCGACGGGAGTTCGAGGAACAGGAAGAGGAAGGTACCTTCTCGATCCAAGACTCAGACTCCGAAGGATTCGACGATACACAAACCGTGAGTAAGACGTCGAAAACCACACAAAGAAACATTTACAAGGCCCAGGGGACGCCACTGCCACCAGGCCATGGCTCAACCCATAAAATCGGTGACCGACCGTCGGCACCGAAAAAGGCCCAAACAGTGCCGAGATCGTCCGACTCCGGTCGAGACACCGGCACGCAGCCTTCTCGGGACCGAGAAAGTGCTGGAGACAAGCCTCGACACCGAGATGCCGGTGTGGACACGGCTCGACGCCGAGACAGCGGCACCGAAACAGATCGACGCCGAGAGGTTTCGGCCCCGAAAAGGAAAAAAGTCACCTCGGAGCCGAAAAAACACGCAGACAAAGTTTCGACGCCGAAACAAACTGCAAGCGACCCAGCTTCAGGCTCTTATACAGAAGAGCACTCGCTAACCTCCCAAATGCAAAAGCATAGGTTTGAGGAAGAGCTACAAGCAACTGATGCGGACCATACGCAAAAGCGTATCTTCATTCAGCAGGGGACAGGAAAAATAAGCACCCTTCCCCCCATTAGGAGAAAGAGAAGGTTGGAGTTCCAGACGGAACAAGCACCACAACCAAAAGTGGTGAAAAGAGTTACACCACCACCCTCTCCTCCGCCCGTGATTAACGTTTCACCAGCACAAACGCCATCACACTCCCCAGCTCACACCACCATGAGCCAGGGTGACCAAGACCAGGACGCATGGGACCTATACGACGCCCCAGTGTCAGATAACAGCCCAGAGGCATACCCTACAAAACCATCTCCACCAGAAGACAGCACCGCGTACTCTCAGGTGGTGGCTAGAGCAGCACAATTTCACAACGTAAGCCTCCACTCAGAACAGGTCGAGGATGATTTCTTGTTCAACACACTCTCCTCCACCCACAGCTCCTACCAAAGCCTGCCTATGCTCCCTGGTATGCTCCGGCACGCAAAAGACATATTTAAGGACCCGGTCAAAAGTAGGGCAATCACACCAAGGGTGGAAAAAAAGTATAAGCCGCCTCCTACAGACCCGGCTTTCATCACAACACAGCTGCCACCAGACTCTGTTGTTGTAGGAGCAGCTAGGAAAAGGGCCAACTCTCACACATCTGGAGATGCACCACCCCCAGATAAAGAAAGCCGCAAGTTTGATGCAGCTGGTAAAAGAGTCGCAGCACAAGCTGCAAACCAGTGGCGCATCGCGAACTCCCAGGCACTACTTGCGCGCTATGACAGAGCCCACTGGGACGAGATGCAACATCTCATTGAACATCTGCCCAAAGACTTCCAAAATAGGGCAAAACAAGTGGTTGAGGAGGGACAGGCCATCTCCAACAACCAGATCCGCTCCTCCATGGACGCTGCAGATACAGCTGCACGGACAATTAATACATCTGTAACTATCAGAAGGCATGCATGGCTCCGAACGTCTGGATTTAAACCAGAGATTCAACAAGCAGTTCTCAATATGCCTTTTAATGAAAAAGAACTGTTCGGTCCAGAAGTGGACACAGCGATTGAGAAACTCAAAAAAGATACGGACACTGCCAAAGCCATGGGCGCACTCTACTCCCCGCAGAGCAGAGGGAATTACAGCTCATTCCGTAAAACGCCCTTTCGAGGGGGGTTTCGGGGTCAAAGCACACAAGCCAGCACCTCACAAGCCACACCGTCCAGTTACCAAGGACAGTATAGAGGAGGTTTTCGGGGACAATATAGAGGAGGGCAATTCCCTAGAAATAGAGGAAGATTCCAAAGCCCCAAAACCCCTACTACTAAACAGTGACTCACATGTCACTCACCCCCTCCACACAACACCAGTGGGGGGACGAATAGGTCATTATTACAGAGCATGGGAGAAAATCACTACAGACACTTGGGTTCTAGCAATTATCCAACATGGTTACTGCATAGAATTTCTACAGTTCCCTCCAAACATACCACCAAAAGCACAAAATTTAACAACACACCATTCCAATCTCCTAGAGATAGAAGTGCAGGCACTATTGCAAAAGAATGCAATCGAATTAGTGCCAGACACACAAATAAACACAGGAGTTTACTCACTGTACTTTCTGATACCAAAGAAGGACAAAACACTGAGACCAATCCTAGACCTCAGAGTAGTCAACACTTTCATCAAATCAGACCACTTCCACATGGTCACACTACAAGAAGTATTGCCATTGCTAAAGCTGCACGACTACATGGCAACTTTAGACCTCAAGGATGCTTATTTCCATATACCAATTCACCCATCGCACAGGAAATACCTAAGGTTTGTATTCAAAGGAATACATTACCAATTCAAGGTACTGCCTTTCGGATTAACAACCGCACCAAGAGTCTTTACCAAATGTCTAGCGGTAGTCGCTGCACACATCAGAAGGCAGCAAATACATGTGTTCCCATATCTAGACGACTGGCTAATCAAGGCCCATTCGTTAATAGAGTGCTCAAATCACACAAATCATATCATACAAACCCTCTTCAAACTAGGGTTCACCGTCAATTTCACAAAATCCAAAATTCGGCCACGCAAGGTACAACAATACCTGGGAGCCATAATAGACACATCAAAAGGAGTAGCCACTCCAAGTCCACAAAGAATTCAAAATTTCAACACCATCATACAACGCATGTATCCAACACAAAAGATACAAGCAAAGATGGTATTACAACTCCTAGGCATGATGTCATCATGCATAGCCATTGTCCCAAACGCAAGACTGCACATGAGGCCCTTACAACAATGCCTAGCATCACAGTGGTCTCAAGCACAGGGTCACCTTCTAGATCTGGTGTTAATAGACCGCCAAACTTACCTCTCGCTTCTGTGGTGGAACAACATAAATTTAAACAAGGGGCGGCCTTTCCAAGACCCAGTGCCACAATACGTAATAACAACAGATGCTTCCATGACAGGGTGGGGAGCACACCTCGATCAACACAGCATACAAGGACAATGGAACGTACATCAAACAAAACTGCATATCAATCACCTAGAACTTCTTGCAGTTTTTCAAGCACTAAAAGCTTTCCAACCAATAATAGTTCACAAATACATTCTCGTCAAAACAGACAACATGACAACAATGTATTATCTAAACAAGCAGGGAGGGACGCACTCCACGCAGTTAAGCATGTTAGCACAAAAAATTTGGCATTGGGCAATTCACAACCAAATTCGCCTAATTGCACAGTTTATACCAGGGATACAAAATCAACTCGCAGACAATCTCTCTCGAGATCACCAACAGGTCCACGAATGGGAAATTCACCCCCAAATACTGAACACTTATTTCAAACTCTGGGGAACACCTCAGATAGACTTGTTTGCGACAAGGGAGAACGCAAAATGCCAAAACTTCGCATCCAGATACCCACACAAACAATCCCAAGGCAATGCCCTATGGATGAACTGGTCAGGGATATTTGCTTACGCTTTTCCTCCTCTCCCTCTCCTTCCTTACCTGGTAAACAAACTCAGTCAAAGCAAACTCAAACTCATATTGATAGCACCAACTTGGGCAAGGCAACCCTGGTACACAACGCTGCTAGACCTATCAGTGGTACCCTGCATCAAATTGCCCAACAGGCCAGATCTGTTGACACAGCACAACCAAAGGATCAGACACCCAGATCCAGCATCGCTGAATCTAGCAATCTGGCTCCTGAAATCCTAGAATTCGGGCACTTACAACTTACCCAAGAATGTATGGAAGTCATAAAACAAGCAAGAAGGCCATCCACCAGGCACTGCTATGCAAGTAAATGGAAGAGGTTTGTTTGCTACTGCCATATTAATCAAATACAACCATTACACACAACTCCAGAACATGTAGTGGGTTACTTGCTTCACTTACAAAAATCTAACCTAGCTTTCTCTTCCATTAAGATTCACCTTGCAGCAATATCTGCATACCTGCAGACTACCTATTCAACTTCCCTATATAAAATACCAGTCATTAAAGCATTCATGGAGGGCCTTAGGAGAATTATACCACCAAGAACACTACCTGTTCCTTCATGGAACCTAAATGTTGTCCTAACTAGACTTATGGGTCCACCTTTTGAACCCATGCACTCCTGCGACATACAGTACCTAACCTGGAAGGTGGCATTTCTCATCGCCATTACTTCCCTGAGAAGAGTAAGCGAGATTCAGGCGTTTACTATACAGGAACCTTTTATACAACTACACAAAAATAAAGTCGTCCTAAGGACCAATCCTAAATTTTTGCCAAAGGTTATTTCACCGTTCCATCTAAATCAAACAGTGGAACTTCCGGTGTTCTTTCCACAGCCAGATACCGTAGCTGAAAGGGCACTACATACATTAGATGTCAAAAGAGCATTAATGTATTACATTGACAGAACAAAGAACATCAGAAAGACTAAACAACTCTTTATTGCATTTCAAAAACCTCATGCAGGAAACCCAATTTCAAAACAAGGTATAGCCAGATGGATAGTTAAATGCATCCAAATCTGCTACCTTAAAGCTAAACGACAGCTGCCCATTACACCAAGGGCACACTCAACCAGAAAGAAAGGTGCTACCATGGCCTTTCTAGGAAACATCCCAATGCAAGAAATATGTAAGGCAGCCACATGGTCTACGCCTCACACATTCACCAAGCACTACTGTGTAGACGTGTTATCCGCACAACAAGCCACAGTAGGTCAAGCTGTATTAAGGACATTATTTCAGACTACTTCCACTCCTACAGGCTGATCCACCGCTTTTGGGGAAATAACTGCTTACTAGTCTATTGCAGAACATGCGTATCTACAGCGACAGATGCCATCGAACTGAAAATGTCACTTACCCAGTGTACATCTGTTCGTGGCATCGGTCGCAGTAGATTCGCATGTGCCCACCCGCCTCCCCGGGAGCCTGTAGCAGTTTGGAAGTTACCTTCAATTATTTATATATGTATCATCTCAACCTTAAATAAGTGCATACTTAGTCACTCCATTGCATGGGCACTATTACTACAATTCAACTCCTACCTCACCCTCTGCGGGGAAAAACAATCGAGGATGGAGTCGACGCCCATGCGCAATGGAGACAAAAGGAGGAGTCACTCGGTCCCGTGACTCGAAAGACTTCTTCGAAGAAAAACAACTTGTAACACTCCGGCCCAACACCAGATGGCGAGCTATTGCAGAACATGCGAATCTACTGCGACCGATGCCACGAACAGATGTACACTGGGTAAGTGACATTTTCATTATTGCCCCTTGTCTTTCTCTAAATTTTTTCCTTCCAAATATAGGAGAGTGTGTAAAAAAGACATCTATTTGAGAAATGCCCTGTAATTCACATGCTAGTATGGTCACCCCGGAATTCAGAGATGTGCAAATAACCACTGCTCCTCAACACCTTATCTTGTGCCCTTTTTGGAAATACAAAGGTTTTCTTGATAGCAATTTTTTACTCTTTATATTTCAGCAAATAAATTGCTGTATACCCGGTATAGAATGAAAACGCACTGCAGGGTGCAGCTCATTTATTGGCTCTGGGTTACTCGGGTTCTTGATGAACCTACAAGCCCTATATATCCCCGCAACCAGAGGAGTCCAGCAGACGTAACGGTATATTGCTTTCGATAATCTGACATTGCAGGGAAAAGTTACAGAGTAAAACGTAGAGAGAAATTGATGTTTTTTTTACCTCAATTTCAATATTTTTCTTTTTCAGTTGTTGTTTTCTGTAGGAAACCCTTGTAGGATCTACACAAATGACCCCTTGCTGAATTCAGGATTTTGTCTACTTTTCAGAAATGTTTAGGTTTCTGGGATCCAGCATTGGTTTCATGCCCATTTCTGTCACTGACTGGAAGGAGGCTGAAAGCACAAAAAATTGCAAAAATGGGGTATGTCCCAGTAAAATGCCAAAATTGTGTTGAAAAATTGAGTTTTCTGATTCAAGTCTGCCTGTTCCTGAAAGCTGGGAAGCTGATGAGTTTAGCACTGCAAACCCTTTGTTGATGCCATTTTCAGGGGAAAAACCACAAACCGCCTTCTGCAGCCACGTTTTCCAATTTGTTTGAAAAAAAAAAAACGATATTTTCACTGTATTTTGCCTAATTTCTTGGCCTCCTTCAGGGGAACCCACAAAGTCTGGGTATCTCTAGAATCCCTAGGATGTTGGAAAAAAAGGACGCAAATTTGGCTTGGTTAGTTTATGTGGACAAAAAGTTATGAGGGCCTAAGCGCGAACTGCCCCAAATAGGCAAAAAAAGGCCTGGCACAGGAGGGGGAAAAGGCCTGGCAGCGAAGGGGTTAATAGCCAGTAGAGCCCGATATGGCGGGTTCTAAGGCTATTAGAACATTCTGCCATTAGAGGGCAGAATGTGCTCATAAATAAAACAAAGGCTTCACGGAACAGGAGGGGATTAAAATCCCCTCAGGCTCTGTGAGGCTTTGTTCACAGCTGTTGCTGTGAACAAAGATGATTGGAGTGTTCGCGCTCCGGGCTTTTACCGGCCAGTAAAAGCCCGGAGCACTCCATTGTTTTCAATGGAGCTGCCAACATTCCAGTGTTCTAATATTCTTTAAACATGGAATCACAAGATCACTTGACACTCTTAAAAAAATACCTTCTAATCTAGAGCCCTTTACTAAGGCCTTGGAGGCCATAGCTCCTCTAGCCAAATGAATACCATACACAAACATAGATTCCAGCCTCTGCCATGACCTTCCTGACCCAAAGGGCCAAAGTTGCTGCAGACACTAGTTTGAACAGCTTCTGAAGCGCCAACAGTAATTGACCAAAAGGGTCTGCCTAACAAGAAAGCATGCAATCTTCATTTTTTCAAACATTTAGTCACACATAGTTTATTATTGTGGGAAAAGCTGGATATTCAGCACATCTAGACAGTCTTAGGTGGTTTTAAAATGGTAAAGGATACCCCCTCGCGAATATTCACACTTCAATTTTCCCGAGCGCCCAGAGCCAGATCCAGGTTTTTTGCCAGGGGGCTCATAAGGCCAGATTATTAATTATCCTTTTTTAGCATCACAGTTTTTTTTTGTTTTTTTTTTTAGTAAAGTGAGCATACTTGGGTCAGTCGGGAGTATCTGCCTTCTTATGAGGAAGATATGGTCTGAGGCATACAGCCTTAAGTCAATTGCACTTTTTCTTAACTTTTGCAAAGATGGGCTTGCATATATTCTGCCACTGCTGGCTCCAGGGTTCCGTCAGAGGACCTGGGGTGGACAAAGTCATCTAGTCGAAGTTGAAAGGAGTGTGGTGAAGGAAAATGGAGCTGCCTGGGAAGGGGGCTAGAGTTTTTTTTTATTTTTTGTTTACTGTGCCATTGTAGGCTAAGGTCAGAGAAGGGGGTAAGACCGGGATGTCGGCTTCTGAGTCATGAGAATGGTCCCGATTGTGTGCGCAGGGCACTGCTTTGGCACTGTGTGTTCTCCCAATATACCCTTCAAAAGCTTAGTGATAGGATCAGAGTAGGGCCATAAGGAGGTCTGCGCCGTGACAGTGCTAGATTGGGAGGACTGGGGGTGGGGGAGGATTGGGGGTTTGGGGGCGGGGGGTTGAATAAAGAGCTATGAGAACCCTGAGGGAGTCAATGACTGTGAGGACCGAGAGGGCATCGAAGTTGGGAGATATACCCAGAAGGCATAGAGGAGGGAGGAGGGTGTCATTCTGCTGTCCTGCAAAAACCCATCCAGGCATTTCATAATAGGTTGCAAAGCTGCTGAAAGCGCCTTGCCCAAGGAACACTTAGCAAAATGGTCTATAACCTCCACAAGACCATCATCAATGTAGTATTCATCATCGTCCCCAGGCCCGCAGGTTTCATAATCTGTGTCAAAGTCCTTACAGTCTGACATAGTGGGCTCAAAAGGGGAGAAACAATAGACGAAAGTAAAGTTTCCACAGGCAAAATCCATAGAGGGAAGCAATAGGTTGAGTTCAGCAAGGCAGGCAGTGAAAGGCACAATCGGCTTGGTGAAAATCACGAAGAAATTTCAGCCAGTCAGGGCATCGGGAAGGAGCAAAAACAAGTAAAAAAATAAATGTGTTGGATGGCATGTGTAGCTGCAGATTCACATGCTATGCATAGTTCTTCCGACATCCAGTATTAGGCTCAGAGTGTTACAAGTTGTTTTTCTTCGAAGAAGTCTTTTCAGGCTCACGGAATTGTGGCTCCTCTGTTTCATTGTGCATGAGCATCAACTCCATTGTTAGATTGTTTTCTTTCCGTGGTCGGGTTCGGACGTGTTTCCTCTCGCTCCGAGATTTCGATTCAGAAAACCTCAGAAAACCTTATTCGTCGGTATTGTTTTGAATGCGCTTCCCATCTAGCATCGAACCGGTAGTACTGTCGGAACCTTCATTTCGCCCTTTGGGGCGCGTGCGACCAACTCATGCCTGTTCAGGCCTACCGCGTGGAAAGCCTGATGGATTGGACTCCATTACGATTCTGCCCTCTATGCCATGCGAAGTACCCCTATACAGACCAACACTTGGTTTGTAATTTGTGCCTTTCTCCAGACCACCGGGAGGAAGATTGCAAGGCCTGTCAATCATTTCGATCAAAGAAGACCCTGAGAGATCGCAGAGCCCGAAAACTCTAAATGGCTTTGAAAAGCAGTGAACATCTCAATGTCATGGAGGAAGAGCAGGTGCAGACAGCAGTCTCCCTCTGAGACACAGACTCCGAACAGGAATCCGAAGACGACAGACCCTTCGCAGCTGGCCAGCATGTGAGTACGTCTGCCCCTACACCCCTGCAGAAAAAACATTCAAAGGCCTTGGGTACACCACTGCCGGAAGGCCATGGTTCGGCCCGAAAAAAGACTGCTGGCGAACGTCCTTCGGGGTCCGCGCCGAAAAAAGCCACTCCTCCGTCCACCTCGGAGTCTAACAAATCCATTAAAAGCACCACTTCAGACTCCAGTAAAAAAAAAATTAAAACTCGTTCTTCAGAGTCAAAAATCAGGCAATCGGCTTTGGAGTCCAGACAACCAACTACTTTTCGGGACTGAAAAAGATACACACCTCGGAGCCGAAAAAATCCTCATACAGAAGAACAAGGACTTTCCCAACAATTAAAACAGATTGCAAAGCCAATCATGGAATCTCATAAGACTTCTGAAGAAGAGACTGAGATTGAATCAATATTACAGGTTATGGATGAGACAGTCCAGATTCCATATTCATAAGGAGACAGGAAGAATCATCACTGTACCTCCTTTAAAACCCAAAAGAAAGCTGGCTTTGCAAGAGGAATTAGACTCTGTGCAACCACCAGCAAAGGTGCAAAAACAAAAGAAGCCAACACCTCTCCATACTTCTCACTCTCCACAGCTCTTTCTCACCTCAGAATAGCCCACCACCACTGCCTTCTCCAACACATTCTTTATACTCACATGGAGATACAGCAGACCCATGGGACCTTTATGACCCTGATCCCATCCCGGACAATGATCCAGACATTTACCCATCAAAACCTTCTCCAGAAGACATCACTGCATACACCCAAGTAATATCGAGGGCGGCAGCTTATCATGGAGTAGCTATGCATTCTGAGCCGGTAGAAGATTTTTCATTTAATACATTGTCTTCTACTCATTCCAGATACCAGTGTCTCTGAATGTTACCAGGTATGGTTAAACATACAGGCCACCCCTAGAACTGATAAAAAGTATGAACCTGCCCCTACTGACCCAGATTACATCACTCATCAGGTCCCTCCAGACTCAGTAGTTGTCAGTGCGGCAAGAAAAAGGGCAAACAGCCAGTCAGCAGCCAGTTTCAGTAGAAGAACATTTGAAGCGGCTGGAAAAAGAGTTGCCACTCAAGCAGCAAACCA
Source organism: Pleurodeles waltl (assembly GCF_031143425.1). Taxonomy (NCBI): domain Eukaryota; kingdom Metazoa; phylum Chordata; class Amphibia; order Caudata; family Salamandridae; genus Pleurodeles; species Pleurodeles waltl. The sequence goes on along the minus strand of NC_090441.1, from coordinate 151,794,704 downwards.
GTGGAGAATTTCAAATTCTCAGGCATGTCTAGCCGTGTATGACAGGGCCCATTGGGATGAAATGCAAGACCTTATACAGCATCTCCCAAAGGAGCATCAAAAAAGAGCACACCAAGTGGTGGAAGAGGGACAAGCTATCAGCAGTAATCAAATAAGATCTGCCCTTGATGCTGTTGATACAGCTGCAAGGAGCGTAAATACTGCAATCACAATTAGAAGACATGCATGGTTACGCTCCTCTGGTTTTAAACCAGAAATTCAACAGGCAGTACTTAATATGCCTTTTGACAAGAAGCACCTCTTTGGCCCAGAAGTAGACACCACTATTGAAAAGCTGAGGAAGGACTCAAACTGCAAAAGCAATGGGCATTTATACACCACCCCATATAGAGGATCCTTTCGCAGACCACAGTTTAGAGGTTTTAAGCCACAATCCTCAGATGCTTCCACCTCCCAAACAAAGCAAGGACAACAAACCCAATATCAAAGAGGTGGGTTTAGAGGATCCTATAGAACGCAATATTTCAGGAACAGAGGTAAATTCCAAACCTCTAAGTAGACCACAACACAACCTAAACAGTGACTTCCTTCCCTCCCTTCTACTCCACACACCTCCGGTGGGGGGAAGACTACAGCAATTCCACTCTTTCGCAAAATATCACCACAGACAACTGGGTATTATCAATGATCCGCAATGGCTATTGCCTTGAATTAATCTCCACCCCTCCAGAACAACAAGAGGTACAATCTCTACTATTAAAACAGGCAATAGAATTGGTTCCACATTTGCAACAAGGAACAGGAGTTTCTCTTCCAGGGGATCCTCATCAATAGTCATAAACATTGAATATTCCCGCCCTTGTGCGGGGACCCCCGAGCATATATAAAATATATACACATTATACATGTGTAACAAACAGTCATGCAGGCTATCATGTTAAAAACAGGCTAAAATGCTTTATTTCTATGAAGTTTTTTTTTTTTTTTTTTTTTTTTTAAATACTACAATAGAGCATAAATAAGTACCCAAGCTCCTAAAATTAGGCTTGGGGAAGTAAGCAGTAGCAAACTCTAGTGAAAAAATAGAGAAAACTGCATTGAAAAACAATGAAGCATTCTTAGCCAATAGGCTGCATGTAGGTTAACACAGGAGAACCATAAAAACTTTGGCACTGTGCCTTTAAGACCCTGAGCACCTCCAGTATCCCACCATGCCTCACGGGTGAAGGAAAGGTGACAGTTGGTTCACAGTTAGGTCAGTTCTTTTTTCCGGCTTCTTCTGAGAGGATCCTGGAGCATTGAGCTCTCAGTTTTTCTGAGTTTTCCTCAGAAAAATTCTTTAAAAAAGCGTTTTTTCACTTTTCACTCGACAAGTAACATCTTTGTCTGAGCTAGGAAGGTTTTTTCTGACAGAAAAATGCCTTCTCTTTTCGTCAAATGCCCTGCTTGTGGGAAGAAGGCCCAGTCAGATCCCCACTCTCTGTGCATAGTGTGCCTGCCTCAGAGTCACTGCCCTGACACTTGTCAGTACTGTAAGAACATGTCTAGGAGGACTCTGAAAGACAGAGAGAAGATCCGACTTCATGGGCTTCAGGAGAGGAAAAGAACATCGTCCTCCTCACTCCCCAGGCATCCAGAAGGCCATTCTCAGGAGAGAATGGCCCGGTCGACGTCGACAGGTAGGAAAATACCTGTTTGTTCACCGTCGACGTCGTCGCTACCACCGTCCCACCGGCATAGATCGCCGTCGACGGCGACACACCCGACGTCGAAGGGAACGGCGTCGAGGGAACATCAGAGCAGGGGCAGGTCTCCGTCGACGGCAGCCCGCCGATCGACGTCGAGCCATCGCCGGCATGCCCGGTCGCCGCCAAAGGCTGTGCGCCCCCCGACGTCGGGACACACGACGTCGAGATCGCCACGACGGCACGAGAAACATCCGCCGTCAACCTCCCATCGCTCCACGTCGAGGCACACGACGGCGAGCAGGTCGAGGTCCAAGGAACGCCGTTCGACGTCAAGGCACTCAACGTCGAGGCAATCAACGTCGAGGCAGGACCAACCGACTGGGTGTCCTTCGACGTCGAAACAGCCATCGACGTCGACGCAGGTTTTACCTGTCCAACAGGGAGCAGAACATCGCCCCTCGCCAGACAAGGCTCAGTCTCCAGTGGTCTCCATACCGAGCGACTCTTCTCGGTCAAGAGCATCTCCTGGGCATGTCTCGCCCATCAACCTATCTCCGAGATGGCTGGAGAGCCTCAACAGACCAGCGGCCTCCCCAGATTCGCAATATTCGCGAATGTATTCACCCACTGCCTCCCCGCCAAGAACGCCATCGCCGACAGCCGGGGCAGAACGGGCTTGTTCAGCTCCTCGACTGCCGACCGCGAGGCCTAGGCGCTCGGCTACAGCGTCCCGCAGCAGATCTCGCTCTCAACGGAGATCCAGGTCGCGCTCAAGAAGATCACCCTCTTGGTCTTCATCAGGTTCTTCTGTCGGGCGTTACTCACCTACTCTTACAGATTCACCACCTGCTAGAGTCTCACCAGTGGATGACATAACCACTTTCAACGAGGTGTTGCTAAGAGGAGCGCAGAAACTCAATATAGAGGTTCCAGAACCGTCTACCTCCTCATCAATCATCTTTGAGACGCTACAACAGAGATCAGCGTCGAAAAAGTTGCTGCCTCTAGTGCCTGGTTTGTTGCAGCCGACCATGGACACTTTTCTGGCCCCAGCCTCGCTTAAGTCTGCCCCGGCTCGGATTCTTAAAAAGTACAAGGCTCCAGAGCAAGACCCTTTATTCCTTAGGAAGGATCCGCCACCAGACTCAGTGATCATAGCTGCCGCCCGAAAGACCCACTCGGTGGCATCTTCATCCACGGTACCCCCGGATAAAGAGAGCAGGCATTTAGACTCTCTGGGAAGAAAGATGTGCGGGACAGCGGCTTCAGCAATGAAGGTCTCTAGTGCGTCTGCGCTCCTGGGCAGGTACGATCGTTCTCTGTGGGATTCCCTCAGTAGATTTACAGAAAAACTGCCCAGAGAAGACAGGCAAGATTTCCAAGAGATTCTACAGGAAGGATGCCTGGTATCTAACCAAGTTATCAGCGCGGCAGCGGATGGGGCGGATTTGGCGGCTCATGGGTACGCACATGGTATCTGTGCGAGGAGATCTTCCTGGCTGAGGCTCACTGGCTTGAAACAGGAGGCACAACAACGTATCCTGAATCTCCCATTTGCCGGGAATTCTCTATTCGGTGCCCATGCAGACGAAGAGATGGCCCGCATGAAGACCGAGGTGGATACCATGAAGGCGGTAGGCCTCGAAAGAAGGAAAGATTTCAGGCGGAGGTACAGACCGTACGATAGACGCCCTTTCCAACAGAGGGTTCAAACCCCTCATTGGTAGCAAAGGTCTCAGCAACGACAGGGACGCCCTCTGTTTCAGCGAAGAAACACAAGGGAGCGAGGGTCAAGTAGACCTCAACAGTCCACTCCAAAAGCACCCACTAAGCAATGAAGTCTCGCTTCCCTCGACACTGTACACCACTCCGGTGGGGGGAAGTATTATTGCTCATCTTCACGAGTGGCACTCTATCACAAGAGACAAATGGGTGCTCAATATTGTCGAACATGGCTATTCTCTCCTTTTCAAGCAGCCTCCACCACACTTGCCACCAACCAAACACAATCCGGCTCATCTCACCTTGCTACGCAAGGAGGCTCTCGCCCTCCTAAGAAAGAATGCCATAGAAAGGGTTCCACCTGCCCACAGAGGAAAGGGGGTCTACTCCCGTTACTTTCTAGTAGCAAAGAAGGGTCAAGAGGGCGTTTTCAGGCCAATCCTGGATCTAAGACTGCTGAACAAATACATAAGAAAGCAGAAGTTCAGAATGCTAGCGCTTCACCAAATTTTCCCTCAACTGCATCAGGGAGACTGGATGTGCTCCATCGACCTGCAGGATGCGTATTTCCACATCCCAATAGCTCCAAAGCATCAAATTCCTGCGCTTTCGAGTAGCGTTACAGCATTACCAGTTCAGGGTTCTACCCTTTGGCCTGAAATCTGCTCCAAGAGTTTTCTCGAAATGTATGGCAGTGGTGGCGGCGCATCTACGAAGACAAAGGATATACATATATCCATACCTAGACGACTGGCTACTAAAGGCTTCTTCTCCGGAGCAGGCGAGAAGCCATCGGGACATTGTACTAGGAGTTTGCGAAGCTCTAGGTCTTCAGGTCAATTACCAGAAGTCAACCTTGACTCCAACGCAGAGTCTTCACTACCTAGGAGCTATCATAAACACAGAACTACAAAAAGTGTATCCTTCGGAGGAACGACTGTCCTCAATAAACATGAAGTGCCAGGACCTGTTGAGAGCCAGCGCACCTACGGCACGTCAGGTGACATCACTACTGGGCTCCATGGCATCGTGCATCTTTATTGTCCCAAATGCCAGACTCCACATGAGACCCCTCCAAGAGGCATTGGAGGCCAATTGGAGCAAAAGAACAGGTCGCTGGGAAGACACAATGCGGCTACCGGAGGTAGCACTGCAGTCATTGAGATGGTGGATGCACAAGACCTCACCTGTCAGTGGGCGCTCCGTTTCACCAGGTACTTCCATCCGACACTCTGGTAACGGATGCGTCTCTTCAGGGATGGGGGGCTCATCTGGGTCCTTTTCAAGCGCAGGGTCTGTGGTCAGACAAGGAGAAGCAGTACCACATCAATCTGCTAGAACTCAGAGCGGTCCATCTGGCTCTCAAGTCTTTCACACCGCTAATTCAGGGGAAAACTCTATTGATACAGACGGACAATACAACCACGATGTATTACTTGAACAAACAAGGGGGAACGAGATCCCTACCCTTTTCACGAGAGTCCCAAGCGATATGGCATTGGCTCCTGGCCAGAGGAATGTCAATCACAGCAGTTCACCTGCCAGGTCAGCAGAACGTAGAAGCAGACTTTCTAAGCAGACACCTGGAGGACGTTCACGATTGGGTCCTGCACGACGAAGTCGCAGAATACATCTTCGCGCAATGGGGTCGGCCTCAACTGGACCTCTTCGCAGACGATGTAAACAGGAAATGCCCAGACTTCGCATCCAGGTTCTACCGTCCAGGATCTCGAGGGAATGCCCTGTTGATCGACTGGTCAGGGACATTTCTTTACGCTTTTCCTCCGATTCCCCTCATTCCGGCAGTGATCAGCAAACTTTACGGATCCAGGACCAGAATGATTCTTATAGCGCCACAATGGCCTCGACAATTCTGGTACACTGATCTCCTCAACCTGTCGGAAAAACCTCACAGGAGGCTGCCGTGCAGACCGGATCTTCTGAGCAGAATGGAGGGCAGGATTCTGCATCCCAACCTACCCTCTCTGAGCTTAACAGCATGGCTCCTGAATTCCTGCAGTATGGGCACCTAGGACTATCGCAGGAGTGCATGAACATCCTGAAAGAGTCCAAACGGCCTTCCACGCGGCGTTCCTACGCTTTTAAGTGGAAGAGATTCTACATATGGTGCTGTCAGCAAGGCCATAATCCCATACGGGCGCAGGAGGACGTCATACTGTCCTATTTGCTTCACCTAGCGAAATCCGGTCTGCAGGTATCATCTATTAAGGTACATTTGTCTGCTATTACTGCCTATCGCAAGTCACCTTCTCAGGAATCCTTCTTTACGAAACCTGTAGTCAAGGATTTCTTAGAAGGTTTGAAGAAAGTTTTTCCGCCTATTCGGAGGCCTTCTCCTCCGTGGGAACTGAACATAGTCCTAGCAAGACTTATGGGCCCTCCTTTCGAGCCTATCCATAAGGCCTCCTTACAACACCTTACGTGGAAAACGGCTTTTCTGGTGGCCATTACTTCAGCGAGGAGGGTCAGTGAGATCCAGGCCTTGTCTGCAAAAGAACCGTACACGGTTTTTCATGACAATAGAGTAGTTCTACGAACTCACCCATCTTTCCTTCCGAAGGTGGTGTCAAAATTCCATATTAATCAGACCATAACTTTACCGACGTTCTTTCCCAATCCGGAAACTCCGGCTGAGAAAGCATTGCACTCATTAGACTTGAAAAGAGTGCTGAAATTTTATCTGGACAAGACAATCGATTAGACACTCTAACCGCTTGTTTGTGAACTATGGTCATTTAAGGACAGGAGAAGCAGCATCTAAGCGAACAATATCAAGATGGATAGTCTCTTGTATTGTTAATACTTACCAGCTAGCTAATAGACAATTGCTAGCGCGGCCTAGAGCGCATTCCACAAGGGGAAAAGCGGCTACTGCTGCTCTCCTTAACAATGTTCCTATATCTGAGATTTGTAAGGCTGCTACATGGAAGTCTGTCCATACTTTTACAAGACATTATTGTTTAGACTCAGATGCAAGAGCGGATGCCCAAGTGGGGCAGGCCTCTCTAAGGAATTTATTTGCGTAAGACATGTCTATTCCTGCACTTCTATCGGACAGTCCGCTGGGTTTAGGGATGGGCTTGCTAATCTATTCAATGTTTATGACTATTGATGAGGATCCCCTGGAAGAGAAGGATAAGTTACTTACCTGTAAATCCTAGTTCTCTTCCAGGGGTATCCTCATCAAAGTCATAAACAACCCACCCTCCTCCCCGGACACACGTCTACTGGAAGTGCAGGACAGACAGTATTTTGATTCAATTATACAAATTGTCACCGTAAAAAGAACTGACCTAACTGTGAACCAACTGTCACCTTTCCTTCACCCCTGAGGCATGGTGGGATACTGGAGGTGCTCAGGGTCTTAAAGGCACAGTGCCAAAGTTTTTATGGTTCTCCTGTGTTAACCTACATGCAGCCTATTGGCTAAGAATGCTTCATTGTTTTTCAATGCAGTTTTCTCTATTTTTTCACTAGAGTTTGCTACTGCTTACTTCCCCAAGCCTAATTTTAGGAGCTTGGGTACTTATTTATGCTCTATTGTAGTATTTAAAAAATAAAATAAAAAAAAACTTCATAGAAATAAAGCATTTTAGCCTGTTTTTAACATGATAGCCTGCATGACTGTTTGTTACACATGTATAATGTGTATATATTTTATATATGCTCCGGGGTCCCCGCACAAGGGCGGGAATATTCAATGTTTATGACTTTGATGAGGATACCCCTGGAAGAGAACTAGGATTTACAGGTAAGTAACTTATCCATACTCACTATACTTCCTCATTCCCAAAAAAGACGACACCTTCAGGCCCATCTTGGACCTCAGGCCCCTCAATCTGTACATCCTGTTAGAACATTTTAACATGGTAACTCTGCAAGATGTCATTCCACTACTACAAAGACAAGATTACATGACTGCCTTAGACCTCAAAGATGCGTACTTCCACATACCCATCCATCCAGCTCTCAGAGAATACCTCAGGTTTGTCATAGCAGGAAAACACTACCAGTTCAAGGTGTTGCCAATTGGCATAAGAGCTCCAAGAGTGTTCACAAAGTGTCTAGCAGTAGTAGCAGCCCACTTAAAGACATCCATGTCTTCCCTTATCTAGACGGTTGTCTAATAAAATCAAGCAATTTTACACAATGCCAACAACACACTAGTTATGTGATAATCTTAGGGTTTACTCTAAATTACCAAAAGTCACACCTTCAACCAGCACAGGTACAGCCTTACCTAGGTGCTATCCTAAATACTCAACAAGCCCTAGCTTATCCAAATATACAAAGGATACAAGCTTTCCAAAATCTCATACCACTCATACAGCCAAATCAACAATACACTGAGATTTATCATGAAGATTCTAGGAATGATGACATCTTGCATAGCTATAGTCCCACATGCAAGACTAAACATGAGACACAACAGTGCCTCTCAACAATGGTCACAGGCACACAGTCCACTTCAAGATCTAGTGTTGATGGACTGCCAAACACATGTCCCTTCAATGGTGGAATCGCAGCAAACTAATGAAGGGGCGGTAATTTCAAGACCCTGTGCCTCAGACCATAATCACAACAGATGCATCAATGATAGGTTGGGGAGCTCATCTCAACAATCATACCATTCAAGGGAAATCGGATGTCAAACAGAAGCAGCTACACATAAACAACTTATAATTATTAGCTGTGTTTCTTGCCCTAAAAGCGTTTCAACCTCTACTCAAACAGAAGAATGTTCTCATAAAAACAGACATGACAATCATGTATTACCGCAACAAACAGGGCGGGACACATTAATCTCAACTGTCCCTCCTAGCCCAAACAATTTGGAAATGGGCAATTCACAATCAAATTCATTTAATAGCTCAATATATTCCAGGGATAGACAATCAGCTGGCAGATCTCCTAAGCAGAAATCACCAACAAACACACGAATGGGAGATTCACTCCCAAGTACTTCAAAGGTACTTTCAAAAGTGGGGAACACCAGACATCTATTTGCAACAAGTGAAAATGCAAAATGACAAAACTTCATATCCAGACACCCACATCCCCTATCCAAGGGCAATGCTCTGTGGATCAATTGGTCAGGGGTATTTGCTTACACTTTTCCCCCTCACCCATTCCTTCCCTTTCTGGTCAGCAAACTACGTCAAACGTCACTCACCATGATACTCATAGCACCAACATGGGCACACCAGCATCGGTACACAACACTTATAGATCTGTCTGTAGTACCACATTCCAAACTCCCAAACAGACCAGATCTGTTAAAACAGAACAAAGGTCAAATCAGGCATCCAAACTCCAATGCACTCAATCTCGCGATTTGGCTCCTGAAGTCATAGAATTTGGTTATCTAAAGCTTCCACCACAATGTATGGAAGTGATTAAGCAAGCATGTAAACCTACTACTAGACAATGCTACGCAAACAAGTGGAAAAGATTTGTCGACTATTGTCAATCTAACACCATAGATCCACTTACAGCAACTGTACAAAGTATTGTATGCTATTTACTTCATTTGCAGAAATCAAACTTGGCTTTTTCATCCATCAAAATATACCTAACTGCAATATCTGCATATTTAACCTATTGAGCACACTTCTCTATTCAGAGTTCCTGTAATTAAAGCTTTTATGGTAGGATTAAAATGCATTATTCTACCAAGAACACCACCTGTTCCATTGTGGAATTTAAATATAGTACTTACCAGACTCATGGGACCACCTTTTGAACCCATGCACTCTTGTCAAATACAATATCTAACATGGAAAGTTGTCTTCCTTGTAGCTATTACCTCTTTAAGAAGAGTTCGTGAGATACAAGCGTTCACTCTTGAGGAACCTTTTTTCCAAGTGCACAAACATAAAGTTGTACTTGGAACAAATCCAAAATTTCTACCAAAAGTAGTATCTCCTTTGCCAGTCTTTCCACAGCCAGACTCTGTGGCAGAAAGAGCTCTTCATGCCCTAGATCTCAAGAGCTCTTATGTACTATATAGATAGAACTAAAGATTTTAGGAAAACAAAATAATTCTTTTTTGCTTTCCAAGAACCACATAAAGGCAATCCTGTATCAAAACAAGGTTTAGCAAGATGGATTGTTAGATGCATACAAGCATGCTACATAAAAGCAAAAAGACACCACCTGATCACTCCCAAAGCACATTCTACAAGAAAGAAGGGTGCATCAATGGCATTTTTAGGGAACATACCAATGATTGAGATATTTAAAGCAGCTACATGGTCAACTCCCCATACATTTACAAAACACTGCTGTGTTGATACTTTCTCACAACAACAAGCCACTGTAGGCCAGGCTGTCTTAAGGACATTATTTCAAACAACTTCCAACACCTACAGGCTAGCCACCGCTTTTTGGGAAGAATAACTGCTTTCTAGTCTATGCATAGCATGTGTATCTGCAGCTACACATGCCATCGAACGGAAAATGTCACTTCCCAGTGTATATCTGTTCATGGCATGTAGTGCTGTAGATTCCACTTGCACCCTCCCTCCTCCCCGGAAGCCTGTAGTTGTTTAAGTTTTACATTTGTACATATGTAAATACATTTACTTTTGCATGGACATCTTTGTATTTCTATAGTCTATCACTCCTTCACCCTTTGCGGGAAAACAATCTAACAATGGAGTCGATGCCCATGCGCACTGAAACCGAGAGGAGTCGTCACTCAATCAGGTGACTCCGAAAAGACTTCTTTGAAGAAAACCAACTTGAAACACTCCGTGCCCAACACTGGATGTCGGAAGAACTGTGCATAGCATGTGAATCTGCAGCACTACATGCCACGAACAGATGTACACTGGATAAGTGACATTTCCCATATATTTATATTTGTGTGGCTAAAAGAAGCCAAAAGGAGCCCCTGTTGCAGCCTGGGGAGGTTCTATCTCTATCTTTGCGAAGGAACCAGCGCGGAGCCGCTGAACACTTTAGAAGGGCTAGAAATCAACCGAGAAAGAGGGCTAGCATAGAGTAGCCCAGACTACTCATGCATTCCTCACTCCCGAGCCAGACCGCCGCAAGAAGCGGCCCATTCCAACAAAAGATTTGATTGGGTGGTGGGGGGGTAACACGCATCAGGAATAGATTAATTTTTCATGTAATGTACAAGATGAGAACAATTTAAATAGACAAAGTACACAAGTCCAATCTAGTGGTAAACTGATAAAAGTTGCACAGGTACAGTCTGCTACATGAAAGTACAGCTCTAAACAAAAGAGCACAATACATGCTATAGAGCACAGTTTGAATAAGCAGTTATGAGGCATATAAATGCGGAGCAGCAAAGAAAGGCAGTCAGGATAATGTCTCACAGTTTTGGGATCTCTGACAAGAGATGGTTGGTGGATTTAGGTAGCGAAGAAGAGAGAAAGCATAATCTGAGCCTCCGGTCCTGATATAGATTTATGAATCCATCTAAAATAATGCTACTGAAAAAGTCACTTTTACTTTCAAGCGATGCTACTCCGTCTGGTAGTCCCAGTTTTCCTCATTTTACAATTCCGAACGGCCTTTAACACTTAACTTCATCACAAGAATTCAGATAATCTTATGCCAAATTTAAATGTGTTGTACAAGTTCTCAAGTTCTCTGCTTGTTTATGAATTTGCTTCTAGATCCTTTCTCCTTGTGTATACACTCCGCGTTCCCGTCTCCTCTTTGGGGGAAAAAAAAAAAAATCCGAGCACCCTACGTCTTGCATGTAATCCCTGTAACTGTTTGTCTCACAAGTTTGAACCCAAAATAAATTAAATGCAAACATAAGTGATTTATGCGGGACTGTCCATAGTGATGTGCAAAATTGCATCATTTCTTTTAATGAAAATGACTGGAACAACGTTTGTGCTGTCATCTGTGTAAACATTGTGTGCAAGATTTTCCATTGGGTATCTTAATAGCTTTAGAGCTGTGCTCTGTATGTACCATAGTTTTTCATGCGTTGTGTAGTCTTCATGACGCACTCTGTATTGGTATTAACTTTATAATTACTAAATAAAGACATGTGAATTTGTTATTAACTCATATTGTCCTGGGCAATATGTAGGATTGATCGCAGAGAGCCTAGAAAATTTTAAGAAGTTTTCTTAAGGTATCTCTTTTAATAAGCTGATAAAATGAATTTTTGCTGGGTATCACTGTTTAATTATGCATATATTCGTGTACAGCTTCCGTTAAAATTGGGTTTTGAATTTTTTTATTTTTTTGGCTCAGTACTGGTGTACAGTTCAGTGTTGCATGGCTGTCCTATTTTAATCAGACTATAAATGCCTGTCTTTGTTCCTCTTTCAGATTTCCACAAGACGGCACCCTATGTGGTCACTGGAAGTGTAGATCAAACAGTAAAAGTGTGGGAGTGCCGTTGATTTAATCCACGTTGCAGCCTCCCACCCTCACCCACTTCCCCATTTCCTCTGGATGCACTCAGATACCATGGTTACCCATTGAGCTCTGTTGAAATAACTATTGTCCTTTCATGTAAATTATTCTGGATGTAGATTGAGCTTATTAAATGTTACACACAAGTATTCATGCATGGTGAATCCAAATTGTATACTGTAAATTTACATACGTTGTCTAGAAGTACCATAGTTTAATAAACGTGGGCCGGCATTGGTCACATCAGACCTAAGAAGGCAGAACTTTGTTAGCTGCAATGAGGGCACTAAAACTAATCAGTTGACAATGTCATTCTGTTCTCTTATCTTTTGAGGCTTGTAAGGTTGGCCTTTTGTGGACGGGAAAAGTGCAGACTCCTGTAAAAAGAAATGTGTGACAACATTAATGTGCTTCAGATTCTTCTGACTAATAACATAAAAACCTTCATTAAGAGTTGTCTGAATCCTGTAACTAGAAGATATTTAAACTGATGGAATGTTGTCTAGATGAAGTTTACGCTTAACCATGCGTCACATTTTTCCCAAAGTTACATGAATGGTCTCTGGTGATGGTTCCGTCAAAATACTGAAATATACTGCAATATATATATATGTATATTTACCCACATGGTATACAGTGTCATAGTACCTTTTTTGGGGTATAGGCAAGCCTTGTGTTTTTTTGTTTGTTTTTTTTTTTTAATCACCCACAATCCATAGTTTGAACAGTGTAAGAAATTCAGTGAGCCATTTTTGCCTACAGAATTCATTCTAATAGGAAGATCGGTGGATGCTATTAGAGTGTTGATCTTAGTGGTGCCTCTGACCTCTTTCAACTGATAATGCGTTATTCCCATTTCATTCAAACATTTTAACGTGATTCATTAGGGATGTGCAGTGCCCAAATTATGTGGCGCAGGAGTCCTGTTTGATACGCTGTTTTCCTCTGTTTTTTTGGAGGTTGTGGACACTCTAGAATCCTTTTGACACTGAAAGGTCTTGGATAAGTAGGGATTAATAAAGTTGACATCAAACATTTAATGTCTTGCAGCTCTCTCTCTCTGGTGAGACAAAAGGAAACACCGTGTGCTGTATACTAAACGCTGAGCAGAAATTGCCTATTAGAAATGTATCAATGTTTTAGTTGGTACTCAACTAGTGAACAGTTGAAAGAAAAAAATGCTCACATTTAATAGACTTGATGTATCGATTTGAGTGTATATAACTTGATCAGTTCTGTGGAAGTCCTTTGCCAGCTGCAGAAATACAAAAATAAATGCTTGCATATCCCTATAATAGATTACAGTTTTTGCCATAAGAGGGCACTTAATGTGTGGAATTGCAGTAACATATTAGTCTTTTCCCCATGTCAGTACGTTTGGGTTCTGTAAATCTATGTATTAGACTAGTGGAGCAAATGCTTGTAAAGTGAGGATGGCCACTCTTGAACACTTGCATGATGTTATGTAATTATTTGGTTCTCCTCTCAAAATTTCTATTACTGGAGCTATTCTGATTTTGTTGGTGGCAGGACCCTTGAACCTACTTTGAAATTTGGGTTATTTAGATTGTAACATACATGTCCTATACATTCTTTTAAGACTGCCATCAGTTCTTATTCCAGCTTTCATTGTAGATTGTTTTTGGACGATAGTTTTCATTCAAGTACTTTGTCAGTTGGTATGGCTACTGGGCATTAGTCTGCCAGTGTCATCACCGTGCTGTATGAAAAGTAAAATACCACTTAGTCCGTCCAAAATACTCCTTCATTTTGAAGCTGCTGGATTTGGTTTCAACCATGCCACAATTTCCTTAAAACATTGCAGCAGTTACTATTGTCATTTCTCCTGAGGAGACCTTGAGAAAGGTAGTCTCTCTGGCATAGTTAATGGAGTTTGTAGACCAGTTGTTCTTTACAGTCTCAAATTAGATAATAGGATGGCACATTCTTGAACCTCACGTATTCTCAGATGTTGCTCTGTTTCGTGTCTACAGGTTCATACTATAACGTGTGCTCTAGTTTACGTGGAGTAGGGTTTTATTACCACCCTACTCTAAAGCCTGCTGAGTGTGGTTATTTCTATATTAAACCACTGTAGAGCTGATTTGAAAGTAGCCAATTCTGATCTGTCTTTAAGCAAGACCCAGTAAGTGTTAACGTTCTCCTGTGCTCAGTTTACTTAAGAGGGACATTCTTACTGGCTTATCCTGGGAAGTCAATAGTTGTTTCAGCCATGGAACAGCTGGTCCTTTGTCTTGACCTATACTGGTTCAAAAGCTAATTTGTCCTTATAGTGAGGGAATCTCTAGAACCATTGACTTTTTGAACATCTTTATTTTGTGGAGTGTTTAAGTCTTGCACTTTGCATTATTTATTGCAAGATTGAGTTGGAGTTTCCGTACCATTCCCCACTTAATCTTAAGCCCTTTGTGTGTGTGTGTGTGTGTGTGTGTGTGTGTGAGAGATTCTTTCGGGTAGGAGACCGCTTTACTGCTTCGGCTGCTGAGTGCCTGTGTAATTGCTAAGTATACATTTTGATGGAAACGCTCCATTGTACAGATGCAGATCAGTTGCTTTTCTTGGGACTTGTCTCAAGTAAGGCATGCTCCCCAGAAGTGCCTGCACTAGTGTTGTGTTCCTTCTCCAAGAGTAGTGATCGCAGTGGAAGTCGGTGGTTTCATATTTAATGGCCTGAGTAGGGCTTTGCAAGTTCTAGCTGGTGTCCTGAAAACCAAATACAAGAAGTGTTGGAGGAAATGATTTAGTTAGTCTGTACTGCAGTTTACTATTTGATTCTATTTAATACATGGACTCTATCCTTAGTGTAAATATTTGTTAGAAGGCGGTAGCTTATTCTTTTTTCATGAGCGTTGCACAATGCTAAGGCCTCGTTCACTTGACTACTTGATCAGCCATCTTCCAACCACACCTTGACTGATACACAGCCTACGAAGAGGACCTGGAATTGTTTCATTTGCCCACAAATTTAGAGCTCGGGCCATGCCAATTTTTGTTGCTCAGGAAATCTCCCTGCATTACTTGCTCACTTACACGGAAACTGAGAAAGCAGAGGGCTTCCAAAGTAGGTCCTTTCATAACTTGTCAATCACTGAATGATTTTTATCAAGGCATCTGCAATTACTTGCAGCAAACATCTTGCTACCTTTTCTTTTCAGCCACTTAAAAAGGAGTTGCGCTGATTGTGATCTTCTCTGACCTTTTCTTGCTCTTTTTCTGTAATACTAACTGTATGCCTTGGTTAAGCCCTGTGGATAGTGTAAGTAGGTGCAGACATCTTAATCCTGCCCTGTACATGTTTTGGACGTAAATACTGCTGTTCAGGCACATTCTCCAGGTATTTACTGTAGCTGGAACAAAGACAAACTTACACTTCTGAATTAGAATTTCGATCTACATTGCGATCCATATGATGCTCGGTTTAATGCAAGCACCTTTCCCCAGGTGTTTCGGCAGTTTGTATCTCCATACTAAGAAGGAGCCGGGCCTATTATCTGCAGGAGACTTGGCCTGAATGAAAGATGCCATCACTGGATTTATTTCCTTCCTGATATTTTGAAGAATTTTGGAGTGCGTATTGCATTACCATTTCGGAACTTCTTTGTGCTGCCTGACATTTCTCATTTCAAGGATGTAGTCCGATAAGCATGTTAGAGAAGCTAGACTTTTTTTTCCTTGCACCCGATTTAGAGGACTTGTCAACCAGAAATAAATTATAGTCCCCAATTAATGCCTCCATATATCTGAGCCATTTCCTTTGTCTCATACCGCTGAATAAATTAATTGCCACTTTACCCTATGAAATGCGTGTTTTGCTCCTTTTCCATCCCAGTTTGAAGTCTTTGTATTTGCCTTTTAAAGTGCAGTTTTATTAATCTCTAGTGGTTCCTGGTATTCACTCTCCTTAGTGTGGTTGCAAGGATCCCTTTGGGTTGGGGTATCTATCCATGGTTTCCGTTTAGTGTTTAAACTAAATTCTTGTGATCAGGTTGTATCTTGATATCCTACCTTTTCTAGAGACTTGCCTGGGACTTCCTGTTCTACTCTGTATTGCAAGATTATCACCACATCTGCTAAGTTCCTACAGTGTTATTTTTCCTATTCGTCCCTGACATTTGTGCTTGTTTCAAATCTGCAGGAACCAGCTAGTTTAAACATGTACCCAGCCGAGGTGAACGAGGTAAAGGTTACTGAAAAGCTTTCAGAAAAAATAATTATTCTGGAGTGCAACAGGTTAAAAAAAACATGATATTCACTGCTGTCTATGGTGCTTATGGGAGGGTGCCTAATTCACCGAGAAGAGTACATACAGGGGTACATGAATACTTATGTCCCTTAAATTCATTTTACACTAGGCTGTAAGCATGCATTGTTTTGAATAGCTTAGAATGGGGTTCCTGTAGGCTTGATCGGAGATCAGATGTTTTGTATTCCAGGTTGATTGCCCGAAATTGAAGCATGATTGCGCTCTGCAGCATAAAATTTCAGCCTATGCTGTGGGACTATGTGGATGATAGCTGATTGTTTTTTTAGGATCTGGTGTCCTGCCTGTGATTGCCAGTACGTTTATAGGGTGGCATCATGGATAGATCGGTCATTACTGGGTAAGTATCTAATTTTTGCTGTATTTCTTATTTGCGCTTTCACACTATTGTCCTCACACATACTGATTCAGCAAAAACACTGTAGCAACATTCTGGGTGGGAAAGCAAGACAAATGCTTTCGTTCTGTAGACCATGAAAAAGGTTTACCATATGCTGGTTTGTATTTAAGTTAAAATATCTAGAAGACAATACAATCTCAGAATCTACATTTTTACTTATTAGATTCACATTTTAACATACAAATCAAGTCAGCGCTTTGTTTTATTTTTCTTTAGTGCAATATTTTAAGTACTATTTTAAAGGAAGCAGTTGATGAAAAACCATGGAAAGTGCGTGGATACATAGGTGCATGTGTGCTTCTGACATTGGTGTAAATGTGACTTTCTTAGTCCTTCCCATTGACCAAAATGTTTGTTAGAAAAAGTATTCAGCCTTTCTTTCATGTTCTGAGATTTCAGTAAGGGTTTTTAGCTTTTCCCACTAATACAGCAAAGTTGAAAAAAGGACACTGTTACAATGCATACAAATGTGCAATCAGAAAATATTTCCTCATGACTCCTTGATATTTCAGTTCCTATCCCAATCCGTTAATGATGGTGTCCTTGTACTCCCTCTACTAACATTGTTGCTTACTGCCAAGTAGCGCTTCCAATGTTTATTTTTGTGTACTGTTCTTAAGGCAAGATTTATCATACAATTGTTGATATATGTAGTCTTTTTCTTTTAGTTCACAACTCATTCATAACTAGCCTCCCCTGCCGTTTCAACATTCCCTGCCAAAATCTCCACCAATCTACGGACGCACCAAACATCTTCAACTGTTCTCAATTTCGACATTCATTTGTTATTTGGAACCATTTTATTCAAAAGGTGTGTATTGTAACACTGGTTCGTTTCAGATCTACTTGTTTTGAGATTTCTGTGTTGGCAGAAACTGAGAATAGTTGTTGATTTCAGCTCTTGGCAGAAGTGTCAAATACATCATCCACTTCACCTCCCAACGTTGGCAAGACATGTTTAGTTTTGTTCAAGATACCTTCGTTGATAGTGGAACACAATTGCACTAAATGAAAATTGATTGCCATTTGTCTTCTCTTTAGTTGCTTCGTAGAATTGACAATATTGATTTTATTCCCAGATACTTTGATAATTGAATAAAAGCCATTTAGGTTTTCTTTTATTGAGTAAGTATAAACACAACAAAACCAAACTAGATAATCATATCTACATTTTTATATAAAAATGTATGGTTCGCTCTTTAAAAAAGGACTCTTCATTAGCCTGGATTTGATAAAGAAGACCATGATGAGGCAGACATGCTTTAAAAAACAAAAGCACTTTCCAGAATAGGATTTGAATGCATTTTTGCCATATTTTCTTGACAGTTAACTTTCTCAGGGATGATTTATAATAACATCTTCATTCTGCCAGCTAAAATGCCATAGAAAGCTGCAGTGTTATTACACAATCTATCATATACTTTGTTTCTGTGGTATTTACTCTCATCTGCCTTTTACTCCTGTGTCTTTTTAGTGAGCACTGCAATGATGGATTTTCTGGTTTGGTAACATGCTTGGAGGAGTTTGAATAGTGGTGAGGGTTATTACTTTTGCGTAAATTGGATTTGAAAAATCTAGCTTTTCAGTACACAAAGTAGAGGAATTTTTCAATAGCGAATGGAAACAGGTTTTAATGGAAAATATAATAATGCCACCGATTACATGCAAGTCCAAGAAGCTGTATGTGCATTTTTGTAGATGCTTTATCTTATGCTCTAGACAAAAACTAGATTGAATATTGATGTTTATATAGCATCTTGCACTTTAGAAGATTTAAACCGTCCTGCATTTATGTATGGTGTGACCAATGATGTGCCCGAGGCACTAATCAGAAATAAACTAGTTGCTAGCAAGCTGTCCAAGGGCTGTTGAACACTGTAGTATATGAAAACCTTTGCTATAGTCTCACCAAGTCCAGTCTTCTAATACCTGTCAGTTCCCGGCTTCTTCCGTTTGTTTTTATGTGACATGCCTGTCTCTTAAGTAGCTTTTCTGAAAAGCTGTTTAAAAGAAAATTTTTGTTTCTGCTGAACAGTGGTGGCTTGATGATCCTTAACAGATAAATGTTTCTATGCGATGCTGAAACGTATGAAGGAAAAGGACAACATTTAAAACCACTGAATTATCTCTCTGGCCATAAATGTAATAAAAAATAATCCAGGTTATAAAAGAGGAACTGGTACGCTCAATTGTATTTTCACTTGAAGATAGATTTGCAATTAAAGCGGGTTAAAACTTTTTCTGTGGGTGGGGGAATGGGATCTGATGGATTTACAAGTCACAACTGGATTTAACCAGCTGTACCTGGCGTTTTTATCTTTCCACTGTATCATGTGAGTGGCTGCTTTCTTGACCTGCCTTCTCTTTGGGCATCCTACAAGTTTATTCAGACATTAAGCAAAAGGTCTTTAAAAGTTGGACGTCCAGACACTGACATGAAGACAAACGTCAATTTCATAAGGTTGGAACGTTGGAGGAAATCCCAAACATCGGGAGTTAACTGAAGATATTGACATAATTAAAACAAAATCAGTAATGGAATGTATATAATACTGCTATGTGTTTTACAGTAAGATTTGTTGCTCTCAGACTGTGTACAACAAATTTATTCATGTTTTCTGCATATTAAAATCTTATTGTACCAATTCGTAAACTATTAAATGCATATAAAAGTAGAAGTGTATTTCATTCTTTGAAAATGTAAGACGCTGTACACAAGTGATTAAATCTGTTTTTAATTTCTTAGTGCTTAGCCACCAGCTTAAAAGCTTGAGACGTGGAGTGTTGTGTGAGTGAGTGAATGCTTTACTTCAGTAGGCATGAATTGTTAATTTTTTTTAATATTCTTTGTCAAGGGATCTTCATGAATATTCTTAAACACTGAGTTTTCAGGTCCCTGCTTAGAGACGATGACAAGTGCAGACAATTTTCTCCAACAGCGCAAAATATTCAAATGCCCAGGGATAGACAAAATTTGATTTACATTTTTGCACTTTTAAAAACTAAGGGCAAAATCCAACATAAACTTAAAATTGGGTTCCATAAACGTACAGCACTATGCTGCTTAATTCATCCTATTTTAAAGCAGGGAACAATGAAAGCCTATAGTCATAGGCGTTTAACCTAACTTAGAGAAACAAAAAACTGTACTGACACATTAAGGCTGCTGTTTAAACACCAGGATCCCAGCATGCAGTTCATTGACAGTCCTCAAGTTCTATTTTTTTCCAGGCTCTGTGAAAAGGATCTCAGATCACAGGGCTCTACCTTTTCGTCTCTAATTATCCTACTTGCCTGTTTATCATTCACTTGATGCGTTTTACCTTTCACATGGTTTTGATAACTTTTTCTTCCTGTTGGTTGGTGAATGAGGTCTGATTCTCCATGGATAGTCAATCTTCCCTAATGGACGTGCCCTTTGAGTGCTTCAAATACAGCAAGGCCATAGTGCGCTCCTTGGGCCTGTCTCTCCTGGATGTCAGCTCCACAAGTAGTTCCACCCCACCCCCTATGTCTATGGTATGGGTTTTCATTCCTCCCAGAGACCTACCCCTGCAACCAGCTTAGCAGACCCTATAGCCTTTTCTTGGCCAAGGCTCTAGTACCCACAGACATTGTGGATAACAGGCACAGTGTACAGCCCAGTCTCCAGCTGCTGCAGCCGCAAAGCCCTTTTAGTCTGTCCTTCAAGGCACATAGCTACCCTTTTGGAGGCAGGACTAGATATTTTCTACAAGGGTGGCATGGACTCACATCAGACAAGTGAGTCCTGCAGGTTGTCCAGCATGGTTATGTCTGTTTCTTTTCACCCTGTGACACCTTCCACCATTCTTACAGCAGCTGACAGAGGACCATCTATTGCCTGCAGCAGGAAGTGCAGGCTCTTTTGGCCAAAGGGGTCCTAGAGCAGGGCACCGGCTTCAGAATTAGGTTCGGATTCCTACTCCTGCTATTTTCTGGTGCTGAAGAGGGAGGCCTTCACCCTTTCAATGCCTTTCTGAGAAAGGACAAATATAAGATGCTTAGTCTGGCCCAGGTCTAGTCCACCCTCGACCCAGGAGACCAATGGAAGTGTTGGATCTGCAGAGTGCTTATTTGCACATCCCTGTCCTGCAGATCCTAGGTGCTATCTGCAGTTCACAATGGGGCAGGAGCGATTTCCGTCGCATGCTTTCCCCTTTGGTTTCATTGTTCCCTCCGGTATTCCCGAACCGGATAGTGGTGGTTGCAGCACATCGATGGAGGTTACGCGTACCAGTCATCCCCACTTTGATAACTGGCTACTGAAAGCCAACTTGACCCAGGCAGTTGTCACCCAGCGTCAGACTAGGCAAACCCACTTAACCTTCTTGGAGTTCGCTATAAACTTGCCAATGTCATACCTGACTCTTTCGCAGACGCTCACTTTCATATGAACTATTCTGGAGCTTGTGCAGTTTTGTGCTTTCTCCTCCCATCCCGGAGCAGGACATCCAGGACTTTGTAGCTATGGTTATGATGTTTCAGCATCTGTCCTGGATCTCAGCGAGGAGGGCGCTGAGGCTGCTGGAACTGATAGCCTTCTGTATGTGGCTGGTGAAGCATGCCAGGTGGCATATGTGGGTTCTGCAGTTGGATCTGAACTTCCAGGAGATACAGCATCAGGGAGATCTCTCTGCATACAGATTCCAGAGGAGACTGCAAATGGCCTGTGGTGGTGGCTACTGGGCTGGGATTGGGTCCTTAGCAGACTCCTCTCCTTACTCTATCCAGAGCCAACCTTGGTAACATGCATTGCTTCTGTTTTAGGGCGCATTCTGGTAGAGGTGGAAATCTGACACATATGGTCTCCTACAAGGCTTGGCGCCACATCAACCTCCTGTGGATCACAAAGGACAGATGCAACTGGAGGTGGCACAAGGCATCTTCAGCATATGGGGAGAACCTCAGCCCAATCTTTTTGACTGTGGAAAATGTGAGGTGTATGCCACACTGGAGTTTCTCAGATGGCTGTCTCTCGGAGACTCATTCCACCTGGATTGGAACAAAGGACTTATGTACATCCTTCCACCGCTGCCTCCTTCCCTGAGTTGTGAATATGATTGAGTGGGCCAAAGTCATCCTAGTGGCACCATATTGGACCAGGAAAGTGTAGTACCTTGAACTCCTGGGCATGAGCATCTGTCCTCCGATCCGGCTGCAGGTTTGGGAGGCTCTTGTGTCTCAAAAGCAGAGCAAGGCCTTGCACCCGGGACCTCGCAATCTTCACCTCCATGCTCGGAGATTGAACAGTGGCAGTTGGCTGCTTTCATCCTCCTTCCTGAGTTAGTTGTCATCTTGACAGCCAGGCATCCCTCCAGTAAATCGGTATATGCCTGTTGGGACAGATTTGTGTCTTAGTGCATTACTCTGCAAATTCACCTACTTAAGGCCAAAGTCTCTGAAGTGTTCCTTTTTGTGTAATCTCAAGGCCAGCAAGGTCTCATCTTTGGCACAGTTAAAGGTTCTCTTCCAGGGGATCCTCATCAATAGTCATAAACATTTAAATATTCCCACCCTTGTGCGGGGACCCCGGAGCATATATAAAATACACACATATAAAGTATGAAATATGCACGAAAAAAAATATATAGCATTTTTAGTAGACATATCTTTCATACTAAACTCATATATACATGTGTAAAACAGCAATACAGGCTAAAATGCTTGATTTCTATGAAGTTTTTTTTTTTTTAATCATTATAAAATTACAATAGAGAATAAATATCTACCCAAGCCCCCAAAACTGGGCTTAGGGAAATAAGCAGTAGTAATCACTGGAGAAAAAGAGAAAAAACTACATTGAAAAACAATGGAGCATTCTTAGCCAATAGGCTGCATGCAGGTTAACACAAGAGAACCATAAAAACTTTGGCACCGTGCCTTTAAGACCCTAAGCACTTCCAGTATCCCACCATGCCTCAGGGGTGAAGGAGAGGTGACAGTTGGTTCACAGTTAGGTCAGTTCTTTTTTCCGGCTTCTTCGGAGAGGATCCTGGAGCATTGAGCTCTCAGTTTTTCTGAGTTTTTCTCAGAAAAATACTTTAAAACAGCGTTTTTTCCTGTTTTACTCGACATCTAACATCATTGTCTGAGTTAGGCAGTTTTTTCCTGACAGAAAAATGCATTCCCTTTTTGTCAAATGCCCTTCTTGTGGGAAGAAGGCGGCCCAGTCAGATCCACACACTCTTTGTATTGTGTGCCTGCCTCAGAGTCACTGCCCTGACACTTGCAAACACTGCAAGAACATGTCAAAGAGGACTCTGAAGGACAGAGAAAAGATCAGGCTTCATGGGCTTCACGAGAGGCAGAAAACATCATCCTCTTCGCTTCCCAGGCAGCCAGCAAGCCACTCTCAGGAGAGAATGGGTAGGTCGACGTCAGCAGGTAGGAAAGTACCTGTTTGTTCCCCGTCGACGTCGTCGCTGCCACCATCTCACCGCCATAGATCGCCGTCGACGGCGACCCGCCCGACGTCGAAGGATACGGTGTTGAGAGAGCATGGCCATCGCAGGGGCATATCTCCGTCGACGGCAGCCCGCTGATCGACGTCGAGCCATCACCGGCGTGCCTGTTCGCCGCCAAAGGCCTCACGCCCCCCGACATCAAGAGACACGATGTCGAAATTGCCGCGGCAGTGAGAGCGTCACCTGCCGTCGGCCGCCCACCGCTCCACGTCAAGGCACACGACGGCTAGTAGGTCCAGAGATCGCCGTTCGACGTCGAGGCACTCAACGTCGAGGCAAGAACAACCGGCGGCGCGCCCTTCAACGTCGGCACAACCGTCGACGTCGACACAGGTTTTACCTGTCTCGCAGGGAGTAGAACATCGCCTTCCGCCAGCGGATAAGGCCGCTCCATCTCCAGTGGTCTCCACACGGAGCGATTCATCTCTTTCGAGAGCGGCGCCATCGGGGCATGTTTCAACCATCAATTTGTCACCAAGATGGTTGGAGAGCCTTAATAGACCAGCGGCCTCCCCGGATTCGCAGTATTCACAAATGTACTCTCCTACTGCCTCTCTCCCGAGAACACCATCACCGACCGCGCGGGCAGGATGGGCTCGTTCTGCTTCTCGTCAACCGACCACGAGGCCTGGGCGCTCTGTTACAGCGTCTCGCAGCAGGTCACGTTCCCAGCGACGATCTAGGTCACGATCATAACACAGAAGATCGCCCTCTTGGTCGTCGTCAGGGTCATCCATCGGACGTTACTCCCCCACCCTAACAGATTCTCCACCAGCTAGAGTCTCACCGGTGGATGACAACACTACTTTTAATGAGGTACTTTTCAGGGGAGCACAGAAGTTAAATATAGAGGTTCCAGAACCATCTACCTCCTCGTCAGTCATTTTTGAGACTCTGCAACATAGAGCAGTTTCGAAAAAGCTACTGCCGCTAGTGCCTGGTCTGTTGCAGCCAACCATGGACACTTTTTTAGCGCCAGACACCCTCAAATCTGCTCCAGCTAGGATTTTGAAAAAATATAAAGCGCCTGAACAGGATCCTTTATTCCTAAGAACGGATCCGCCACCGGACTCAGTAATATTGGCCGCAGCCTGAAAAACTCACCCGGTGGCATCATCCTCCACGGTCCCACCGGACAAAGAGCAGGCATCTAGACTCTCTGGGGAGAAAAATGTGCGGCACGGCGGCATCTATAATGAAGGTCTCCAGTGCGTCTGCACTCCTGGGCAGGTATGACCGTTCTCTGTGGGACTCTCAACAGGTTCACAGAAAAGTTACCTAGGGAAGACAGACAGGACTTCCAAGAGATCCTGCAAGAGGGATGTCCGGTATCCAACCAAGTCATCAGCGCAGCGGCAGATGGGGCAGACTTAGCTGCACATGGGTACGCACATGGAATCTGTGCAAGAAGGTCTTCCTGGCTGAGACTGACCGGTTTAAAACAGGAAGCACAACAGCGCATCCTAAATCTTCCATTTAACGGGAACTCGCTGTTTGGTGCCCATATGGATGAAGAAATGGCACGCATGAAGACCGAAGTGGACACCATGAGGGCAGTAGGCCTGGAAAGGAAGAAGGACTTCAGGCGGAGGTATAGGCCTTATGACAGGTGCCCTTTCCAGCAGAGGGTTCAAACCCCTCACTGGTCCCAGAGGCCACAGCAAAGGCAGGGACGCCCTCTTTTTCAGGCTCGTAAGGCCACAAGGGAATGAGGGTCAAGTAGACCTCAACAGTCCACACCAAAAGCGCCGGGCAAGCAATGAGATCTTGCTTCCCTCGACACTGTGCACCACTCCGGTGGGGGGAAGTATCACAGATTTTCTTCACGAGTGGCACTCTATCACAAAAGACAAATGGGTGCTCAACATTGTCGAAAATGGCTACTCTCTTCTTTTCAAACAACCTCCACCGCACTTGCCACCAGCCAAATGCAATCCATCTCATCTCAGCCTACTGCGCAAAGAGGCTCTCGCCCTCTTACGGAAGAAGGCAATAGAAAAGGTTCCACTTGCGCACAGAGGAAAGGGGGTTTACTCCCATTATTTTCTGGTGGCGAAAAAAGGCCGAGAGGGAGTTTTCAGACCGATTCTGGACTTACGGCTTCTGAACAAGTACATAAGAAAACAGAAGTTCAGGATGCTGGCTCTTCACCAGATTTTCCCTCAGCTACATCAGGGAGACTGGATGTGCTCCATCGACCTGCAGGATGCATATTTTCACATCCCGATAGCTCCCCAGCATCGGAAATTCCTGCGCTTCCAGATAGCCTCACAGCACTATCAGTTCAGAGTGCTACCATTTGGCCTGAAATCTGCCCCCCGCGTCTTCTCTAAGTGTGGCTGTGGTAGCGGCACATCTTCGAAAACAAAAAATCTTCATCTACCCATACCTAGACGACTGGCTACTGAAAGCTTCCTCTCCGGATCAGGCGAGATACCATCGGGACATTGTGCTCAAGGTTTTTGAGTCTCCAGGTCTTCAAGTCAACTACCAAAAGTCCACCTTGATTCCAACACAGAACCTCCACTACCTGGGAGCTATACTAAACACAGAGCTCCAAAGAGTGTATCCTTCGGAGGAACGACTATTATCAATAAAGAGGAAGTGTCAAGACCTGTTAAAATCCGACGCACCTATGGCCCGTCAGGTGACATCTCTGCTGGGCTCCATGGCATCATGCATTTTCATTGTCCCAAATGCCAGGCTGCACATGAGGCCCCTCCAAGAGGCGTTGGAGAACAACTGGAGCCAAAGGACAGGTCGCTGGGAGGACAGAGTGCGGCTACTGATAGCAGCACGTCAGTCATTGAAATGGTGGATGCACAGACCTCACATGTCAGTAGGGGCTCCGTTTCACCAGGTAATTCCATCCGACACTCTTGTAACGGATGCGTCTCTTCAGGGATGGGGGGCTCATCTAGGTCCCCTTCAAGCTCAGGGCCTGTGGTCTGACAACGAAAAGTACCACATCAATCTGCTGGAGCTCAGAGCGGACCATCTGGCTCAAGTCTTTTGCTCCATCGATTCAGGGGAAATCTCTCCTAATACAAACGGACAATACAACCACAATGTATTATTTGAACAGACAGGGGGGAACGAGATCCCTACCCCTATCTCGGGAGTACCAAACAATCTGGCATTGGCTCCTGGCCAGAGGAATGTCACTTACAGCGGTTCACCTACCAGGTCAACAAAACGTGGAAGCAGATTTCCTAAGCAGACACCTAGAGGACGCCCACGATTGGGTCCTACACGGCGAAGTCGTCGAAGACCTCTTCGCTCAATGGGGTCGGCCTCAATTGGATCTCTTCGCAGACGAAGTAAACAAGAAATGCCCAGACTTCGCATCCAGGTTCTACCGTCCGGGATCTCGAGGGAATGCCCTGTTGATCGACTGGTCAGGGATATTTCTCTACGCTTTTCCACCGATTCCCCTCATACCGGTAGTGATCAAACTACTTTACAGATCCAGGACCAGAATGATTCTCATAGCGCCGCAATGGCCCCGTCAATTCTGGTACACAGATCTCCTCAACCTATCAGAACAACCTCACAGGAGGCTACCGTGCAGACCGGATCTTCTGAGCAGGATGGAGGGCAGGGTTCTGCATCCCAACCTACCCTCTCTGAGCTTGACAGCATGGCTCCTGAATTCCTGCAGTATGGGCACCTAGGGCTCTCACAGGAGTGCACGAACATCTTGAAAGAGTCCAGACGACCTTCCACGCGGCGTTCTTACGCGTTTAAGTGGAAGAGGTTCTACATATGGTGCTGTCAACAAGGTCAGAATCCCATACGGGTTCAGGAGGATGTCATATTGTCTGTCTTACTCCATCTGGCAAAGTCCGGTCTGCAGGTATGATCTATTAAGGTACATTTGTCTGCCATTACAGCCTATCGTAAGTCACCTTCTCAGGAATCGTTCTTTACGAAACCAGTAGTCAAGGATTTCTTAGAAGGTTTGAAAAAAGTGTTTCCGCCCATTCGGAGACCCTCTCCTCCATGGGAACTGAACATAGTATTGTCAAAACTTATGGGCCCTCCTTTCGAACCTATACACAAAGCCTCTTTGCAGCACCTTACGTGGAAGACGGCTTTTTTGGTAGCCATTACTTCCGCAAGGAGGGTCAGTGAAATTCAGGCTTTGTCTTCCAAAGAACCGTACACAGTTTTTCACGACAATAGAGTGGTTCTGCGAACTCACCCATCATTCCTACCGAAGGTGGTGTCAGAATTCCACATCAATCAGACTATCTCTCTACCGACTTTCTTCCCCAATCCGGAGACTCCGGCGGAGAAAGAGTTGCACTCCCTAGATTTGAAGAGTGCTGAAATTTTATTTGGATAAAACAAAATTGATTAGACATTCCAACCGCTTGTTTGTAAATTATGGTCATTTGAGGACAGGAGAGGCAGCATCTAAACGAACAATATCAAGATGGATAGTTTCTTGTATTGTTAATGGCTAACAAACAACTAATAGCTAGACCTAAAGCGCATTCCACAAGGGGAAAAGCGGCTACTGCTGCCCTCCTTAACAATGTTCCAATATCTGAGATTTGTAAGGCTGCTACATGGAAGTTTGTACATACATTTACTAGACATTACTGTTTGGACTCAGATGCAAGAGCAGATGCCCAAGTGGGGCAGGCCTCTCTGAGAAATTTGTTTGCATGATACATACCTATTCCTGCACTTCTATTAGACAGTCCGCAGAGTTTAGGGATGGGCTTGCTAATCAATTCAATGTTTATGACTATTGATGAGGATCCCCTGGAAGAGAAGGATAAGTTACTTATCTGTAAATCCTAGTTCTCTTCCCGGGGTATCCTCATCAAAGTCATAAACAACCCACCCTCCTCCCCGGACGCACATCTCCTAGAAGTGCAGGACAGACTATCTTTCGAATCGGTTACACAGATTGTCACCGTAAAAAAGTATTGACCGAACTGTGAACCAACTGTCACCTCTCCTTCACCCCTGAGGCATGGTGGGATACTGGAGGTGCTCAGGGTCTTAAAGGCACGGTGCCAAAGTTTTTATGGTTCTCCTGTGTTAACCTGCATGCAGCCTATTGGCTAAGAATGCTCCATTGTTTTTCAATGTAGTTTTTTTCTCTTTTTCTCTAGTGATTACTACTGCTTATTTCCCTAAGCCCAGTTTTGGGGGCTTGGGTAGATATTTATTCGCTATTGTAATTTTATAATGATTAAAAAAAAAAAAAAACTTCAGAGAAATAAAGCATTTTAGCCTGTTCATGATTATAGCCTGCATTGCTGTTTTACACTTGTATATCTGAGTTTAGTATGAAAGATATGTCTACTAAAAATGCTATATATTTTTTTTCGTGCATATTTCATACTTTATATGTGTGTATTTTATATATGCTCCGGGGTCCCCGCACAAGGGCGGGAATATTTCAATGTTTATGACTTTGATGAGGATACCCCTGGGAGAGAACTAGGATTTACAGGTAAGTAACTTATCCTTATTTGCCTTTCTGGGGGTCCTGTGTCAGCTCTGTATTTAAATCACCTGTTGTGATGCATTTGCAATATGTTCTTCTGCTCCTTTCATTATGTCTTAGTGCAACCTGAATCTAATCTGTACATTTCTACACGCACATTACCTTTGAACCTCTACACAACTGTCCATTATGACTTAGCACTTTAAGGACAGTTTTTCCCAGTGCCATAATAGAGGCACAATGTGCGACTGAGGTGCAAGGCCTCCTTGTCACCCCTGAGGTTTGTCAGCTATTTACTAGGACAATGTTCACATGCTCTCTGGGACATGAACAGTGAGATCTTGTCAGCAGTCCCTGAAGAATTTCAGACATCCATGGTTCCAACCATCCAAGATGGTCAGGGTATGTTGTATGATCCAGACTGGACACTATGGGTTGCTTGGGCAGGGCAGTTGACATTAGTGTGGCGCTTCTTCATGAGATCCACAAGGCTCTTTCAAAGGCATAGCTTTTGGATTTGTTTTTCAATGGGTTTTGAAAGCTGATTCTGTGTTGAATGTTATTGAGAGCTGAGACACCACATTCCTTTGTCCTCAACCCTTGCTAGAAAACGTCTTCAGCAGTTTTATTTCTGCCAGGGCTACTAAAGAGGCTTTGTGTACTGGCTGTGCCAAGACCCACCACCCCTGCAAAAGGCACCCCCCCAGCTTTTTCTGGACTGGGATAAAGTGCTCGACATCCATGCTGCCAGGGGCACCAAACGTTCCAGTCCCCTGCCCCTACAGCAGCTGCCACCAATCCTATTTAGTTTGCCCTCTGTGGCACACGACCACCCTGTGAAAGGCAAGATCAAACACTTCCTCCAAGGGTGACAAAATATAACCGACAGTTGGGTCCTTCAGCTAATTCAATGGTGCTATGCCAAGCCATTCCTGTTTGAACTGCTGCATCTTCCACCCACATCGGAGCAGCTTTCAGAGGAGCAACCGCCCATCTTGCTTCAATAGGTGCAAGCTCTTTTGCCCAAAGGGCCCATAGAAAGGGTTCCAGCCTGCAGAAGTAGGGGCTGATAGACTCGCTATTTCCTTGTGCCAAAAAAGTAAAACGCGCTTTGTCCTTTTTTCTATTCCTGCCTTATGAATGCCTTCTTTTAGAAAGGACAAATTAAGATGGTCATGTTGGCTTAGGTTCTGTTTGCCCTGGACCCAGGTTGGATGGTGGCTTTGAAACTACAGGATGCCTACTTTCATATATCTGTTCTGCAGTCCCACAGACGCCACTTGAAGCTCAGGATAGGCTAGGAACATATTCAATTTGCTGTGTTACCCTAGGGCCTCATCAGTGCACCTCTGGATGATGGCTGTAGTTGAAGCTCACTTTTGGAGTTTGGAAATAGCAGTGATCCCCTTACCTCGACTGGTTGTTCAAGACAGGCTTACCAGTCAGTCGTAAACCACCTCCAGATGAGTGACCCTCCTGACATTATTGGGGCTCAGTCAGTGTGCTGAAGTCACACCGGATTCCTTTACAATGGCTCCTTTTCAATGAAGCTATCAAGGATTTGGTGCGGTTCAGGG